>NC_059202.1:24594188-24919188 GCF_020615455.1 Coregonus clupeaformis
GGGAGTTGATGTCTGGGCTGGTTGGATATGGGGGGAATATTAATCTGGGTTTAGTGTGAGCAGGACCCCACAAACGGCTCAAGCAAACAGAGCTTAGACGAGGCCAAGTCTCTGAGAAAGTCCTAAATCTTCACATTAGCTCCCCGCGTTTCTTCTGCTGAACCCGTAAGCTCTTTTTCTAAAGGACAGCACAAACAAACCACAACCCCCCAATATTACCCCTTGCCAGTCCCACACCTCCCCTCGCTCCTCTCTCAAAACAAACACACGCACACACACATACACACTCTCTCAAAATCAAGACGGATTTGAGAATTCCAGATTGCTGGGAATTTATAAATCCGAGGCCCAAGTAGATAGGGACAGATTAGAAAGGTGGCCCTCTTAAAGCGACAGCATGCCACTCCATTGTGTTTCTCTTTCTACCATTTGCCCTACTCCTGTGTCACTTAAGAAAGAGATAGCAAGCAGAGACACATAGTGGATGTTGGGGAAGTTGAGAGTCTTGATAACCCTTCTCCAAAAATTACACTATACAAAATGATGTGCGTTGAAACCAAATTGTGCAGACATGTTACACATTTCGATGATTTTTAACTGTCCAATGATACAAATAAATAAATAAACAGCTCTTCTGAGCTCTCTGAGCTATAGTTAAGTAGTACAATAAGACACTTTAACATGAGTTTACAGTTTGATACTGTAACACACATTAAGCATCAATGTTTAAACCACTAATTCCAATGTCTATCAACTTGGTCAACGTGAATGATAGCTGTTATGAGAGCTTCTAAGATGGCTCACTACAGGCTATAGTGTGCACATACAGTGGTTTTGTTTTTCTGTTATTCGCAGAGTGGAAAGTCCATCTCGGAGGTGACAGGATTGCGGAGTGGAAAGTCCATCTCGGAGGTGACAGGATTGCGGAGTGGAAAGTCCATCTCGGAGGTGACAGGATTGCGGAGTGGAAAGTCCATCTCGGAGGTGACAGGATTGCGGAGTGGAAAGTCCATCTCGGAGGTGACAGAATGAAATATGTGGTGAATAGAGAGGTGGTTGAGTTTGTTGTTTCATGGGGCTACAGTAACAGTATGATTTAGTACCTAATGTTAACTAGATTAAATGCAATTGACCAGAATCTAATAAATTATTCACACCTTTAAGGTAAGTATTTAGATATTATGTAATACATTATTCTGCACAGTATTTACAATTAGCTCTAATGTCAATACTCTATGGACTGCCTTCAGCAAGTTCATAATAAGATTTCATTTCTTTACTACTGTTTCCATCTTAGAAAGAAAGATATAGGCACAATCTTTGGGAGAAAATGCTGAAGCAATTTCTATGTTTTAGTATTAGGATGCTATTACAATAGCTAAATGGGTCGTTCCACAAAGAGTGCCCTTTGATATTTTAAGTAGAAATTAAATGAAGTATGCTTTAATAGAGATCACATAGAGAATGTAATAAATATGATTTTTAATATGAATTAAGTCTTGCGAGAGTGCTAAAAAAATCAGCATTTTGTCCCTCCATCAAGCCTGTATCACTTCTAGGAAGATTTCAACCCACTTAATCCAAAAATGTCTGCAAGTTTCACCATCATTGTAAAGCGCTAGTTATTTTGTTGTTTTGACTAAGTAATTTTTTTATATCATTATTTATTTCATGTGATTAATTTACGTCTGTCCCACATTTTAAGGTCAACCCTGTTGCATGAATTGAACTCTCATTTTAATATGGTGAAACTATTCCTTTCTAAATATTTTCTTCAAAACAAACATTGAACTTCTAATAGTCAATTCATAGTGTAAAAGCAGGTGAGCTGGTTCTACTCTTTTTGGCCATTTTCTAGTGTTTTGTGGTGGAAAACTGAGCGGGTCACAATTTCATTTTTTTTGTGAAGCTTGCATTAAATTGCCACTCCCTGTTGCAGACAACAAGCTTCCATTCCCACAAGGGGATTTATGGCTGATTTAAGATGAAATCGTCAACCCTGTTACGGTCAACCCTGTTACTTTATTTGGCACCAAAAAGGCACATACTTAAAAGGCACATTTTATTTAACCTCTTGAGATGGGAATCTTGGACTAAGTTACACTTCTCAAAAGGCACATAATTGGTGGAATTACCCACATGTTGTCATTTTAAACCACAGGGGCCCTTTAAAACAATTAAAACAACACAAAAATGGTAGGACTGTAGTCAGTTGGAGGTGGTGTAGAGAAGTCATATCTGAGCAGCTTGAGAACCTAGAGGGGGCTTTCCCATACTGCTGGTGGAGAGGAGAGAGGGGAGTTGGTGGGGGTAGGGGGGAGCCGCTGAACCTCATCCCATCACCTGCAGCTTCCTGGCGGGGTGGGAACCAGGCGATGCTCACTTCTGACTGAGTTTCATTAACTTGACGGCATGTGCCAAAGCTCTGGTATTAAAGTTAATCAAACACAACCCACACACACACATATGCACGTAGCACATGCACACCCGCACACAGACGGAATTAAATATCAGACTCCACCATGACACCATATACCCTAAAATGAATCATTTTAAAGGGGGTGATATTAGTTACAGTAGACCAACCATCATTTCATGTTCTGGAAGTGTGTCCAATACTTTGGGTCACATGGCTAGATATTAATCTTGAGTGGAAGTGATTTAAACATCAAATGGAACCTTAAAGCGTTTTTCCACCTCATGGATGTGATTTTTCCTTATTTGAAGTTATCCATCAACTCTCAAGACTAAAGTATATTATTTACACATGAAGACTTCAACATATATTGCCACTTCAGGTCTTAAAACTACAAGAGCACATTGCTAGTTCTCAAGGACTGCAGTCACTGATGGTTTCAATTTACAATTTGATTTTATTTGATTTGAGTGAAGGAAAAGCAGCCAACAAGTGCTCAGCATATGTGGGAACTCCTTAAAGACTTTTGGAAAAGTATTCCAGGTGAAGCTGGTTGAGAGAATGCCAAGAGTGTGCAAAGCTGTCATCGAGGAAAAGGGTGGCTACTTTGAAGAATCTCAAATAGAAAATATATTTGGATTTGTTTAACACTTTTTTGGTTACTACGTGACTCCATATGTGTTATTTCATAGTTTTGATGTCTTCACTATTATTCTACAATGTAGAAAATAGTAAAAATAAAGAAAAACCCTTGAATGAGTAGATGTGTCCAAACTTTTGACTGGTACTGTATATATATATATATATATATATATATATATATATATATATATATACCAGTATATATATATATATCAGAGGAGGCTGGTGGGAGGATATATAGGAGGACAGGCTCATTGTAATGGATGGAATGGAATAAATGGAATGGTATCAAACATATGGAAACCACGTTTGACTCTGTTCCATTCATTCCATTCAAGCCATTACAATGAGCCCGTCCTCCTATAGCGCCTCCCACCAGCCTACTGTGATATATATATACATTTGAGGGGGCAGGAAACGAACTCAATATACTTGTAAATGACTCAAACTAAATCAAAACTGTGTAGATGATAATGGACCTACATTTATACAGTTTCTTGACTTAAAGCTATAGACAGTCAGGGAGTATTGAAAATTCCAAAAACAATGGCTAGAGGACTTTCTTTTGCAAATGTTTACGGTAAATATAACCAATTTTCTGTGCTGCCCTCCAGACCTCATTGAAGACCGAATGCGGCCCGCCAGGCAAAATGAGTTTGACACCCCTGCTCTAGACAGAGGGGGCCCCGGGGGCATTGGAGAGCCCGCGGAGGGTAACCAGGTGTCAACACAGGCGGGTCCACCCACTCTGCAGACAGGCAGCCCTCATCAAGCCAGCACCCTCCACAGATCCATCTTCCGCTGACACTTCATTTAGACTGAATTAATGTAGAATTAGAGCCCATTATGGGCTATTGGCAGGTCCTGTCAGTTCTATAGTACCAGGGAGAGTGAGAGAGAGAAAGAGAGAGAGAGAGAGAGAGAGGGGAGAGAGAGAGGCAGGAGGGAGCGAGGGAGAGAGAGAGAAAGAGAGAGAGTGTGTGTGTGTGAGAGAGAGAGAGAGAGAGAGAGAGAGAGAGAGAGAGAGAGGGGAGAGAGAGAGGCAGGAGGGAGCGAGGGAGAGAGAGAGAAAGAGAGAGAGTGTGTGTGTGTGAGAGAGAGAGAGAGAGAGAGAGAGAGAGAGAGAGAGAGAGAGAGAGAGAGCGAGATCGATAGGGGGTGAGAGGGGGAGGGAGGGAGGGAGAGAGAGATAGAGAGAGAGTGTGTGAGAGAGAGTGAGAGAGACAAAGAGAGAGGGGAGAGAGGGAGCGAGAGAGAGAGAGAGAGAGAGAGAGAGAGAGAGAGAGAGAGAGAGAGAGAGAGAGAGAGAGAGAGAGAGAGAGAGAGAGAGAGAGAGAGAGAGAGAGAGAGAGAGAGAGAGAGAGAGAGAGAGAGAGAGGGGAGAGAGAGCGAGAGAGAGAGAGAGAGAGAGAGAGAGAGAGAGAGAGAGAGAGAAATAAAGAGAGAGAGAGAGAGAGAGGCCAAACTCTCATTCTGAATATTACCAGATAAGGCATTTTCAGCCCTATAGCCACAAAGCTGCAGCGGTGATTAGATTTCTCTCTCTCATTCAACCTCAGTCATCAGTATTGCTAATCAACTAAAGGAATGCGTAAGGTTTTTTCCCTCCATCTGCCTTAGTCGTCTCAGATTCAAAAGAGATCATAAGAACCAACAGAACCATTTGAAGTACAGACATCAGCTCTATAGGGTGGGCGATAAAGTTAGAAATCGTTTTTTTTTAATAGTCACCTAATTATCAAATCTCAGCGGTGGTCTGTAAAAGCCTGGTGAGTGCGTATGCTATACGGCTTAATCCAGATCACTCACTGCCTCTATTCACATGGTCTTACTGTATCTACTGATAAAAGGTGAAGTAAGGACTTGGGTCCAGAGCTAGATCCAATGTCCATCTCCATGCTCACAACTGAACATAGCGAACAGCGTTTGGTAAGGAATGTGTGCGTGTTGTGTTTGCATTCAGGTGAGATCAGATCGGATCATGAAGACACACAGTGTGTGAGCGTCACTTTGTTCCTCTGAGACGTGTTTAACACCCGTCCAACAAATGTGGAGCCCAACTTTGACCTCTGAGAGTCAGGGGCAGACAAACACAGAAATATCACACGCAATCAGGCTCAGCTAACACAATCTGGCTCACGCTTGCAAATCTATATTTATATACACACATACTGTACAGTACCCACACACACAATATTCATGCATACACTATAATACTACTCCCACTCAACTCCTCATCAAGGAAATCCACACATTAGTACCATTTCCAGTATCAAGGGATCCATTCCTATGCCACCATTACCCTTCCAGACTCCAGCATGAGAAGTAGATTCCAAGTGGATATCAGTGTTAGAGCTGTCCATGTTGACCGAGGAGGAGTCGATCGCTGGATGGTCAGCCCTCCCCCGTCCTCCCCTCCCGCCCTCGTCACACCTCCCACTGTCTCAGGGGAGTTCACGTTGAGGGCCCCCACTGCGCATCCCTCACTGACCAGGCGGCTGAGAGGCACAAAGATACCCTTAAGGAGCTTTGCGCTCTGGAGGAAACTTAATCTTCTTTTTTAACGCCATCCCAAGGCTCCATCGCCGAACCCTGAATAGAATGTGGAGCTTGGGTGGGGGGGAGAGAGGGAGGGAGGAAGGGAGGGAGGGAAGGAGGAGCCGGCTACAGAGTATCTCACAGCCCACATGGCCGCCCAGCCCCAAATCTGAATATCTGAGCCATGGCAGAGAAGCTGAGGCACTCCCAACGCCAGCATAGGAATTAGCCCTCTGACTGGCTGCGCTAAATCCCAACTCCCCTCCCTCCGCTCTATGCTCTCGCCTAGCCATAGATACTACGCCCCTACTGCATTACTAATTCCCCCACTCCCGCCCCCCTTTCACTTTGCACTGTACATGTCGACTGGGTTTGGGGCCTGAGAGGCAGAGGGAAAGAGACAGAGAGAGACAGAGAGAGGGAGACAGACAGAGGGAGACAGACAGAGAGAGACAGACAGAGAGAGACAGACAGAGGGAGAGAGACAGAGGGAGAGAGACAGAGAGAGAGAGAGAGAGAGAGAGAGAGAGAGAGAGAGAGAGAGAGAGAGAGAGAGAGAGAGAGAGAGAGACAGACAGACAGACAGACAGACAGACAGACGGACAGAGGGAGAGAGGGAGAGAGGGAGACAGACAGAAGGAGACAGACAGAGAGAGAGAGAGACAGACAGACAGACAGACAGACAGACAGACAGACAGACAGACAGACAGACAGACAGACAGACAGACAGACAGACAGAAGGAGACAGACAGAGGGAGAGAGACAGAGAGAGAGAGCGAGAGAGAGAGAGAGAGAGAGAGAGAGAGAGAGAGAGAGAGAGAGAGAGAGAGAGAGAGAGAGAGACAGACAGACAGACAGAGGGAGACAGACAGAGGGAAAGAGAGAGAGGGAGACAGAGGGAGGGAGACAGACAGAGGGAAAGAGACAGAGGGAGAGAGACAGACAGGGAGAGAGACAGACAGAGGGAGAGAGACAGATGGAGACAGGCAGGCAGACACAGACAAAGAAAGAAAGAAAGAAAGAAAGAAAGAAAGAAAGAAAGAAAGAAAGAAAGAAAGAAAGAAAGAAAGAAAGAAAGAAAGAAAGAAAGAAAGAAAGAAAGAAAGAAAGAAAGAAAGAAAGAAAGAAAGAAAGAAAGAAAGAAAGAAAGAAAGAAAGAAAGAAAGAAAGAAAGAAAGAAAGAAAGAAAGAAAGAAAGAAAGTGAAGCGTTTTCATTAAAACTGTAACTATTACTGTGATGGAGATGATAGCCATTACTTCCCAGCTTAAACATTCCTATTGAAGACACTCATTGATAAGGTCCTTGAGAGTGAGATGGGAAATGTGAGCCCATCACCAGAGTCATTCCTCATCATGTCTTGGTTTGACACTGGCGACAAATGCAGCAGCAGAGGACAGACACAAAGAGGACAAGCATATAAAGAAAGAATTGCTCGTGACAGACTCGTGCGAAAAATCTCTGAGCCCATTATATTTGGAGGGAGGTGTGACAGATTACCGGTGAGGCGGATTCTTCAGAGGCAAGAGGTAGAGGACACTCTTTACCCAAACACTTGGGAGCAGTGCTCTGACATGCTCCTTCAGCACCCTTTCAGAAGACTATTCACAAAGCAAACACAGTCAAGGGCTTCTCTCCACAAGTCAGGCCCTGACGCCCTGCTCATAAACCTCCCTGAAAAGGATTTAGCCAGCATCGAAGAGCCACAAGCAAAAAAAGATGTGGGCAAACCCAACAGACACCTAGTACAAAGCCCTGACAATGGTATTTTTTGTCAACATAAATGAAAACTCCATCCGAAACTATCTTTTGCTATTTGTTTCATTAGTCCATTGTTGACACAGTCCCAAAATGTTTTCAAGAAATGTCACTTTCAAAATACAGAAATCATCCCCGTATGATGCATTTGGATCATATGATGCTGCATTTGCAACACATGATGCAAAACGATTTCTGTATTTTGAAAGTTACATATCTTGAAAACTGGATTGCTGACAAGGAAAACATTTTGGGACTATGTCAAAAATGGACTAATTAAACAAATAGCAAAAGATAGTTTTCGGATGGAGTTTTCCTTTAACAGGAGTAAAGAGAGGGTGGAACGAGTAAATGGGGGAAAGGAGAGGTGAGGGGGAGTTGGAACACAATTTTGAACGCAATCTCAAAAGGCACAAAGACAGAGCGGAGCTCTATTTCATGCTCAAAGTGTACACTCTTGTAAAAGCAATTTTTAACAAATGTAGAAGAAGAATATTCTAGGTTACTGTGTTGCCTTGTGGAATTCATGATGTGTCGGTCACAATACAAATGTGACAATTGTAACTTATTCTGTATTTTGTTACCTACAGTGATCTATGGTGGCCCTAAGGGGCAAAGTAGCTTTTTGCAATCAAGATTAATTCATCACTCTCTTCAAAAAGTGTGCTTTTAATTGATTTTACAGAGTCACTGTCCATTGATTTGTCCATGAAAATGGAACATAAAGTATTATATCGTATCATACCATATCATGTCGTACCTCGTATCTTGTATCTTGCATCATGTCATATCTTTGGGCCTGTCACACAATCAACAGAACTGATGACATACTAGGTGGCCAATACTGCCCTCTTGGCTAGTGTAATAAATTACAGTGAAAGTGATGTGAGCGTGTTGAGTCTGGGTCGATGAGGAGCTGAGCCTATTCCAGCCTGGAGGCATCTGTAGTGGGGGTGTGACATTCTGGCACGGCTGCGATAATACAGTCCACACACTGGTTTAGCACAGGCAGGAAGTATGAGGAATTCAAAAACCAAAACAATTAATTCTGCACTCTTAGAAAAAATAATTCCAAAAAGGTTCTCCATAGAAGAACCCTTTTTGGTTCTAGGTACATCCCTTTTGGGTTTCAGATAGAACCCTTTTGGGTTTCAGGTAGAACCCTTTTGGGTTCCATGTAGAGCCCTCTGTGGAAAGGGTTCTACATGGAACCCAAAGGGGTTCTACTTGGAACCAAAAGGGTTCAACCTAGAACCAAAGGGGGTTCTTCAAATGGTTCTCCTATGAGGACAGCCGTAGAACCCTTTTAGGCTCTAGAGAACACCTACAGTAAGAGTGCTAAGAGTGTGACCGAAAAGGTGAAAGATGCCTCTTCAAATAATTTGCAAATGATTTAACTTTTTGTTGCAGTGGGCTAAATCAGGGTCACAGAGTGTTTCTTGGTAGTCTTAAAAAATCTACTTTGAAACAAAAGCATACAACTCACACACATGGTTATGTGCTTAAAAGAAAGAAGAAACCTGTACCATGTCAGATGCAGAGTTGAAATGTATTCAGTTTTGATTTTGCCTCCCAATATTACACTTTATATACATCGCAGAAGACTGAAATAACAAAACCGTTTGACATAGAAACACCAGATTTTCTGTGGTTTTTTTGGAAATTAAGTTTATTAATTATGAAATTATGAAAGAAAGAAATTTGAATTTCTTTCCTTAATGCGTTTGAGCCAATCAGGTAGGGGTGGTATACAGAAGATAGCCCTATTTGGTAAAAGACCAAGTCCATATTATGGCAAGAATAGCTCACATAAGCAAAGACAAATGAAAGTCCATCATTACTTTAAGACATGAAGGTCAGTCAATCCGAAAAATTTCAAGAACTTTTAAAGTTTCTTCAAGTGCAGTCGCAAAAACCATCAAGCACTATGATGAAACTGTCTCTCATGAGGACCGCCACAGGAAAGGAAGACCCAGAGTCACCTCTGCTGCAGAGAATAAGTTCATTAGAGTTACCAGCCTCAGAAATTGCAGCCCAAATAAATGCTTCACAGAGTTCAAGTAACAGTCACATCTCAACATCAACTGTTCAGAGGAGACTGCGTGAATCAGGCCTTCATGGTCGAATTGCTGCAAACAAACCACTACTAAAGGACACCAATAAGAAGAAGATACTTGCTTGGGCCAAGAAACACGAGCAATGGACATTAGACCGTTAGAAATCTGTCCTTTGGTCTGATGAGTCCAAAATTGAGATTTTTGGTTCCAACCGCCGTGTCTTTGTGAGATGCAGAGTAGGTGAACGAATAATCTCTGCATGTGTGGTTCCCACCGTGAAGCATGGAGGTGGAGGTGTGATGGTTGGGGGTGCTTTGCTGGTGACACTGTCTGTGATTTATTTAGAATTCAAGGCACACTTAACCAGCATGGCTACCACAGCATTCTGCAGCGATACGGCATCCCATCTGGTTTGTGCTTAGTGGGACTATCATTTGATTTTCAACAGGACAATGACCCAACACACCTCCAGGCCGTGCAAGGGCTATTTGACCAAGAAGAAGAGTGATGGAGCGCTGCATCAGATGACCTGGCCTCCACAATCCCCAGACCTCAACCCAATTGAGATGGTTTGGAATGAGTTGGACCGCAGAGTACAGGAAAAGCAGCCAACATGTGCTCAGCGTATGTGGGAACTCTTTCAAGAAAAGCGTTCCAGGTGAAGCTGGTTGAGAGAATGCCAAGAGTGTGCAAAGCTGTCATCAAGGCTACTTTGAAGAATCTCAAATATAAAATATATTTTGATTTGTTTAACACTTTTTGGGTTACTACATGATTCCATATGTGTTACTTCATAGTTTTGATGTCTTCACTATTATTGTACAATGTAGAAAATAGTAAAAATAAAGAAAAACCCTTGAATGAGTAGGTGTGTCCAAACTTTTGACTGGTACTGTATAAAAATGTATTATTTCAACAAATCAACAATGACTGTTGTATGTTTTAGGATAGTGTTCTCTGTATTATTTTGATTCTATATGTTCTGATTCCATGATTCATATTCGAGTTCGCACAGTTCCAGATTGTGTCTAGAACGTGCACGATCAAACTTTGTCACGTCCTGACTCTGGGGACTTATTTGTTGAGTCAGGGTGTGATTTTCTATGTTGTATTTTCTATGTTTTCTATCTAGTATGTCTAGATCTATGTTGGCCGGTGTGGTTCCCAATCAGAGGCAGCTGTCGCTCGTTGTCTCTGATTGGGGACCATACTTAGGCAGCCTATTGGCACTAGTGGGTTGTGGGATCTTGTTCCGTGTGAGGTATGTTGTTTGTGTACCTTGGACTTCACGTTTCGTTTCGTTTGTTGTTTTGTCGTTGTTTATTCGGTTCAAATAAACATGTATGCATATCACGCTGCGCCTTGGTCTGACCCGTCCTTCAACGAACGTGACAAACTTGCTCAATACGCGTCATGGCGTTCGTCTTTACTGACCACACTCAGTCAGGACCTTGGAATTAACATCTCACCTCCAAGTGGAAAAGATCAATGGAGCGCCAGCGGGATATCAATTAGGATGTCAAGGAGACTGCTCAGAGATCAAACACTAGGGGTTGGTGGGAGTGATGCTGCAAAGAGCTGAGCTGTGTCCCAAATGGCACCCTATTCCCTATATAGTGCACTACTTTTGGTAACAATCTCTATGTAGAGAATAGGATGCTATTTGGGACTTGGAGTCTGAGTGAGAACTATTTCAGCTGAGCTGACATGGCTGGCCTAGACCACAGAGAAGGTCTCTCTCTCTTTCTCGCTCTCTTTCTCTCTAATAGAAGAGATTAACGGTGAATGGGCAATTATATACAAATGTAGGATCTTAATTTGATCATTTTATTTAGCTGAGAATTTTCCTGCACAGCAGGAAATGCAAACTTGTAGTGTCTTTAACATTTTAAAAGGTTTTTAAAGTTTGTAATTTCCACTTAGACATTTCTGACTTGATTTGCCCTACCGAAAAGTTGATCAACCCCTAAAGAATGTCCATTAATTATAATCTACATAATAATTCACATTCCCTGTTGCTGCAGGATTATTTTCCAAACTGGCTCAAATTAAGATCATACATCTGTAGGCTTATATTAAATACTATAATCTTATAAACAAGAACACAATTAAAGGCACTGATTGCTTAAAGTCTTATCTAATTCTAATTAATTCAATTGGTAAATCTTTCATGTGATGTGATTGATTCAGTGTGAAAATGATGCTAATTTTATTGGTGGTGGGGGGGGGGGGATATTGCGCCATATACCTTTTGTTTTACTCCACTGCTAACCGTATGTAATGTAATTCCCAGACCGGTGTCCAGTCTTACAACTGTGTAGTACATGAGGCTCGAATGTTACTCCTTCACACTTGTTTAACACTTGACCAGTGACCTGACAAAGAGCTTCTGTGGTGTGCTGTGTGTTGGACAGCTCCCCTCCGCCATTTTAGGTCAACTGTGTCAACCGTGTTCTATTCTCCTCAGAGAATGAGCTCAGGGAGGAAACCTCTGTCACCCCTCTGATATTATTATTTTAGAATGGGACTTAATGACTACATTTCAAAGGGGAAAGGAGGAGAGAGGGAGAAGTCAGTAATTCAGAAATTCATCCAGCCATTCATCCCTCTGTGGAATCGCCTTAATTGGAATTCAATTGAGTTGTGAGTATGTGTGTGTGAGGACGGTGAGAGGGGGGACATTGGACCTCCTTTTTTAAAATTCCCTCGCCTCTCTAGCCTGGCTGATGGGCTCTCAAATACATTCCTCTTGAGCCCGGAGCAGACTTAGATACACTGTGAAATACAAAGTACTTTACGGTGAAAGGGGCCAGGAACTTTATTCGAAAGGGAAGGGGGGAAATAATTCACTTTTTTCTCTCTCCTCCAGCAGCTCTAGCCAGCCTCTTTATGATTTGATGTCATTTAGATGAGTGGTTACTAAGGCAGACCGTTAAAGGGATTATGATCTGGTTGGGCCACGCCGGGAGGGGGGAGAGGGGTGGGTTTTAATGCTTCTGCGAAAAGGGTCAAGGGGTGGAATATAGGCTGGTGGGGTGGGGTGTATAACACTAGGCTGGTGGGGTGTATAACACTAGGCTAGTGGGATGGGGTGTATAACACTAGGCTGGTGGGGTGGGGTGTATAACACTAGGCTGGTGGGGTGGGGTGTATAACACTAGGCTGGTGGGGTGTATAACACTAGGCTAGTGGGATGGGGTGTATAACACTAGGCTGGTGGGGTGGGGTGTTTAACACCAGGCTGGTGGGGTGTATAACACTAGGCTGGTGGGGTGGGGTGTATAACACTAGGCTGATGGGGTGTATAACACTAGGCTGGTGGGGTGTATAACACTAGGCTGGTGGGGTGGGGTGTATAACACTAGGCTGGTGGGGTGGGGTGTATAACACTAGGCTGGTGGAGTGGGGTGTATAACACTAGGCTGGTGGGGTGGGGTGTATAACACTAGGCTGGTGGGTTGGGGTGTATAACACTAGGCTGGTGGGGTGTATAACACTAGGCTGAACACTAAGCTGGTGGGGTGTATAACACTAGGCTGGTGGAGTGGGGTGTATAACACTAGGCTGGTGGAGTGGGGTGTATAACACTAGGCTTGTAGGGTGGGGTGTATAACACTAGGCTGGTGGAGTGGGGTGTATAACACTAGACTGGTGGGGTGTATAACACTAGGCTGGTGGGGTGTATAACACTAGGCTGGTGGGGTGGGGTGTATAACACTAGGCAGGTGGGGTGTATAACACTAGGCTGGTGGGGTGGGGTGTATAACACTAGGCAGGTGGGGTGTATAACACTAGGCTGGTGGGGTGGGGTGTATAACACTAGGATGGTGGGTTGGGGTGTATAACACTAGGCTGGTGGGGTGTATAACACTAGGCTGAACACTAGGCTGGCGGGGTGTATAACACTAGGCTGGTGGGGTGGGGTGTATAACACTAGGCTTGTGGGGTGTATAACACTAGGCTGGTGGGGTGGGGTGTATAACATTAGGCTAGTGGGATGGGGTGTATAACACTAGGCTGGTGGGGTGGGGTGTATAACATTAGGCTGGTGGGGTGTATAACACTAGGCTGGTGGGGTTAGGTGTATAACACTAGGCTGGTGAGGTGTATAACACTAGGCTGGTGGGGTGTATAACACTAGGCTAGTAAGATGGGGTGTATAACACTAGGCTGGTGGAGTGGGGTGTATAACACTAGGCTGGTGGGGTGGGGTGTTTAACACCAGGCTGGTGGGGTGTATAACACTAGGCTGGTGGGGTGGGGTGTATAAAACTAGGCTGATGGGGTGTATAATACTAGGCTGGTGGGGTGTATAACACTAGGCTGGTGGGGTGGGGTGTATAACACTAGGCTGGTGGGGTGGGGTGTATAACACTAGGCTGGTGGAGTGGGGTGTATAACACTAGGCTGGTGGGGTGGGGTGTTTAACACCAGGCTGGTGGGGTGTATAACACTAGGCTGGTGGGGTGGGGTGTATAACACTAGGCTGATGGGGTGTATAACACTAGGCTGGTGGGGTGTATAACACTAGGCTGGTGGGGTGGGGTGTATAACACTAGGCTGGTGGGGTGGGGTGTATAACACTAGGCTGGTGGAGTGGGGTGTATAACACTAGGCTGGTGGGGTGTATAACACTAGGCTGGTGGGGTGGGGTGTATAACACTAGGCTGGTGGGTTGGGGTGTATAACACTAGGCTGGTGGGGTGTATAACACTAGGCTGGTGGGGTGGGGTGTATAACACTAGGCTGGTGGGGTGGGGTGTATAACACTAGGCTGGTGGGGTGGGGTGTATAACACTAGACTGGTGGGGTGTATAACACTAGGCTGGTGGGGTGGGGTGTATAACACTAGGCTGGTGGGGTGGGGTGTATAACACTAGGCTGGTGGGGTGTATAACACTAGGCTGGTGGGGTGGGGTGTATAACACTAGGCTGGTGGGGTGTATAACACTAGGCTGGTGGGGTGTATAACACTAGGCTGGTGGGGTGTATAACACTAGGCTGGTGGGGTGTATAACACTAGGCTGGTGGGGTGTATAACACTAGGCTGGTAGGGTGAGGTGTATAACACTAGGCTGGTGGAGTGGGGTGTATAACACTAGGCTTGTAGGGTGGGGTGTATAACACTAGGCTGGTGGAGTGGGGTGTATAACACTAGGCTGGTGGGGTGTATAAAACTAGGCTGGTGGGGTGGGGTGTATAACACTAGGCTGGTGGGGTGGGGTGTATAACACTAGGCTGGTGGGTTGGGGTGTATAACACTAGGCCGGTGGGTTGTATAACACTAGGCCGGTGGGGTGTATAACACTAGGCTGGTGGGGTGTATAACACTAGGCTGGTGGGGTGGGGTGTTTAACACTAGGCTGGTGGGTGTATAACACTAGGCTGGTGGGGTGTATAACACTAGGCTGGTAGGGTGAGGTGTATAACACTAGGCTGGTGGGGTGTATAACACTAGGCTGGTGGGGTTTATAACACTAGGCTGGTAGGGTGAGGTGTATAACACTAGGCTGGTGGGGTGGGGTGTATAACACTAGGCTGGTGGGGTGGGGTGTATAAAACTAGGCTGGTGGGGTGGGGTGTATAACACTAGGCTGGTGGGGTGTATAACACTAGGCTGGTGGGGTGTATAACACTAGGCTGGTAGGGTAGGGTGTATAACACTAGGCTGGTGGGGTGTATAACACTAGGCTGGTGGGGTGGGGTGTATAACACTAGGCTGGTGGGGTGGGGTGTATAACACTAGGCTGGTGGACTGGGGTGTATAACATTAGGCTTGAAGGGTGGGGTGTATAACACTAGGCTGGTGGAGTGGGGTGTATAACACTAGGCTGGTGGGGTGTATAACACTAGGCTGGTGGGGTGTATAACACTAGGCTGGTGGGGTGGGGTGTATAACACTAGGCTGGTGGGGTGTATAACACTAGGCTGGTGGGGTGGGGTGTATAACACTAGGCTGGTGGGGTGGGGTGTATAACACTAGGCTGGTGGGGTGTATAACACTAGGCTGGTGGGGTGTATAACACTAGGCTGGTGGGGGTGTATAACACTAGGCTGGTGGGGTGGGGTGTATAACACTAGGCTGGTGGGGTGTATAACACTAGGCTGGTGGGGTGGGGTGTATAACACTAGACTGGTGGGGTGGGGTGTATAACACTAGGCTGGTGGGGAGGGGTGTATAACACTAGGCTGGTGGGGTGTATAACACTAAGCTGGTAGGGTGAGGTGTATAACACTAGGCTGGTGGAGTGGGGTGTATACCACTAGGCTTGTAGGGTGGGTTGTATAACACTAGGCTGGTGGAGTGGGGTGTATAACACTAGGCTGGTGGGGTGTATAACACTAGGCTGGTGGGGTGGGGTGTATAACACTAGGCTGATGGGGTGTATAACACTAGGCTGGTGGGGTGTATAACACTTGGCTGGTGGGGTGGGGTGTATAACACTAGGCTTGTGGGGTGTATAACACTAGGCTGGTGGGGTGGGGTGTATACCACTAGGCTGGTGGAGTGGGGTGTATAACACTAGGCTGGTGGGGTGTATAACACTAGGCTGGTGGGGTGTATAACACTAGGCTGGTGGAGTGGGGTGTATAACACTAGGCTGGTGGAGTGGGGTGTATAACACTAGGCTTGTAGGGTGGGGTGTATAACACTAGGCTGGTGGAGTGGGGTGTATAACACTAGACTGGTGGGGTGTATAACACTAGGCTGGTGGGGTGTATAACACTAGGCTGGTGGGGTGGGGTGTATAACACTAGACTGGTGGGGTGGGGTGTATAACACTAGGCTGGTGGGGTGTATAACACTAGGCTGTGGGGTGGGGTGTATAACACTAGGCTGGGTGGTGTATAACACTAGGCTGGTGTTGGGGTGTATAACACTAGGCTGGTGGGGGTGTATAACACTAGGCTGGTGGGGTGGGGTGTATAACACTAGGCTGGTGGGGTGGGGTGTATAACACTAGGCTGTGGGGTGGGGTGTATAACACTAGGCTGGTGGGTGGGGTGTATAACACTAGGCTGGTGGGGTGTATAACACTAGGCTGGTGGGGTGTATAACACTAGGCTGGTAGGGGTGTATAACACTAGGCTGGTGGGGTGGGTGTATAACACTAGGCTTGTAGGGTGGGGTGTATAACACTAGGCTGGTGATGGGGTGTATAACACTAGGCTGGTGGGGTGTATAACACTAGGCTGGTGGGGTGTATAACACTAGGCTGGTGGGGTGGGGTGTATAACACTAGGCTGGTGGGGTGGGGTGTATAACACTAGGCTGGTGGGGTGGGGTGTATAACACTAGGCTGGTGGGTGGTAACACTAGGCGGTGGTGGTGTATAACACTAGGCTGGTGGGTGGGGTGTATAACACTAGGCTGGTGGGGTGGGGTGTATAACACTAGGCTGTTGGGGTGTATAACACTAGGCTGGTGGGGTGTATAACACTAGGCTGGTGGGGTGTATAACACTAGGCTGGTGGGGTGGGGTGTATAACACTAGGCTGGTGGGGTAGTGTATAACACTAGGCTGGTGGGGTGGGGTGTATAACACTAGGCTGGTGGGGTGGGGTGTATAACACTAGGCTGGTGGGGTGGGGTGTATAACACTAGGCTGGTGGGGTGGGGTGTATAACACTAGGCTGGTGGGTGGGTGTATAACACTAGGCTGGTGGGGTGGGTGTATAACACTAGGCTGGTGGGGTGGGGTGTATAACACTAGGCTGGTGGGGGTGTATAACACTAGGCTGGGGGGGTGTATAACACTAGGCTGGTGGGGGAGTGTATAACACTAGGCTGGTGGGGTGAGGGTGTATAACACTAGGCTGGTGGAGGGGGTGTATAACACTAGGCTGGTAGGGGTGTATAACACTAGGCTGGTGGGGTGGGGTGTATAACACTAGGCTGGTGGGGGTGTATAACACTAGGCTGGTGGGGGTGTATAACACTAGGCTGGTGGGGTGGGGTGTATAACACTAGGCTGGTGGGGTGTATAACACTAGGCTGGTGGGGTGGGGGTGTATAACACTAGGCTGGTGGGGTGGGGTGTATAACACTAGGCTGGTGGGGTGGGGTGTATAACACTAGGCTGGTGGGGGTGTATAACACTAGGCTGGTGGGGTGTATAACACTAGGCTGGTGGGGTGTATAACACTAGGCTGGTGGGGTGGGGTGTATAACACTAGGCTGGTGGGGTGGGGTGTATAACACTAGGCTGGTGGGGTGGGGTGTATAACACTAGGCTGGTGGGGTGGGGTGTATAACACTAGGCTGGTAGGGTGGGTGTATAACACTAGGCTGGTGGGGTGTATAACACTAGGCTGGTGGGGTGTATAACACTAGGCTGGTAGGGTGAGGTGTATAACACTAGGCTGGTGGGGTGTATAACAGTAGGCTGGTGGGGTGGGTTGTATAACACTAGGCTGGTGGGGTGGGGTGTATAACACTAGGCTGGTGGGGTGGGGTGTATAACACTAGGCTGGTGGACTGGGGTGTATAACACTAGGCTTGAAGGGTGGGGTGTATAACACTAGGCTGGTGGAGTGGGGTGTATATCACTAGGCTGGTGGGGTGTATAACACTAGGCTGGTGGGGTGTATAACACTAGGCTGGTGGGTGGGGTGTATAACACTAGGCTGGTGGGGTGTATAACACTAGGCTGGTGGGGTGGGGTGTATAACACTAGGCTGGTGGGGTGGGGTGTATAACACTAGGCTGGTGGGGTGGGGTGTATAACACTAGGCTGGTGGGGTGTATAACACTAGGCTGGTGGGGTGTATAACACTAGGCTGGTGGGGTGTATAACACTAGGCTGGTGGGGTGGGGTGTATAACACTAGGCTGGTGGGGTGGGGTGTATAACAGTAGGCTGGTGGGGTGGGGTGTATAACACTAGGCTGGTGGGGTGGGGTGTATAACACTAGGCTGGTAGGGTGAGGTGTATAACACTAGGCTGGTGGGGTGTATAACACTAGGCTGGTGGGGTGTATAACACTAGGCTGGTAGGGTGAGGTGTATAACACTAGGCTGGTGGGGTGTATAACAGTAGGCTGGTGGGGTGGGTTGTATAACACTAGGCTGGTGGGGTGGGGTGTATAACACTAGGCTGTTAGGGTGTGTTGTATAACACTAGGCTGGTGGGGTGTATAACACTAGGCTGGTGGGGTGTATAACACTAGGCTGGTGGGGTGGGGTGTATAACACTATGCTGGTGGGGTGGGGTGTATAACCCTAGGCTGGTGGGGTGTATAACACTAGGCTGGTGGGTCGGGGTGTATAACCCTAGGCTGGTGGGGTGTATAACACTAGGCTGGTGGGCCGGGGTGTATAACCCTAGGCTGGTGGGGTGTATAACACTAGGCTGGTGGGGTGGGGTGTATAACACTAGGCTGGTGGGGTGGGGTGTATAACACTAGGCTGGTGGGGTGGGGTGCATAACACTATGCTGGTGGGGTGGGGTGTATAACCCTAGGCTGGTGGGGTGTATAACACTAGGCTGGTGGGTCGGGGTGTATAACCCTAGGCTGGTGGGGGTTTATAACACTAGGCTGGTGGGGTGGGGTGCACAACACTATGCTGGTGGGGTAAGTGTATAACCCTAGGCTGGTGGGGTGTATAACACTAGGCTGGTGGGTCGGGGGTGTATAACCCTAGGCTGGTGTGTATAACACTAGGCTGGTGGGGTGGGGTGTATAACACTAGGCTGGTGGGGTGGGGTGTATAACACTAGGCTGGTGGGGGGGGGTGTATAACACTAGGCTGGTGGGGTGTATAACACTAGCTGGTGGGTGTATAACACTAGGCTGGTGGGTGTATAACACTAGGCTTGTAGGGGTGGGGTTGTATAACACTAGGCTGGTGGAGTGGGGTGTATAACACTAGGCTGGTGGGGTGTATAACACTAGGCTGGTGGGGTGGGGTGTATAACACTAGGCTGGTGGGGTGTATAACACTAGGCTGGTGGGGTGTATAACACTTGGCTGGTGGGGTGGGGTGTATAACACTAGCGCTTGTGGGGTGTATAACACTAGGCTGGTGGGGTGGGTGTATAACACTAGGCTGGTGGGGTGGGTGTATAACACTAGGCTGGTGGGGTGTATAAACTAGGCTGGTGGGGTGTATAACACTAGGCTGGTGGAGTGGGGTGTATAACACTAGGCTGGTGGGGTGGGGTGTATAACACTAGGCTTGTAGGGTGGGGTGTATAACACTAGGCTGGTGGAGTGGGGTGTATAACACTAGACTGGTGGGGTGTATAACACTAGGCTGGTGGGGTGTATAACACTAGGCTGGTGGGGTGGGGTGTATAACACTAGACTGGTGGGGTGGGGTGTATAACACTAGGCTGGTGGGGTGTATAACACTAGGCTGGTGGGGTGGGGTGTATAACACTAGGCTGGTGGGTTGGGGTGTATAACACTAGGCTGTTGGGGTGTATAACACTAGGCTGGTGGGGTGGGGTGTATAACACTAGGCTGGTGGGGTGGGGTGTATAACACTAGGCTGGTGGGGTGTATAACACTAGGCTGGTGGGGTGGGGTGTATAACACTAGGCTGGTGGGGTGTATAACACTAGGCTGGTGGGGTGTATAACACTAGGCTGGTGGGGTGTATAACACTAGGCTGGTAGGGTGAGGTGTATAACACTAGGCTGGTGGAGTGGGTGTATAACACTAGGCTTGTAGGGTGGGGGTGTATAACACTAGGCTGGTGGAGTGGGGTGTATAACACTAGGCTGGTGGGGTGTATAACACTAGGCTGGTGGGGTGGGGTGTATAACACTAGGCTGGTGGGGTGGGGTGTATAACACTAGGCTGGTGGGGTGGGGTGTATAACACTAGGCTGGTGGGGTGGGGTGTATAACAGTAGGCTGGTGGGGTGTATAACACTAGGCTGGTGGGGTGAATAACACTAGGCTGGTAGGGTGAGGTGTATAACACTAGGCTGGTGGGGTGTATAACACTAGGCTGGTGGGGTGTATAACACTAGGCTGGTAGGGTGAGGTGTATAACACAAGGCTGGTGGGGTGGGGTGTATAACACTAGGCTGGTGGGGTGGGGTGTATAACACTAGGCTGGTGGGGTGGGGTGTATAACACTAGGCTGGTAGGGTGAGGTGTATAACACTAGGCTGGTGGGGTGGGGTGTATAACACTAGGCTGGTGGGGTGGGGTGTATAACACTAGGCTGGTGGGGTGGGGTGTATAACACTAGGCTGGTTGGGTGTATAACACTAGGCTGGTGGGGTGTATAACACTAGGCTGGTGGGGTGGGGTGTATAACACTAGGCTGGCGGAGTGGGGTGTATAACACTAGGCTTGTAGGGTGGGGTGTATAACACTAGGCTGGTGGAGTGGGGTGTATAACACTAGGCTGGTGGGGTGTATAACACTAGGCTGGTGGGGTGTATAACACTAGGCTGGTGGGGTGGGGTGTATAACACTAGGCTGGTGGGGTGTATAACACTAGGCTGGTGGGGTGTATAACACTAGGCTGGTGGGGTGGGGTGTATAACACTAGGCTGGTGGGGTGGGGTGTATAACAGTAGGCTGGTGGGGTGGGGTGTATAACACTAGGCTGGTGGGGTGGGGTGTATAACACTAGGCTGGTAGGGTGAGGTGTATAACACTAGGCTGGTGGGGTGTATAACACTAGGCTGGTAGGGTGAGGTGTATAACACTAGGCTGGCGGGGTGTATAACAGTAGGCTGGTGGGGTGGGGTGTATAACACTAGGCTGGTGGGGTGGGGTGTATAACACTAGGCTGGTGGGGTGTATAACACTAGGCTGGTGGGGTGTATAACACTAGGCTGGTGGGGTGTATAACACTAGGCTGGTGGGGTGGGGTGTATAACACTAGGCTGGTGTGGTGGGGTGTATAACAGTAGGCTGGTGGGGTGGGGTGTATAACACTAGGCTGGTGGGGTGGGGTGTATAACACTAGGCTGGTAGGGTGAGGTGTATAACACTAGGCTGGTGGGGTGTATAACACTAGGCTGGTGGGGTGTATAACACTAGGCTGGTAGGGTGAGGTGTATAACACTAGGCTGGCGGGGTGTATAACAGTAGGCTGGTGGGGTGGGGTGTATAACACTAGGCTGGTGGGGTGGGGTGTATAACACTAGGCTGGTAGGGTGAGGTGTATAACACTAGGCTGGTGGGGTGTATAACACTAGGCTTGTGGGGTGTATAACACTAGGCTGGTGGGGTGGGGTGTATAACACTATGCTGGTGGGGTGGGGTGTATAACCCTAGGCTGGTGGGGTGTATAACACTAGGCTGGTGGGTCGGGGTGTATAACCCTAGGCTGGTGGGGTGTATAACACTAGGCTGGTCGGCCGGGGTGTATAACCCTAGGCTGGTGGGGTGGGGTGTATAACACTAGGCTGGTGGGGTGGGGTGTATAACACTAGGCTGGTGGGGTGGGGTGTATAACACTAGGCTGGTGGGGGTGGGGTGTATAACACTAGGCTGGTGGGGTGGGGTGTATAACACTAGGCTGTTGGGGTGTATAACACTAGGCTGGTGGGATGTATAACACTAGGCTGGTAGGGTGAGGTGTATAACACTAGGCTGGTGGGGTGTATAACACTAGGCTGGTGGGGTGTATAACACTAGGCTGGTGGGTGGGTGTATAACACTAGGCTGGTGGGGTGGGGTGTATAACACTAGGCTGGTGGGGTGGGGTGTATAACACTAGGCTGGTGGGGTGGGGTGTATAACACTAGGCTGGTGGGTGGGGTGTATAACACTAGGCTGGTGGGGTGGGGGTGTATAACACTAGGCTGGTGGGGGGGTGTATAACACTAGGCTGGTGGGGTGGGGTGTATAACACTAGGCTGGTGGGGTGTATAACACTAGGCTGGTGGGGGTGTATAACACTAGGCTGGTGGGGTGTATAACACTAGGCTGGTGGGTGTATAACACTAGGCTGGTGGAGTGGGGTGTATAACACTAGGCTGGTGGGGGGTGTATAACACTAGGCTGGTGGGGTGTATAACACTAGGCTGGTGGGGTGGGGTGTATAACACTAGGCTGGTGGGGTGTATAACACTAGGCTGGTGGGGTGGGGTGTATAACACTAGGCTGTGGGTGGGGTGTATAACACTAGGCTGGTGGGTGGGGTGTATAACACTAGGCTGGTGGGGTGGGGTGTATAACACTAGGCTGGTGGGGTGTATAACACTAGGCTGGTGGGGTGTATAACACTAGGCTGGTGGGGTGGGGGTGTATAACACTAGGCTGGTGGGGTGGGGTGTATAACACTAGGCTGGTGGGGTGGGGTGTATAACACTAGGCTGGTAGGGTGAGGTGTATAACCTAGGCTGGTGGGGTGTATAACACTAGGCTGGTGGGGTGTATAACACTAGGCTGGTAGGGTGAGTTGTGTATAACACTAGGCTGGTGGGGTGTATAACAGTAGGCTGGTGGGGTGTATAACACTAGGCTGGTGGGGTGGGGGTGTATAACACTAGGCTGGTGGGGTGGGGTGTATAACACTAGGCTGGTGGGGTGGGGGTGTATAACACTAGGCTGGTAGGGTGGGGTGTATAACACTAGGCTGGTGGGGTGTATAACACTAGGCTGGTGGGGTGTATAACACTAGGCTGGTGGGTGTATAACACTAGGCTGGTGGGGTGGGGTGTATAACACTAGGCTGGTGGGGTGTATAACACTAGGCTGGTGGGGTGGGGTGTATAACACTAGGCTGGTGGGGTGGGGTGTATAACACTAGGCTGGGTGGGGTGTATAACACTAGGCTGGTGGGGTGTATAACACTAGGCTGGTGGGGTGTATAACACTAGGCTGGTGGGGTGGGGTGTATAACACTAGGCTGGTGGGGTGGGGTGTATAACAGTAGGCTGGTGGGGTGGGGTGTATAACACTAGGCTGGTGGGGTGGGTGTATAACACTAGGCTGGTAGGGTGAGGGTGTATAACACTAGGCTGGTGGGGTGTATAACACTAGGCTGGTGGGGTGTATAACACTAGGCTGGTAGGGGTAGGTGTGTATAACACTAGGCTGGTGGGGGTGTATAACAGTAGGCTGGTGGGGTGGGGTGTATAACACTAGGCTGGTGGGGGTGGGGTGTATAACACTAGGCTGGTAGGGTGGGTGTATAACACTAGGCTGGTGGGGTGGTATAACACTAGGCTGGTGGGGTGTATAACACTAGGCTGGTGGGGTGGGGTGTATAACACTATGCTGGTGGGGTGGGGGTGTATAACACTAGGCTGGTGGGGTGTATAACACTAGGCTGGTGGGGTGTATAACACTAGGCTGGTGGGGGGGTGTATAACCTAGGCTGGTGGGGTGTATAACACTAGGCTGGTGGGGTAGGGTGTATAACACTAGGCTGGTGGTGGGGTGTATAACACTAGGCTGGTGGGGTGGGGTGTATAACACTAGGCTGGTGGGGGTGGGGTGTATAACACTAGGCTGGTGGAGGTGGGGTGTATAACACTAGGCTGGTGGGGTGGGGTGTATAACACTAGGCTGGTGGGGTGGGGTGTATAACACTAGGCTGGTGGGGTGTATAACACTAGGCTGGTGGGGGTGTATAACACTAGGCTGGTGGGGTGGGGGTGTATAACACTAGGCTGGTGGGGTGTATAACACTAGGCTGGTGGTGGGGTGTATAACACTAGGCTGGTGGGGGTGTATAACACTAGGCTGGTGGGGGTGTATAACACTAGGCTGGTGGGGTGGGGTGTATAACACTAGGCTGGTGGGGTGGTGTATAACACTAGGCTGGTGGGGGGGTGTATAACACTAGGCTGGTGGGGTGGGGTGTATAACACTAGGCTGGTGGGTGGGGTGTATAACACTAGGCTGGTGGGGTGTATAACACTAGGCTGGTGGGGTGTATAACACTAGGCTGGTAGGGGTGGGGTGTATAACACTAGGCTGGTGGGGTATATAACACTAGGCTGGTGGGTGTATAACACTAGGCTGGTGGGTGGGGTGTATAACACTAGGCTGGTGGGGTGTATAACACTAGGCTGGTGGGGTGGGGTGTATAACACCTAGGCTGGTGGGGTGGGGGTGTATAACACTAGGCTGGTGGGGTGGGGTGTATAACACTAGGCTGGTGGGGTGGGGGTGTATAACACTAGGCTGGTGGGTGGGGTGTATAACACTAGGCTGGTGGGGTGTATAACACTAGGCTGGTGGGGTGGGGTGTATAACACTAGGCTGGTGGGGTGGGGTGTATAACACTAGGCTGTAGGGTGGGTTGTATAACACTAGGCTGGTGGGGTGGGGTGTATAACACTAGGCTGGTGGGGTGTATAACACTAGGCTGGTGGGGTGTATAACACTAGGCTGGTGGGGTGAGTGTATAACACTAGGCTGGTGGGGTGGGGTGTATAACAGTAGGCTGGTGGGGTGGGGTGTATAACACTAGGCTGGTGGGGTGGGTGTATAACACTAGGCTGGTAGGGTGAGGTGTATAACACTAGGCTGGGGGTGGGGTGTATAACACTAGGCTGGTGGGGTGGGGTGTATAACACTAGGCTGGTGGGGTGGGGTGTATAACACTAGGCTGGTGGGGTGGGGTGTATAACACTAGGCTGGTGGGGTGTATAACACTAGGCTGGTGGGGTGTATAACACTAGGCTGGTGGGGTGGGGTGTATAACACTAGGCTGGTGGGGTGGGGTGTATAACACTAGGCTGGTGGGGGGGTGTATAACACTAGGCTGGTGGGGTGGGGTGTATAACACTAGGCTGGTGGGGTGGGGTGTATAACACTAGGCTGGTGGGGGGGTGTATAACACTAGGCCGGTGGGGTGTATAACACTAGGCTGGTGGGGTGTATAACACTAGGCTGGTGGGGGTGTATAACACTAGGCTGGTGGGGTGTATAACACTAGGCTGGTGGGGGTGTATAACACTAGGCTGGTGGGTGGGGTGTATAACACTAGGCTGGTGGGGTGTATAACACTAGGCTGGTGGGGGTGTATAACACTAGGCTGGTGGGGTGGGGTGTATAACACTAGGCTGGTGGGGTGGGGTGTATAACACTAGGCTGGTGGTGTGTATAAACTATGGTGGGGTGTATAACACTAGGCTGGTGGGGTGGGTGTATAACACTAGGCTGGTGGGGTGGGGTGTATAACACTAGGCTGGTGGGGGTTTATAACACTAGGCTGGTGGGGGTGTATAACACTAGGCTGGTGGGGTGTATAACACTAGGCTGGTGGGGTGGGTGTATAACACTAGGCTGGTGGGGTGTATAACACTAGGCTGGTAGGGGTGGGGTGTATAACACTAGGCTGGTGGGGGTGGGGTGTATAACACTAGGCTGGTGGGTGTATAACACTAGGCTGGTGGGGTGTATAACACTAGGCTGGTGGGTGTATAACACTAGGCTGGTGGGGTGAGGGTGTATAACACTAGGCTGGTGGGGTGAAGTGTATAACACTAGGCTGGTGGGGTGGGGTGTATAACACTAGGCTGGGGGTGGGGTGTATAACACTAGGCTGGTGGTGGGGTGTATAACACTAGGCTGGTGGGGTGTATAACACTAGGCTGGTGGGGTGGGGTGTATAACACTAGGCTGGTGGGGGTGGGGTGTATAACACTAGGCTTTGGTGGGGGGGGTGTATAACACTAGGCTGGTGGGGTGTATAACACTAGGCTGGTGGGAGGTGTATAACACTAGGCTGGTGGGGTGTATAACACTAGGCTGTTGGGGTGTATAACACTAGGCTGGTGGGGGGGATGTATAACACTAGGCTGGTGGGGTGGGGTGTATAACACTAGGCTGGTGGGGTGTATAACACTAGGCTGGTGGGGTGTATAACACTAGGCTGGTGAGGTGTATAACACTAGGCTGGTGGGTGGGGTGTATAACACTAGGCTGGTGGGGGTGTATAACACTAGGCTGGTGGGGTGGGGTGTATAACACTAGGCTGGTAGGGTGAGGGTGTATAACACTAGGCTGGTGGGGTGGGGTGTATAACACTAGGCTGGTGGGGTGGGGTGTATAACACTAGGCTGGTGGGGTGGGGTGTATAACACTAGGCTGGTGGGGTGTATAACACTAGGCTGGTGGGGTGTATAACACTAGGCTGGTGGGGTGGGGTGTATAACACTAGGCTGGTGGGGTGTATAACACTAGGCTGGTGGGGTGGGTGTATAACACTAGGCTGGTGGGGTGGGGTGTATAACACTAGGCTGGTGGGGTGGGGTGTATAACACTAGGCTGGTGGGTGGGGTGTATAACACTAGGCTGGTGGGGGGTGTATAACACTAGGCTGGTGGGGGTGTATAACACTAGGCTGGTGGGGTGTATAACACTAGGCTGGTGGGGTGGGGTGTATAACACTAGGCTGGTGGGGTGGGGTGTATAACACTAGGCTGGTGGGGTGGGGGTGTATAACACTAGGCTGGTTGGGGTGTATAACACTAGGCTGGTGGGGGTGTATAACACTAGGCTGGTGGGGTGTATAACACTAGGCTGGTGGGGTGGGGTGTATAACACTAGGCTGGTGGGGTGGGGTGTATAACACTAGGCTGGTGGGGTGGGGTGTATAACACTAGGCTGGTGGGGTGGGGTGTATAACACTAGGCTGGTAGGGTGAGGTGTATAACACTAGGCTGGTGGGGTGTATAACACTAGGCTGGTGGGGTGTATAACACTAGGCTGGTAGGGTGAGGTGTATAACACTAGGCTGGTGGGGTGTATAACAGTAGGCTGGTGGGGTGGGTTGTATAACACTAGGCTGGTGGGGTGGGGTGTATAACACTAGGCTGGTGGGGTGGGGTGTATAACACTAGGCTGGTGGACTGGGGTGTATAACACTAGGCTTGAAGGGTGGGGGTGTATAACACTAGGCTGGTGGAGTGGGGGTATAACACTAGGCTGGTGGGGTGTATAACACTAGGCTGGTGGGGTGTATAACCACTAGGCTGGTGGGGTGTATAACACTAGGCTGGTGGGGTGTATAACACTAGGCTGGGGGTGGGGTGGTATAACACTAGGCTGGTGGGGTGGGGTGTATACCACTAGGCTGGTGGGGTGGGGTGTATAACACTAGGCTGTTGGGGGTGTATAACACTAGGCTGGTGGGGTGTATAACACTAGGCTGGTGGGGTGTATAACACTAGGCTGGTGGGGTGGGGGTGTATAACACTAGGCTTGGGGTGGGGTGTATAACAGTAGGCTGGTGGGGTGGGTGTATAACACTAGGCTGGTGGGGTGGTGTGTATAACACTAGGCTGGTAGGGTGGGGTGTATAACACTAGGCTGGTGGGGGTGTATAACACTAGGCTGGTGGGGTGTATAACACTAGGCTGGTGGGGTGTATAACACTAGGCTGGTGGGGTGGGGTGTATAACACTATGCTGGTGGGGTGGGGGGTGTATAACCCTAGGCTGGTGGGGTGTATAACACTAGGCTGGTGGGTCGGGGTGTATAACCCTAGGCTGGTGGGGTGTATAACACTAGGCTGGTGGGCCGGGTGTATAACCCTAGGCTGGTGGGGTGTATAACACTAGGCTGGTGGGGTGGGGTGTATAACACTAGGCTGGTGGGGTGGGGTGTATAACACTAGGCTGGTGGGGTGGGGTGCATAACACTATGCTGGTGGGGTGGGGTGTATAACCCTAGGCTGGTGGGGTGTATAACACTAGGCTGGTGGGTCGGGGTGTATAACCCTAGGCTGGTGGGGTTTATAACACTAGGCTGGTGGGGTGGGGTGCATAACACTATGCTGGTGGGGTGGGGTGTATAACCCTAGGCTGGTGGGGTGTATAACACTAGGCTGGTGGGTCGGGGTGTATAACCCTAGGCTGGTGTCGTGTATAACACTAGGCTGGTGGGGTGGGGTGTATAACACTAGGCTGGTGGGGTGGGGTGTATAACACTAGGCTGGTGGGGTGGGGTGCATAACACTAGGCTGGTGGGGTGGGGTGTATAACACTAGGCTGGTGGGGTGTATAACACTAGGCTGGTGGGGTGGGGTGTATAACCCTAGGCTGGTGGGGTGTATAACACTAGGCTGGTGGGGTGGGGTGTATAACCCTAGGCTGGTGGGGTGTATAACACTAGGCTGGTGTGGTGGGGTGTATAACCCTAGGCTGGTGGGGTGTATAACACTAGGCTGGTGGGGTGGGGTGCATAACACTAGGCTGGTGGGGTGGGGTGTATAACCCTAGGCTGGTGGGGTGTATAACACTAGGCTGGTGGGCCGGGGTGTATTACATTTTACATTTACGTCATTTAGCAGACGCTCTTATCCAGAGCGACTTACAGTTAGTGCATACATTATAATTTTTTCATATACAGTGCATTGGAAAGTATTCAGACCCCTTGACTTTTTCCACATACTGTTACGTTACAGCCTTATTCTAAAATTGATTAAATTAAATGTTTTCCTCATCAATCTACACACAATACCCCATAATGACAAAGCGAAAACAGGTTTTAAGACATTATAGCAAATGTATTCCAAATAAAAAACAGAAATACCTTATTTACATAAGTATTCAGACCCTTTGCTATGAGACTTGAAATTGAGCTCAGGTGCATCCTGTTTCCATTGATCATCCTTGAGATGTTTCTACAACTTGATTGGAGTCCACCTGTGGTAAATTCAATTGATTGGACATGATTTAGAAAGGCACACACCTGTCTATATAAGGTCCCACAGTTGACAGTGCATGTCAGAGCAAAAACCAAGCCATGAGGTCGAAGGAATTGTCCATAGAGATCAGGAACAGGATTATGTCGAGGCACAGATCTGGGGAAGGGTACCAAAAAATGTCTGCAGCATTGAAGGTCCCCAAGATCACAGAGGCCTCCATCATTCTTAAATGGAAGAAGTTTAGAACCACCAAGACTGGTCCGGTCAAACTGAGCAATCGGGGGAGAAGGGCCTTGGTCAGGGAGGCCCAAAGATGAGAGAACCTTCCAGAAGGACAACCATCTGCAGCATTCCACCAATCAGGCCTTTATGGTAGAGTGTCCAGATGGAAGCCACTCCTCAGTAAAAGGCACATGACAGACCACTTGGAGTTTGCCAAAAGGCACCTAAAGACTCTCAGACTTTGAGAAACAAGATTCTCTGGTCTGATGAAACCAAGATTGAACTCTTTGCCTTGAATGCCAAGCATCACATCTGGAGGAAACCTGGCACCATCCCTACGGTGAAGCATGGTGGTGGCAGCATCATGATGTGGGGATGTTTTTCAGCAGAAGGGACTGGGAGACTAGTCAGGATCGAGGGAAAGATGAACGGAGCAAAGTACAGAAAGATCCTTGATGAAAACCTGCCCCAGAGTGCTTAGGACCTCAAACTGAGGCGAAGGTTCACCTTCCAACAGGACAACGACCCTAAGCACACAGCCAAGACAATGCAGGAGTGGCTTGGGGACAAGTCTCTGAATGTCCTTGAGTGGCCCAGCCAGATCTCTGACTTGAACCTGATCTAACATCTCTGGAGAGACCTGAAAATAGCTGTGCAGCGACGCTCCCCATCCAACCTGACAGAGATTGAGTGGATCTGCAGAGAAGAATGGGAGAAACTCCCCAAATACAGGTGTGCCAAGCTTGTAGTGTCATACCCAAGAAGACTTGAGGCTGTAATCGCTGCCAAAGGTGCTTCAACAAAGTACTGAGTAAAGGGTCTAAATACTTATGTAAATGTGATATTTCATTTTTATTTTTTATTAAGCGTTAAGGGTATTGTGTGTAGATAGATAAGGGCTATTTGACCAAGAAGGAGAGTGATGGAGTGCTGCATCAGATGACCTGGCCTCCACAATCCCCAACCTCAACCCAATTGAGATGGTTTGGGATGAGCCGGACGGCAGAGTGAAGGAAAAGCAGCCAACAAGTGCTCAGCATATGTGGGAACTCCTTCAAGACTGTTGGAAAAGCATTCCAGGTGAAGCTGGTTGAGAGAATGCCAAGAGTGTGCAAAGCTGTCATCAGGGCAAAGGGTGGCTATTTGAAGTTTTTGGTTACTACATGATTCCATATGTGTTTGTAGTGTATTAAAGATTATGACTTTCTTAATGGAACCAGAGGATGTTTATCTTAGTTCAAATGTAGCCGTTTGGAGGGTGACGCCCCAGGGGAGACCGGTGATTGGACGAAAGAGGGAGCAACCCATTTTTGCCATTGTTTATAAGTAGGAGCTAGACAAAGGGGGGGTTCAGAAGCATTCAGATTAATTTGGGACGGTGCTTCTCCAGACACCGCGGGTCTGTAACTTATGCTGTACACTTGTGATATTAATAAAAGCTTCTAATCAAGGTGCAGCCTAAGCGGACTCTTTGATTGACAGCAATAGCCACCAACATCCGACGGGACACGATATGTTATTTAATAGTTTTGATGTCTTCACTATTATTCTACAATGTAGAAATTATTAAAAATAAAGAAAAACCCTTGAATGAGTAGGTGTGTCCAAACTTTTGACTGGTACTGTATGTTTCACCAGAGAAGACCTGTCACCATCCAGAGTCTCTCTGAGGTTTCAGAATGTCACCTAGTATGTGGCTAATGAAGAGGAAAAGGGTTGAGTTAAAGCAAACTTCTCCCTGAAGAGTCTTAAGATGAGAGAAACAGATTCTCAGTCACCATGGCTGGTCGCTTGCCATTGCTTGCCGTCCTCCGATGCCTTCCTTCTCTTGGCGAGCCACTTGTATGCGAGAGCCCATTTTCCTTAAACTGCTTGGATCAGCTCCCTCTCACTCCTAGCTCGCTCCATCAAGAACCAAGAAGACACAAGCCTCCTACTTTATTTCTCTCTCTCCCCCACAACCTCGCCACCCCACCCCCGACTCACAGTGCCGGGCGCACAGCTCCTTCTCCTCCTTCTTAAACACCTCTTTAATTCACACCACTTTGAAGAGACACTCCAGCAAATGCACTCAATCAATTATAAATGAAATCATCTCCTTACGATATTAGAGATTTTGAAAAGTCTATGAAATACCGGGAGATTAGGGAGCCCAAATCAGTTTTAGCGGTATCTAAAGTGACAGCAGGAGAATCATTGGAAGGAGCGGGTAGAAACTTAAAATGATTATGTAGATCTGTGTCACTGCCGAATGTTTCTGCAAATCCCCGCTGGATCTACCGCGACGGAGGAACCAGATTATTCCCTGGCCTTATTTAAAAGGGCTGCAGCGCTTAAGTGGCTTTTCAAAAGGAAACATTTAAATATATTTATACCGTATATTTACAGCTATGATTACTCTCCCTCTCTTGATTATGACTCCAGCCACTTCTAGCAGCCCTTAACTGTCATATTTTACCCCTTGGGCACAGTGAGTGTGTTACATGAGCATTTATTGTACCGTGTTATAGAAATATAGTTATATTTTGTAGCAGTGCTCCTAAATGAGACATCAAATTGAGTTAAAGTTCATGCCAAACAGGAAATATCACTTAATTTCAACAGGGTCTCATTAGAAGAATGTCAAAATAGTGACATTTAACCATTGTAGTTATAATGTATGTCACATAAGCTGACATATTAGTTAATTTAGTGTTCTTTTTTAGGTAAGGATGTAACCAGGAAGTGACACGGAGGGGCGTCATCAAAAAGGTGAATCAGCTGACAAGTCTGGACCAATGAAATTACTATCAGATGGTCTTGGGGCAGAGCGCAATGGTAGCATGGCAACCAGGACAAGCCTCAACATAGGGAGAATCATTGGGACAATCTAATGTGGTTTTGTTCAACTCCTGCGTCCTCTCTCCGCCGTCCTATCTTGCTTCTTTTGAAAAAGGTCAAAGGTAATCGAGGAGAGGCACTCCTCAACCACTACCACTTATCGGTTTCCGGGTCACAGAGGAGAGAGAGGACGGAGGAGACGAGGAGAGGACAGACTTTTGCCAAAATGAGAGTCTCTCATACAGTCCAGTACAGGCAGTTCAACTAGTCTCAGTCTTAGCTGAATGTATCCTCCAAGACCATTACTCACAATGTTAAAACATTAAATTATGGCCCTGTGCACATTTACTTTCTGTCACGCTGTGGTTCATTCATCTTTAATGACACTTTTCAGATGATACAAAGTAGCCCTATCCACTGCATATAGGGTTGATGGATGGCAGAGAACGATATGAAACACACTGATCAATATCATGGATTCGGCTCTGTGTTCCAAGGCTATTCCACTCAGCAAAAGCACATGTTTCTCATTTCTGCTGCAAGCCTCTGTGAGTCCACACAATATATTATCAAATTTCCACTGTGTAGCCATACATACTAAATCTGAACTAAACTACACTGAAGGTCTTATGAGGATAAGGGGTGCATCTATCTACTATATATCACACAATTTACAGTACAGTTACTCTATGTAGTACATGTTACTCCAGTTCCTCTAGTCAGTATAAGAGTTGAATCCTACAAATCAAAGATCCTTCATCCTTCATGATTTATATCCTTAATTCTTCCCAATGGATCACTGCTATAGTCTGAGGGGTTCTTTCCTGCTGTGAGCCTACCTTTAGATCTTTCAAATCAAATCAAAGTTTGGTCACATCCATAGTTTAGCATTTGTTATAGCGGGTGCAGCGAAATGCTTATGTTACTAGCTCCTAACAATGCAATAAAACATCAAACAATTTAAATGTTGGGGGGTGGAGGGGAATACAGAAAATACAAGAAATCAAGAACGGCGGGACGAATTGAATTAACAACCCAAATACACTATATATGCAAAGGTATGTGGACACCCCTTCAAAATAGTGGATTCGGCTATTTCAGCCATACCCGTTGCTGACAGGTGTATGAATTTGAACACACAGCCATGCAATCTCCATAGACAAACATTGGCAGTAGAATGGCCTTACTGAAGAGCTCAGTGACTTTCAACCTGGCCCCGTCATACGATGCCACTTTTCCAACAAGTCAGTTTGTAACATTTCTGCTCTGATGGAGCTGCCCCGGTCAACTGTAAGTGCTGTTAATGTAAAGTGGAAACGTCTAGGTGCAACAATGGCTCAGCCGCAAAGTGGTTGGCCACGCAAGCTCATGGAACGGGACCGCCGAGTGCTGAGGCGTGTAGTGCGTAAAAATCGTCTGTCCTCGGTTGCAACGCTCACTACCGAGTTCCAAACCGCCTCAGGAAGCAACGTCAGCACAATAACTGTTTGTCGGGAACTTCAGGAAATGGGTTTCCATGGCCGAGCAGCCACACAGAAGTCTAAGATCACCATGCGCAATGCCAAGGGTCGGCTGGAGTGGTGTAAAGCTCACCGCCATTAGACTATGGAGCAGTGGAAACGCGTTCTCTGGAGTGATGAATCACGCTTCACCATCTGGCAGTCCGACGGACTAATCTGGGTTTGGCGGATGCCAGGAGAACGCTACCTGCCCCAATTTCATAGTGCCAACTGTACATTTTGGTGGAGGAGGAATAATGGTCTGGGCTGTTTTTCATGGTTCGGGCTAGACCCCTTAGTTCCAGTAAAGGGGAATCTTAACGCTACAGCATACAATGACATTCTAGACGATTCTGTGCTTCCAACTTTGTGGTAACAGTTTGGGGAAGGCCCTTTCCTGTTTCAGCATGACAATGCCCCCGTGCACAAAGCGAGGTCCATACAGAAATAGTTTGTCGAGATCGGTGTGGAAGAAATTGACTGGCCTGCACAAAGCCCTGACCTCAACCCCATCAAACACCTTTGGGATGAATTGGAAGACTGAGTGCGAGCCAGGCCTAATTGCCCAATATCAGTGCCCAAACTCACTAATGTTCTTGTGGCTGAATGGAAGCAAGTCCCCGCAGCAATGTTCCAACATCTAGTGGAAAGCCTTCCCAGAAGAGTGGAGGCTGTTATAACAGCAAAGGGGGACCAACTCCATATTAATGCCCATGATTTTTGAATGAGATGTTCGACGAGCAGGTGTCCACATACTTTTGGTCATGTAGTGTAGCACTGTAGCAGTAATCAAATGCAATCTATACTTATGTACACCAGGAGAATTTACACAAGATCAGCTAAGAATGATATGTACAGCAGTAGACATCTTAGAGTAAGCAATGTCAAGAATCCAGTGTATAAATCAATATGCGGTGTGTATAAACAGTGTAACTACAATACAATGTACAGTGGAATAAATATTATGATGAGCTACATCAGGGAAGTGACCACTGGTTCAATGTCTGTGTGTGTGTGAATGTGTATGTGAGTGTGTTTATTGTGGCAACCCGAGGGCCAGCAGCGAGCTACAAAGGAAGGAGCAGGACCTTGGTCCAGAGGTGAGTCAGTGCCATGGACAGCTCTACAGGCACTAACTGGGGCTGGTGATTCAACAACAATACTACCCAGTCCAGGTGCTGCAATCAATTGGCACCTGGAATTGGTCCCACATGTCCCTGGTTACCCCAAATGGGTATAAGTAGAGGTGCAGTCACTCGGGCGCAAGGGCAGACAGGCAGAGGGTACGCCTAGACCTCAGAAGAACCGGAGAAGAGGATCCATTCCCGGGCAGCACGCCACCCGGCGCAAGTTGAGAGCAAGGATTGAAACCCCGGACTCATTGCTCTCTCTCTCTGTTTTGTTCATTACCACAGGCGGTCTGAGGAGCCTCCACGTCGGACACAGAGTGACCCACTCGTTACCTGAGACGCCTTTCAGTTGTATTCCTCCCCTCCCCGTTCCCCCCAACCTTTATTAATGAACAACTTTGGTTTGAGCACTGCAAAACGGTCTCCAGCGGTCTTATTTTATTGTGAGTTTCACCTCTGACTCCCCTGGGCTGCCACAGTGGGTGTTTGTGAGTAGGATGTGTATGTTTTGTGTGAGTGTGCATCACCTGGTAGATGGCTAGTGATGGCTGTTTAACAGTCTGATGGTCTGGTAATAGAAGCTGTTTAACAGTCTGATGGTCTGGTAATAGAAGCTGTTCAACAGTCTGATGGTCTGGTAATAGAAGCTGTTCAACAGTCTGATGGTAATAGAAGCTGTTCAACAGTCTGATGGTCTGGTAATAGAAGCTGTTCAACAGTCTGATGGTCTGGTGGCTCTATGTAGTACTGTGTGCCTCCCATAGTCTGTTCTGGACTTGGGGACTGTGAAGAGACCTCTGGTGACATGTCTTGTGGGGTATGCATGGGTGTCCGAGCTGTGTGCCAGTAGCTAAAGACAGACAGCTCGGTGCATTCAACATGTCAATACCTCTCACAAATACAAGTAGTGATGAAGTCAATCTCTCCTCCACTTTGAGACAGGAGAGATTGACATGCATATTATTAATGTTAGCTCTCTGTGTACATCCAAGGGCCAGCCGTGCTGCCCTGTTCTGAGCCAATTTGCGGCACCTGACCACACGACTGATAAGTCGTCCAGGTGCGACAAAACTAGGGCCTGTAGGACCTGCCTTGTTGATAGTGCTGTTAAGAAGGTAGAGCAGTGCTTTATTATGGACAGACTTCTCCCCATCTTAGCTAATGTTGTATCAATATGTTTTGATCATGACAGTTTACAATCTAGGGTTACTCCAAGCAGTTTAGTCAACTCAACTTGCTCAATTTCCACATTATTTATTACAAGATTTAGAGGTTTAGGGTTTAGTGAATGATTTGTCCCAAATACAATGCTTTTAGTTTTTGAACTATTTAGGACTAACTTATTCCTTGCCAGCCATTCTGAAACTAACTGCAGCTCTTTGTTAAATATTGCAGCCATTTCTGTCACGCCCTGACTCAGGGGACTCTTATATGTTGAGTCAGGGTGTGAATGTTCTATGTTAGTATTTCTATGTTTCAGTCTAGGTATTGTATGTCTATGTTTGGCCGGGTGTGATTCCCAATCAGAGACAGGTGTCGCTCGTTGTCTCTGATTGGGGATCATACTTAGGCAGCCTATTGGCACTCGTTAGTTGTGGGATCTTGTTCCGTGTTGAGGCTTGTTTTGTGTTTAGCCTTAGGACTTCACGTTTCGTTGGTTTGTTGTTTTGTCGTTTGTTTATCATTTAAATAAACATGTACGCATTTCACGCTGCGCCTTGGTCTGACCCGTCCTTAAACGAACGTGACAATTTCAGTCTCTGTAGTCGCTGACGTGTATAGTGTTGAGTCATCCGCATACATAGACACACTGGCTTTACTCAAAGCCAGTGGCATGTTGTTAGTAAAGATTGAAAAAAGTATGGGGCCTAGACAGCTGCCCTGGGGAATTCCTGATTCTACCTGGATTATGTTGGAGAGGCTTCCATTAAAGAACACCCTCTGGTGTTCTGTTAGACAGGTAACTCTTTATCCAGTGGGTGTAAAGCCTATAACACATCATACCAGTCAAAAGTTTGGACAAAGCTGCCATCAAGGCAAAGGGTGGCTATTTGAAGAATCTCAAATATAAAATATATATATTTGTTTAACACTTTTTTGGTTACTACATGATTCCATATGTGTTATTTCATAGTTTTGATGTCTTCACTATTATTCTACAATGTAAAGAATTGTAAAAATAAAGAAAAACCCTTGAATGAGTAGGTGTGTCCAAACCTTTGACTGGTAGTGTACTTGGATGTGTAGTGTCAGCATTTGTAGCTGGCATGTCATGCCTAAGTTTGCTAATCTTGCCAATAAAAAAATCATTAAAGTAATTGGCAATATCAGTCGGTTTTGTGATGAATGAGCCATCTGATTCAATGAATGATGGAGCTGATGGAGCTGAGATGAGGTTCAATTCTCTAAATATCTGGGACAAGATGACCCACTGATGCTGTAAAGCACTTCTGATCAGATTTAGCAACAGTAGACAGATGTTGAGGGCTGAGAAGTAGCTGGGTAAGGACTATTATATTATTATATCATACCGTCACAGTTTTCTCCCATTCCTTCAATTGAGAAAAGACTTAGAGTCGTTTCTAAGTGCTCCCAAATCAGATAAAACAGTAAACGTTCTCAGCGCTATGACGCTGACATTCTCCCAGAAAGGATGATGTCCTGGTGCTAGGCTGGCTTTGGAGAGACTATGTGGGAGTTGGAGGTGTAAACTCACCCTTTACTTTTTGATAGAGTCTACTGGATATTTAGCCTGATCTAACATCATGATCGGACTGCTGTGTAGTGAAACAGAATGTATGCTCGTGAGATTAGGATGGTCGAATAAGGCTACTGGATATTATCATGCTACCAAAATACAGTCCAATGGCTACAACCAATGTTCCCTCTAATTTTTTGGGGCACTGAACAAATGTTTGGTCTTGTGAGCGGAAACTTGAACGTTGTGAGAATTTTGTGCAACTTCCGGCGTGCGTTTACAGTGAAGACTGAGGCTGTACCCTGACAGTTTTAGACAGTAGCCAGTAGGCTGTTGTGGCTATTTGAACATAATGTAGGCCTACCAACAAAACCAATGGAGCAAACACCATAACATGTTCACATGGAAATAGCTTTTGATTTCTATTATATAGCCTACAGTGGAATATGTGATGTGTTCAATGCAGGCCTGCATTGCATGAGACTTTTAAAAACGTTTTTACATTATGAAGGGCTTGACATTAATTCATGATGTTTTACTTGGTCTGTAACACCATGGGCCAAATAGGTGACTGTAAATTGCAGTGTATTGTGTTGTATGATGCAAGAAACCACTTTACAAAATAAAATAAATTCTTATTACCATACAGAGAATTAGACAATGTAGGCTACCCCTCTGCCTATTGGCTTATTTGCATATTCAAGCCTGTCTCAAGATACAACATTACCCCTTTAATTAAGACATAAGCTTTTTACCTGACTGGCTTTTCAAAGACAGCTTGAAATGTAGCCTGTCAGTGTAGATGGGAACATGCTCTCTCTGCTGTCTCCTGTAGTCCACGATCAACTCCTTTGTTCTGTTGACGTTGAGGGAGAGGTTATTTTCCTGGCACCACTCCGCCATGGCTCTCACCTCCTCCCTGTAGGCTGTCTCATTGTTGTTGCTAATCAGGCCTACCAATGTTGTGTCGTCAGCAAACTTAATGATTGAGTTGGAGACGTGTGTGGCCACGCAGTCATAGGTGAACAGGGAGTACAGGAGGGGGCTGAGCACGCACACCTGTGGGGCCCCCATGTTGAGAATCAGTGGCGGAGGTGTTGTTGCCTACCTTCACCACCTGGTGTCGGCCCGTCAGGAAGTTCAGGACCCAGTTGTACAGGGAGGGGTTCAGACCCAGGGTCCTGAGCTTAGTGATGAGCTTGGAGGGCACTATGGTGTTGAAGGCTGAGCTGTAGTCAATGAACTGCATTCTTATATAGGTATTTATCTTGTCCAGGTGGGATAGGGCAGTGGGCAGTGCAATGGCGATCGCATCATCCGTGGATCTCTTGGGACGATATGCGAATTGTAGTGGGTCTAGGGTGTCGGGTAAGGTGGAGGTGATATGATCCTTAAATAGCCTCTCAAAGCACTTCATGATGACAGAAGTGAGTGCTACGTGGCGATAGTCATTTAGTTCAGTTACCTTCACTTTCTTGCGTACAGGAACAAATGGTGGACATCTTGAAGCAAGTGGGGACAACAGACTGGGATATGGAGAGATTGAATATGTCCGTAAAACACTCAAGCCAGCTGGTCTGCACATGCTCTGAGGACGCGGCTTGGGATGCCGTCTGGGCCGGCAGCCTTGCGAGGGTGGGTGCGTGTTAAACCAGCCTTGCGAGGTTTAACACGCACACAGTCCTCGTGAGCGTCGGGGGCCCGCGTCGGCGGCACGGTGTTGTTTTCCTTCGAAGCAGGAGAAGAAGGTGTTTAGCTCATCTGGAAGCGAGGCGACAGTGTCCGCGACGTGGCTGGCTTTCCCTTTATAGTCAGTAATTGTCTGTAGTCCCTGCCACATACGTCTCGTGTCTGAACCGTTGAATTGAGACTCCACTTTGTCCCTGTACTGACGTTTGGCCTCTTTGATTACCTTACAGAGGTCATAGCTGGTCTGTTTGTACACATCCATGTTCCCAGTCACCTGACGACACCATTTTGTATACATCTGGCCCTTCATTGGACACTGTGTTAACAAACCTCCAAACGAGCTTCAATGCCATACAACAATCCTTCAGTAGCCTCCAACTGCTCTTAAACACTAGTAAAACTAAATGCATGCTTTTCAATCGAACGCTGCTGGCACCCGCCCACCCGACTAGAATCACCACTCTCGACGGGTCTGACCTAGAGTATGTGGACAACTACAAATACCTAGGTGTCTGGTTAGACTGTAAACTCAACTTCCAGACTCACATAAAGAATCTCCAATCCAAAGTTAAATCTAGAATCGGCTTCCTATTTCGCAACAAAGCCTCCTTCACTCATGCTGCCAAACATGCCCTCGTAAAACTGACTATCCTACCGATCCTTGACTTCGGCGATGTCATTTACAAAATAGCCTCCAACACTCTACTCAGCAAATTGGATGTAGTCTATCACAGTGCCATCCGTTTTGTCTCCAAAGCCCCATACACTACCCACCACTGTGACCTGTACGCTCTAGTTGGCTGGTCCTCACTACATGTTCGTCAGTCAAACCCACTGGCTCCAGGCCATCTATAAATCACTGCTAGGCAAATCCCCGCCTTATCTTAGCTCATTGGTCACCATAGCAGCACCCACCCGTAGTCTGCGCTCCAGCAGGTATATCTCACTGGTCATTCCCAAAGCCAACACCTCCTTTGGCCGCCATTCCTTCCAGTTCTCTGCTGCCAATGACTGGAACGAATTGCAAAAATCTCTGAAGCTGGAGACTCTTATCTCCCTCAATAACTTTAAGCATCAGTTGTCAGAGCACCTTACTGATCACTGCACCTGTACACAGCCCATCTGAAATTAGCCCACCCAACTACCTCATCCCTATATTGTTATTTATTTTGCTCTTTTGCACCCCAGTATCTCTATTTGCACATAATCTCTTGCACATCTATCACTCCAGTGTTAATACTATTGTAATTATTCTGCACTATAGCCTATTTATTGCCTTACCTCCATAACTTGCTACATTTGCACACACTGTATATATATTTTCTGTTGTATTTTTGACTTTATGTTTTTTTACCCCATATGTAACTCTGTGTTGTTTTTATTGCACTGCTTTGCTTTATCTTGGCCAGGTCGCAGTTGTAAATGAGAACCTGTTCTCAACTGGTTTACCTGGTTAAATAAAGGTGAAATAAATAAATAAATAAAAAAGTCACCTTGCCATGGTTAGATGCAGTGGTTCGCACTTTCAGTTTTGTGAGGATGCTGCCATCTATCCACGGTTTTTCTAGTATTGGTTTCCTTACCGTAAGCAGTCTATGGACAAAGTAATACAGGTAAGGAAACCAATATCAAAGAGGTGTACACTAATTATGATAAACACAAAGCCCAAATGACACACATAACTCACTGTCTAGCCTGACATAACAGAATCTGTTAGTGGTCCACCTATCCCTTTCCCCCCTTCTCTGTGGTGACTGTGTGACTGTCTCTTGGGTACTGCTAGTCCCAGCACAGTCTGTCTCATGTCTCTTTCTCCTGGTTGATAGTTTAATTACCCCAGATAAATCCATTGGCAATTTGTCAGGCTGTGACAGTGTCTCCTCCCTCCCTCTGCTCCCCCTCCCTGGTTCCAACTAAGCCCCTGTAATGAATCACTGATCACCCGGTCTTTGAAGAGCATCTCCAGCCCATTATCCCCTAATTACCCCAGACTAGCAAAGGCTCTGATTCTGTCCAGCAGGGGGCACTCTGGGAAGTAGAGTCCTCACATAGTTGAAGTAGATCTAATCAAGTGTAGGCCAATTTTTGGTATATGTTTTTATGGGATAAAATGTGTGCTGCCTTGTCTGGCAATTTTTTCTGTCAGAAGTTCAGTCCAATGGAGTTTCAGTAGGCGACCATCTCCTTGTCCAATGGATCCAAAATGGTAAGGCTAAAATGTAATGTAAATGTAGTTTGAAAGCCTGCTGGCTGGGGCAGTTTATGCACAGGGATCAAAGTATTGTTCTCCATCTCTACCTCCTGTTTGGCAGAGAAGCCATCTTGTTCTCCATCTCTACCTCCTGTTTGCCAGAGCAGCCATCCTGTTCTCCATCTCTACCTCCTGTTTGGCAGAGAAGCCATCTTGTTCTCCATCACTACCTCCTGTTTGACAGAGAAGCCATCTTGTTCTCCATCTCTACCTCCTTTTTGGCAGAGAAGCCATCTTGTTCGCCATCTCTACCTCCTGTTTGGCAGAGAGGCATTTTTTGGGGGGGTAGAAGGATTACTTCATCCTATCCCAGGTATTCCTTAAATAGGAGCTTGTTCCACCATTGGGGTGCCAGAGCAGCGAACAGTTTTGACTGGGCTGAGCAGGAACTATGCTTCCGCAGAGGAAGGGAAGCCAGCAGGCCAGAGGTGGATGAACGCAATGCCCTCGTTTGGGTGTAGGGACTGATCAGAGCCTGAATGTACGGAGGTGCCGTTCCCCTCACTGCTCCATAGGCAAGCACCATGGTCTTGTAACGGATGCGAGCTTCAACTGGAAGCCAGTGGAGTGTGCGGAGGAGGGGGGTGACGTGAGAGAACTTGGGAAGGTTGAACACCAGACGGGCTGCGGCATTCTGGATGAGTTGTAGGGGTTTAATGGCACAGGCAGGGAGCCCAGCCAACAGCGAGTTGCAGTAATCCAGACGGGAGATGACAAGTGCCTGGATTAGGACCTGTGCCGCTTCCTGTGTAAGGCAGGGTCGTACTCTCCGAATGTTGTAGAGCATGAACCTGCAGGATCGGGTCACCGCCTTGATGTTAGCGGAGAACGACAGGGTGTTGTCCAGGGTCACGCCAAGGCTCTTCGCACTCTGGGAGGAGGACACAACGGAGTTGTCAACCGTGATGGCGAGATCATGGAACGGGCAGTCCTTCCCCGGGAGGAAGAGCAGCTCCGTCTTGCCAGGGTTCAGCTTGAGGTGGTGATCCGTCATCCATACTGATATGTCGGCCAGACATGCAGAGATGCGATTCGCCACCTGGTTATCAGAAGGGGGAAAGGAGAAGATTAGTTGTGTATCGTCAGCGTAGCAATGATAGGAGAGGCCATGTGAGGATATGACAGAGCCAAGTGACTTGGTGTATAGGGAGAAAAGGAGAGGGCCTAGAACTGAGCCCTGGGGACACCAGTGGTGAGAGCACGTGGTGCAGAGACAGCTTCTCGCCACGCCACTTGGTAGGAGCGACCGGTCAGGTAGGACGCAATCCAGGAGTGAGCCGCGCCGGAGATGCCCAGCTCGGAGAGGGTGGAGAGGAGGATCTGATGGTTCACAGTATCAAAGGCAGCAGACAGGTCTAGAAGGACAAGAGCAGAGGAGAGAGAGTTAGCTTTAGCAGTGCGGAGAGCCTCCGTGACACAGAGAAGAGCAGTCTCAGTTGAATGACCAGTCCTGAAACCTGACTGGTTTGGATCAAGAAGGTCATTCTGAGAGAGATAGCAAGAGAGTTGGCTAAAGACGGCACGCTCAATAGTTTTGGAAAGAAAAGAAAGAAGGGATACTGGTCTGTAGTTGTTGACATCAGTGGGATCGAGTGTTGGTTTTTTGAGAAGGGGTGCAACTCTCGCTCTCTTGAAGACGGAAGGGACATAGCCAGCGGTCAAGGATGAGTTGATCAGCGAGGTGAGGTAGGGGAGAAGGTCACCGGAGATGGTCTGGAGAAGAGAGGAGGGGATGGGGTCGAGCGGGCAGGTTGTTGGGCAGCCTGCAGTCACTAGTCGCAAGATTTTATCTGGAGAGAGAGGGGAGAAAGAAGTCAAAGCATAGGGTAGGGCAGTGTGAGCAGGACCAGCAGTGTCATTAGACTTAACAAACGAGGATCGGATGTCGTCAACCTTCTTTTCAAAGTGGTTGACGAAGTCGTCCACAGAGAGGGAGGAGGGGGGGGTGGGGGGGGAGGATTCAGCAGTGAGGAGAATGTGGCAAAGAGCTTCCTAGGGTTAGAGGCAGATGCTTGGAATTTAGAGTGGTAGAAAGTGGCCTTAGCAGCAGAAACAGATGAAGAAAATGTAGAGAGGAGGGAGTGAAAAGATGCCAGGTCGGCAGGGAGTTTAGTTTTCTTCCATTTCCGCTCAGCTGCCCGGAGCTCTGTTCTGTGAGCTCGCAATGAGTCATCAAGCCACGGAGCTGGAGGGGAGGACCGAGCCGGCCGGGAGGATAGGGGACACAGGGAGTCAAAGGATGCAGAAAGGGAGGAGAGGAGGGTTGAGGAGGCAGAATTAGGAGATTGGAGGGAGAAGGATTGAGCAGAGGGAAGAGATGATAGGATGGAAGAGGAGAGAGTAGTGGGAGAGAGAGAGCGAAGGTTGCGGCGGCGCGTTACCATCTGTGTAGGGGCAGAGTGAGTAGTGTTGGAGGAGAGCGAGAGAGAAAAGGATACAAAGTAGTGGTCGGAGACATGGAGGGGAGTTGCAGTGAGATTAGTAGAAGAGCAACATCTAGTAAAGATGAAGTCAAGCGTATTGCCTGCCTTGTGAGTAGGGGGGATGGTGAGAGGGTGAGGTCAAAAGAGGAGAGGAGTGGAAAGAAGGAGGCAGAGAGAAATGAGTCAAATGTAGACGTAGGGAGGTTGAAATCCCCCAAAACTGTGAAGGGTGAGCCATCCTCAGGAAAGGAACTTATCAAGGCGTCAAGCTCATTGATGAACTCTCCAAGGGAACCTGGAGGGCGATAGATGACAAGGATATTAAGCTTAAATGGGCTAGTGACTGTGACAGCGTGGAATTCAAATGAGGAGATAGACAGATGGGTTAGGGGAAAATTGAGAATGACCACTTGGGAGAGATGAGGATTCCTGTGCCACCACCCCTCTGACCAGATGCTCTCGGGGTATGCGAGAACACATGGTCAGACGAGGAGAGAGCAGTAGGAGTAGCAGTGTTTTCAGTGGTAATCCATGTTTCCGTCAGCGCCAGGAAGTCGAGGGACTGGAGGGTAGCATAGGCTGGGATGAAGTCAGCCTTGTTGGCGGCAGAACGGCAGTTCCAGAGGCTGCCTGAGACCTGGAACTCCAGGTGTGTGGTGCGTGCAGGGACCACCAGGTTAGAGAGGCAGCAGCCACGCGGTGTGAGGCGTTTGTGTAGCCTGTGCGGAGAGGAGAGAACAGGGATAGGCAGAGGCATAGTTGACAGGCTGCAGCAGATGGCTACAATAATGCAGAGGAGATCGGAATGAAATGAACTAAACATCTGGGAAAGGAGAGAGCAGGCCTCCCTCACCAAAAAAAATATAACTCTCCCAACTTCCACCTCAGAAACTATAATTGTTTCACTGAACCACCCGAATAAAACTCTCCCAACTTCCACTTTAGAAATTAGAATTGTTGTAAACTACAGCGGTTCAATGTTTCAATGAATAGACTCAACTTACTTTATTCAGCTAGCTAACTATGACGCCATAGCTAACTAGCATGCTAGCATCCAATAACACACAGTTTAGCACCAATACTTGGTTACAACAAACTACCAATAGTGTGTGAACACACTAAACAGATAATTTGTGTCCGTGTCTAGTTCTTTCATAACGCAGCAATGATTAAACGTTGGCTAGCTAGCACAAAGATATTGTATTTAGCTACTACAGTACAGCCAGCTGGTAGTGTTGGCTAGCTAGCAATGGCTGCTGTGTTGACTTTGTTTGAAAAACGGCGTCGCTGCGAACGAATGTAGCTGGCTAAAAGGATATTGTTTTTAGTTGCTACCGTTGCTAATAGCTACTCGCCAGCTAATCCAGGAGGTGAGTAAGCTAGCTAGCTTCGTGCTACACCCGGCACCGTCGAATACAAAAGTAACCTACAATAACTACATACAACAACTACCCACAACAGCCCACGATGCCTACATATACTACCTAATAAAATACAGCCCACGATGCCTACCTATAATACCTACAGTGGGGAAAAAAAGTATTTAGTCAGCCACCAATTGTGCAAGTTCTCCCACTTAAAAAGACGAGAGAGGCCTGTAATTTTCATCATAGGTACACGTCAACTATGACAGACAAATTGAGGAAAAAAAATCCAGAAAATCACATTGTAGGATTTTTAATGATTTTATTTGCAAATTATGGTGGAAAATAAGTATTTGTTCACCTACAAACAAGCAAGATTTCTGGCTCTCTCCGACCTGTAACTTCTTCTTTAAGAGGCTCCTCTGTCCTCCACTCGTTACCTGTATTAATGGCACCTGTTTGAACTTGTTATCAGTATAAAAGACACCTGTCCACAACCTCAAACAGTCACACTCCAAACTCCACTATGGCCAAGACCAAAGAGCTGTCAAAGGACACCAGAAACAAAATTGTAGACCTGCACCAGGCTGGGAAGACTGAATCTGCAATAGGTAAGCAGCTTGGTTTGAAGAAATCAACTGTGGGAGCAATTATTAGGAAATGGAAGACATATAAGACCACTGATAATCTCCCTCGATCTGGGGCTCCACGCAAGATCTCACCCCGTGGGGTCAAAATGATCACAAGAACGGTGAGCAAAAATCCCAGAACCACACGGGGGGACCTAGTGAATGACCTGCAGAGAGCTGGGACCAAAGTAACAAAGCCTACCATCAGTAACACACTACGCCGCCAGGGACTCAAATACTGCAGTGCCAGACGTGTCCCCCTGCTTAAGGCAGTACATGTCCAGGCCCGTCGGAAGTTTGCTAGAGTGCATTTGGATGATCCAGAAGAGGATTGGGAGAATGTCATATGGTCAGATGAAACCAAAATAGAACTTTTTGGTAAAAACTCAACTCGTCGTGTTTGGAGGACAAAGAATGCTGAGTTGCATCCAAAGAACACCATACCTACTGTGAAGCATGGGAGTGGAAACATCATGCTTTGGGGCTGTTTTTCTGCAAAGGGACCAGGACGACTGATCCGTGTAAAGGAAAGAATGAATGGGGCCATGTATCGTGAGATTTTGAGTGAAAACCTCCTTCCATCAGCAAGGGCATTGAAGATGAAACATGGCTGGGTCTTTCAGCATGACAATGATCCCAAACACACCGCTCGGGCAACGAAGGAGTGGCTTCGTAAGAAGCATTTCAAGGTCCTGGAGTGGCCTAGCCAGTCTCCAGATCTCAACCCCATAGAAAATCTTTGGAGGGAGTTGAAAGTCTGTGTTGCCCAGCGACAGCCCCAAAACATCTCTGCTCTAGAGGAGATCTGCATGGAGGAATGGGCCAAAATACCAGCAACAGTGTGTGAAAACCTTGTGAAGACTTACAGAAAACGTTTGACCTGTGTCATTGCCAACAAAGGGTATATAACAAAGTATTGAGAAACTTTTGTTATTGACCAAATACTTATTTTCCACCATAATTTGCAAATAAATTCATTAAATATCCTACAATGTGATTTTCTGGAAAAAATTTCCTCATTTTGTCTGTCATAGTTGACGTGTACCTATGATGAAAATTACAGGCCTCTCTCATCTTTTTATGTGGGAGAACTTGCTCAATTGGTGGCTGACTAAATAATTTTTTCCCCCACTGTAACTACAATCTAAATACATAGTTTAAGCCTTACTCGACAAAGCCCAAGCTATGTATAAAGCCAAACTGGCAGACTGCAATCAGTAGCTGTAATTAAGTACAGCAGCTACCAACCACCTAACGTTAATGCCTCGGATAATGAGGTTAGAAAAACAGCTGAATGGTAGGCAGCTAGCTGGCTCAATCACAGGTACTCTTAAGCGTGAAATAACATTGGAAACAGGCCATCTTGTTCGCCATCTCTACCTCCTGTTTGGCAGAGAAGCCATCTTGTTCTCCAGGTCTACCTCCTGTTTGGCAGAGAAGCCATCTTGTTCGTCATCTCTACCTCCTGTTTGGCAGAGAAGCCATCTTGTTCTCCATCTCTACCTCCTGTTTGGCAGGGAAGCCATCTTGTTCTCCATCTCAACCTCCTGTTTGGCAGAGAAGCCATCTTGTTCTCCATCTCTACCTCCTGTTTGGCAGAGAAGCCATCTTGTTCTCCATCTCTACCTCCCTTTTGGCAGAGAAGCCATCTTGTTCGCCATCTCTACCTCCTGTTTGGCAGAGAGGCCATCTTGTTCGCCATCTCTACCTCCTGTTTGGCAGAGAAGCCATCTTGTTCTCCAGGTCTACCTCCTGTTTGGCAGAGAAGCCATCTTGTTCGCCATCTCTACCTCCTGTTTGGCAGAGACGCCATCTTGTTCTCCATCTCTACCTCCTGTTTGGCAGGGAAGCCATCTTGTTCTCCATCTCAACCTCCTGTTTGGCAGAGAAGCCATCTTGTTCTCCATCTCTTCCTCCTGTTTGGTAGAGCAGCCATCTTGTTCTCCATCTCTTCCTCCTGTTTGGCAGAGAAGCCATCTTGTTCTCCATCTCTTCCTCCTGTTTGGTAGAGCAGGGTCTAAATGGTTCTCCTGTACAGTGGCGACCCATCATTCAGGGCAGGTGGGGCAGTTTTTTTGGGGGGGCAATCTACTGGCAAATCCTTTATAATCCTTGTCATATGAAGATAAATAATGAAGAGTAATTATAGATAAAAACATATTGGTGCTCATTGGACATAATCACACAACAAGTTGGAAATTGCAAATTCAACAATGAGTGGTTTGGAAGGAATCAGTGGCTAACTGCAAGCATTGCAAAGCAATCACTAGCCTGCTATTCAGTGGAGTGGCTGTGTGGTCCCAAGTCTGGGATTAAGGGTCTATTTTCCAAGCTTAAAATGATAAACATTCAACATTGGCCATGCTGTCAATGAAGCATGATTTGTGCCGCGCTCAAAACAACTGTTAACTCGGAACTGGGAAATCTGTGTCACGATCGTCTAAGGAAGTGGACCAAGGCGCAGCGTGTTGAGCGAACATGTTGACTTTATTAAATTAAAGCAACCACGAAAACAACAAAACAAATGACGATAGTGAAGTCCACAGTGACAATGACTGAACATGGAACAAAAACCCACAACCCCAAGGTGAAAACACACAGTTTAAATATGGCTCCCAATCAGAGATAACGAGCCGACAGCTGACACTCGTTACCACTGATTGGGAGTCACACGAACAACCAAGACAACACACCCAAAGACAACCAACCAAAACACAACAAAACGAACACACCCTGGCTCAACATACAAAGTCCCGGAGCCAGAGCGTGACAGTACCCCCCTAAAGGCGCGGACTGCGATCACGCCTCAAAAACCCCAAACAGGGGAGGGCTGGGTGGGTGTTGCTCCTCGGAGGCGGCTCCGGCTCGGGCTTGACCACCACCCTTCCTCAATCCCCCGTAGCGCCCCGGTCCGATCCGACCCAGCTGGTAGGATCTGGACTGACGACGCGTACCCCTGGCTTGGCGCGTGAGGCAGGAACGGACCGGACCTGGCTGACGATACGCACCCTAGGCTTGATGCGTGGAGCCGGAACGGGCCTCACCAGGCTGACGACTCGCATCCCTGGCTTGGTGCGAGTAGCAGGAATGGGCTGGATCAGGCTGACGACTCGCACCCTTGGCTTGGTGCGAGTAGCCGGAACGGGCTGGACCAGGCCGACGACTCGTACCCCTGGCTTGGTGCGAGTAGCAGGAACGGGCTGGACCAGGCCGACGACGCACCCCGTAGGCTTTGTGCGTGGAGCAGGGACAGGCCGGGCTGGGCTGGCGACGCACCCCGTAGGCTTGGTGCGTAGAGCAGGGACAGGCCGGGCTGGGCTGGCGACGCACCCCGTAGGCTTGGTGCGTAGAGCAGGGACAGGCCGGGCTGGGCTGGCGACGCACCCCGTAGGCTTGGTGCGTAGAGCAGGGACAGGCCGGGCTGGGCTGGCGACGCACCCCGTAGGCTTGGTGCGTAGAGCAGGGACAGGCCGGGCTGGGCTGGCGACGCACCCCGTAGGCTTGGTGCGTGGAGCAGGGACAGGCCGGGCAGGGCTGTCGACGCACACCGTAGACTTGGTGCGTGGAGCAGGAACAGGCCGGGCAGGGCTGTCGACGCACACCGTAGACTTGGTGCGTAGAGCAGGAACAGGCCGGGCAGGGCTGTCGACGCACACCGTAGACTTGATGCGTAGAGCAGGAACAGGCCGGGCAGGGCTGTCGACGCACACCGTAGACTTGGTGCGTAGAGCAGGAACAGGCCGGGCAGGGCTGTCGACGCACACCGTAGACTTGGTGCGTAGAGCAGGAACAGGCCGGGCAGGGCTGTCGACGCACACCGTAGACTTGATGCGTAGAGCAGGAACAGGCCGGGCAGGGCTGTCGACGCACACCGTAGACTTGGTGCGTAGAGCAGGAACAGGCCGGGCAGGGCTGTCGACGCACACCGTAGACTTGGTGCGTAGAGCAGGAACAGGCCGGACAGGGCTGGCGATGCACACCGTAGGTTTAGTGCGTGGAGCAGGAACAGGCCGGGCTGGGCTGGCGACGCACACCGTAGGTTTAGTGCGTGGAGCAGGAACAGGCCGGGCTGGGCTGGCGACGCACACCGTAGGTTTAGTGCGTGGAGCAGGAACCGGCCGGGCTGGGCTGGCGACGCACACCGTGGGCTTGGTGCGTGGAGTAGGAACAGGCCGGTCCGTACCGGGAACACACACCACTGGCCTTAACTGGGGATCAGGAACGGGCCGGACCGGACTGGTAACACACATCAGTCTCTCACGCCGTGCCACAACAACTTCCCTCCCTCTACTCGCCAATGGCTCCCGTAATCCGGTAGCCTTCTCTCCACGTCTCCCTCTGGCAGCCTCCTGCTGCCCAGCCGCCCAAGCCATGTGCCCCCCCCAAAAAACTTTTTGGGGTTGCCTCTCGTCCCTCCGACGATGGCCCTGCTGACGCCGTTGCTCCTCTCTCGCCAGGGCCTTGATCCTCCCCCAAGGTCCCTTGCCCCCGAGCATGTCCTCCCAGGACCACGATTTGCCCACCTGGGCCATCGCCAGCCTCTCGATCTCCTTACCCGGCGCTTCCTCCCACGTCCAGTCTCCTTGCTCCTGGACACGCTGCTTGGTCCTTTTTGGTGGGTTTTTTCTGTCACGATCGTCTAAGGAAGCGGACCAAGGCGCAGCGTGTTGAGCCGAACATGTTGACTTTATTAAATAAAAGCAACCACGAAAACAACAAACCAAATGACGATAGTGAAGTCCACAGTGACACTGACCGCATAAGGAACAAAAACCCACAACCCCAAGGTGAAAACACACAGTTTAAATATGGCTCCCAATCAGAGATAACGAGCCGACAGCTGACACTCGTTACCACTGATTGGGAGTCACACGAACAACCAAGACAACACACCCAAAGACAACCAACCAAAACACAACAAAACGAACACACCCTGGCTCAACATACAAAGTCCCGGAGCCAGAGCGTGACAATCTGACTACAGTGAGTTCAAGACAACTGGGAACTCAGGGGAAAAAACTAGCTCAGACTGGGAAAATACGTTTTGAACGGTCATCCAACTCGGAATTGTAAATTGGGAACTCTGGCCTCTTTCTAGAACTACGACCTGAAGATCACTGACGTCATCATGATTCAACCTTGTTTTTTTCCGAGTTCCAAGTGCTCTTGAAAGCACCACAAATCCAGAGAATGCCAGACTTTGATGACAAAGTTTGATGACAAAATTTCCCCATGAAGGACCGCCGCGCCAACTTCCTGTTCAAGTGAGCACAGCACAACAAGGTGAGTCCAAAAATGTATTGTATGCTGCTGCATAAATGATGTAGGAGGGAGATATGTATACTGTAGCTAAGAAAGTAATACAACTGTAAGTGTATGTTGTGTAGTAAGCTGTTAGTAGCCCATGTGCCTCACCATAATAATTTGGTATATTTTCCCCTCTTAATTTCGCCTACTGTTTCGGACTTGGTGGTGCACATGTAGCCTATAACCTGTTTTAGAGAAATGTAATCATTTAATATTGTAAGAGCTTTCATTGTCTGCTTATATGCCCCCTTTACTTATCCTACGGTTCTGACTTGATGTACAGGGAGAACACTGTAAGAACGGCCCATGTTCTGAATTCTGTCGCTTAACAAATAGTTACATTGACTACGTCCGTCCTAGCTCGCTCATTAATGTCTTAAATTGACATTACGGATTGCCTCTTCTTTTTTTTTTGTCATTTAGCAGACGCTCTTATCCAGAGCGACTTACAGGAGCAATTAGGGTTAAGTGCCTTGCTCAAGGGCACAGACAGATTTTTCACCTATTCGGCTCGGGGATTAGAACCAGCGACCTTTCGGTTACTGGCACAACGCTCTTAACCACTAAGCTACCTGCCGCCCTACTCTTATCCGCTTGTCCTTCCCTTATGCCATAGTTTGTACACCTCAATTGTCAGTAGAAACCACATTTGTTTAAGCAAGTCAGCCATATCAGCTATGTTTTTTTAAAAGGCAGTAAATGAGGCTGAATGAACTGTTTCGCTGCCAGACAAGGCTCCGCTTACAGTGGTAAGGTGTTGGGACTGTTGTTGGGACTCTGCTGTTGGGACAGCTTTATGTAGGCCCTAACAGTTTGTGGGCACCGTTTGTCACCGTTATGGTGCAATTTATGTATTGTTTAGTGTTGTGTTGTGTTGTGTTGTGTAGTGGCTTTACTGGCATGCATCCCACATGTGTATTATTTTTTTTGCCCCACCAAAATGTACATTGCCACTGCTCCTGTAGAGTGTTTGGGCCACGGCAGAAAATGGAGCCCCTAACTCCCTATCTCACTCCCTATCTCACTCCCTATCTCACTCCCTATCTCACTCCCTATCTCACTCCCAGATGCTACACTTGGGATTTGGGGCGAGTCACCGCAGACCAATGATAAAAATTGGAATTGGTAGCCGACATGGAACAGGGTCAGGGGATTTGGTCTCAACACACACATATTATGTGTGATGGAGGCACATCTGGTTTACCAGGGGGTCTGTTAAAACAATGGAATTAGGGGTGTATAATATTCGAGGAATGTGATTCCACTCTTTGCAACATGATACGGAACTCCGCTAAATGTGTTAATGTTTTTTTATATTTCTTGGAACATCTCCACAGCCTAGGTACACTCCACTGAGTTCACTCTGATATAGAATGAACTGATCCAAATACAAAACGTGGATTTGTGGGAGAGTTTAGACGCAGGTCAGAGTGTGTCGGGGATTCAGAGTGATGAAGCAGATTTACTAAACAGTGTGTGTGCTGGGACAGAAAAGTTCCCGTAGAAAAGAGCGAAGAAAAGGGTCTCTAGATCACACAACGTCGGCCATATTTAACATGTGCCTAGATCTCACACATTTGTGAGAAAGCGATATCTCATCACTTATTTACTAACCTTTTAAGTATAGCCTAAACAATGTTAGGCTATGTTTTCTAGAATACCTTTTTAATGTGTACCCGACTTTATCTGGGATCCTAAAGCTTATGCTTGAACAAAAAACTCTATGGTACTTTTGGGATCCTGGTGTCCGTTTTTTGTCAGTGTGGAGGTGAAAGCCTGTCAGAAGGGGTTAGCTTCTCCAGTGAAACTACTTCTTTGCATTTTATAGCTCGAGGTCTTGCCCTGTGTCTGCACTATTTCTTTCTATCCTCTTGTTTCTCTCCTTTTGTTTAGATAAAGCGAGGGATTAGGAAGATTTGCCACCATAAAGTAGTGGTTTGATAGGCTTTTATCCCTCCATCTTGCTAAAGCTGTGTCTCCCCTGGATTAGGCGGCTACAATAGGGGCCCTTGTGCTAGGCCGCAGCCCGAGGGGGACAACCAAACACTGGCTCAGGGAGAAAGGAAGGAAACAAACCTGCCAACTTCGATATGTCAAGTTGGCCAGAGGAACCGTTGGCCAGAGTGGCTGTGGAGCATGTACGGTGGTGTGTGGGTTATGTGATACGGTTGTATCTTGATCAGGGCTTCCAAATTCCAGTCCTGGAGGGCCAAAACACTTGTGGTTTTCATCCTCTCCTTATCAGGGATTAATTCAAACCTGGGACACCAGGTAAGTGCAATTAACTACCAGGTAGAAACAAAAAACAGAAGTTTTTCGGCCTTCCAGGCATCCCTGATCTAGATTCTACAGGATCCATTGGATTAGTTAAGTCAAACTCTTCAAGGGTGCCACTGCCACAGAATATCCAATACACATTACTAGTACCCAATATGGCTTAAAATCAAAAGATTCCCTACCTATCTGTTTACATTTTACATTACAGAGCTAATATGGGCACAAGGGTCCTATTGGTGTCAGTTATTATGAGCATTAACGCCAATGTATCTCAACCTACGCACCTGTTGAGATGAGCTGTTATGAGGTCTGTGGTTACCCTAAGAGTTTTACTGCCCAGGAATCCTATGGCAAAATGATGCCTTATCTCCAGATGCAGAATCAGATGGATTACCATCTCTCATATTTAAAAGAATCAACAGGGCAATGGACGCTAAGAGCTAACCGAATCCCATTGTGATGCAGGGAGGGACAGTATGCCAAGAGTATGCAAAGCTGTTATCAAGGCAAAGGGTGGCTACTTTGAAGAATCTCAAACATAAAATATATTTTGATCTGTTTAACACTTTTTTGGTTACTACATGATTCCATATGTGTTATTTCATAGTTTTGATGTCTTCACGATTATTCCACAATGTAGAAAATAGTAAAAATAAAGAAAAATCCTGGAATGAGTAGGTGTGTCCAAACTTTTGACTAGTACTGTAAATATATATCTCAGTGGGTGTGTGCGTGCGTGCGTGCATGAGTGGATGTGTGCTAAGGTGAGGAGAATCAGAGCAGGTGTTCAGTTCAGTTCAAATGTCCAGCATTCTGATGGCTTGTAGATAGAAACTGTCTCTGAGCCTGTTGGTATCAGAACTCATGCTCTGATACCGTCTTGACAGAAGGGGAGTGAACAGCTCGCAGCTGTGGTGTGTTGGGCCGTTGATGACGCTGCAGGCCTTCCACTGGCACTGTTTTGAATAGATGTCCTGGATGGGAGGGAGCACAGTCCCAGTGATGTACTGGGCCATCTTCACCACCCGCTGCAGGGCCTTGCGGTCGTGGAGGGAGCAATTCCCGTAGCAGGCCATGATGCAACCGGTCAGGACGCTCTCGATGGTGCAGCGGTAGTATTTGGAGAGGACCCGGGGTGGCATCCCAAATTTCTTGTGGTGGTGTTGTCAACATTCAACTTCTTTGTTTTGCTGATGTTGAGGGAGAGGTTGTTGTCCTGGCACCACAATGCCAGTTCACTTACCTCCTTGGAGTTAGTGTTGTGCAAAGCCACGCAGTCATGGGTGAACAGGGAGTACCTGTGTTAAGAGTCAGTGCGGAGCAGGTGCTGTTGCCAATCCTCACAGCCTGTGGTTTGCCCATCAGGAAGTCCAGGATCCAGTTGCAGAGGGTGGTGTCCAGACCCAGGGCTCTGAGCTTGGTGTTGAGCTTGGAGGAAACAATAGTGTTGAATGCTGAACTGTAGTCGATGAACAGCATTCTCACATAGGTGTTCCTCTTGTCCAGATGTGTTAGGGCCGTGTGAATAGTGATGGACATGGCATCTTCCATGGATCTGTTGGAGTGGTAGGCAAACCTTTTTTTCTTGGGCACTGGGACGATGGTGGTCTCCTTAAAGCAGGTGGGGACTACAGCCTGGGACAGGGACAGGTTGAAGATGTCTGAGAAGACGCTCGCCAGCTGGTCAGCACACACTCAGAGGAAGCGGCCAGGGATACCATCTGGGCCAGCGGCTTTGGGAGTATTCACTCTTGAGAGTTTTCCACCTGTCACCCGCAGAGACTGAAAGCACCTGGTTGTCCAGAGCAGCGAGAATCTTCCTGGATGCCTCGCTATTGTCTGCCTCGAAGTGAGCACAGAATGTGTTAAGCTCGTCTGTGAGTTTGCCTTTGCAGTGTGTGTGTGTGTGTGTGTGTGTGTGTGTGTGTGTGTGTGTGTGTGTGTGTGTGTGTGTGTGTGTGTGTGTGTGTGTGTGTGTGTGTGTGTGTGTGTACACTTGCATATACAGTACTTGCCAAAAAATAAATATAAAACAGAGATTTCTATAAAAAATAAAGGGGATTTATCCCTTTAAAGCTGGTGTCTAACACATAGGGGTTGGGGGTTCTTTAAGGGAAGGCCCTGCTAAAAACATGTCTAAAAGATTGCTCTTGGCAAGTTGCTTTGTTACTCTTGTCACACAAGTCCCCAGGTAGCAGTCAATTCTCCCCCATACATCAAAATGATTAATTTAACATAAGTGAACACAGCCCTGATTAGCCTTGACTGAGATCAGGGGAGGCTAAAAGCGGGAGGATTGGAAGAATAGAATAATGTATTAATTAAGTTGCGAAAACCTCATAATGACTCTTAATGTGCTTTGAGAGACTCAACTTTCCACTCTATTAATGCAAAATATCAGTCGAAAATTAGCTCTATTTTTGAGCTGTAAAATTACAAACGCGTGTGTGTAATAAACATGATTAAACTGTAATCAAAAGTCCTTTAGAGTTTCCATTTAGTGTTTTACCGCTCGAGTTGGTTTATTAAGGCATGTACTGCCAAAGTCCTGATATGACTGGATAAAGTTTTAGATCCTGAAAGCAGGCAGGCCTACGTCATTCAGAGATGACGAAGAGCAAAGACACTGATCAGTCGAGGCTTTAAAGTGATAAAGTCTAAACGGTATGCTTTAAAGTGATAAAGTCTAAATGGAGCAGATGCCGTGTACGCAGAGAACAATGAGCCCTAGAGCCAAATCCGTGGAAATCTGAGATGAATTTCGAAATAAGGGCTAGAAAAGTTAGAGTGTGTTAAGATGAGAGCGAGAGAGAGGGGATGGAGAGAGAGAGCGAGAGAGAGAAAGAGAGAGAGCGAGAGAGAAATATACGGTAGGCCTAATAGAAGTTAGTCTTCCTCATGACCCTTGGCTTTAAACCATTTCGACGCGCTGGACACTAGCCCACATTAAGTTCTGTAGAAAGCTGATTTGAGGAAGAGCAGCTGAGGGGAATACCTTCTCGCTTTAATTGCTTTAGAAAGGGTTCCCACAAAGAGACACTGCCCAGATGTACCTCCCGTTTAAGTTCTTATTTCCATCGGTTCACAAGTTAATCCGATTTCTCTCTCAGGCCCAAATACTCCGTGATATATCTGCTGACAAAAGAGGGTCGGTTTGAAGGAATAAAAACTTTCCCAAAAATAAGAACAAACAATGGGAAACGAATGTGCATTTATACGAATTAAGTCCCAATTACACTTAATTGATGAATTGCTAAATGTGTTGTGGTTATTTTCATTAGACATATTAACCCTATCGTTAGGCTAATTATCAGTTAATAGGCTTATTCGTTGAATATTGAAAATGACTATTAGGCCTGAATCCTTGTCACTATTATAATAAGGGAATATCATGACTATTAAGTCACCAAGACCCATCTAGACTCAAGACCCAAATCAGGAACGATTTTCTTTCGTCAATAAATCAAAGACACATTTTTAAACAAGAGAATGCCTGCGTGCCAGCAAAAAACCCCATTCTGATGTTGAATAAATACTGGACCTGCCTAGATTATTGTTGTAGGTAGGCCTAATCTAATAAAGTATCACGAATAAACAAAAACATTGGTTCGTGGAGATCCTGAACAGTCAATCTGTTGCGCATAATGATCTCCGGGGCGCGCGTTGGATGGTGCATCAATGACAGCGCAGTAACTTGTCCTGCCAACCAGCTCAATCCACCAGGCTATGCCAAAACGGCGTATTCATTATCTACAACAATTTAATATCGTTACCACTATTTGCGTCATAGGTTTCCCAATTGTCTCATGCAGTCGATCAAGATGTGAGAATTGCACGACCTACAAAGAAAATACAACAACATATTCGCATTGAGTGTATTTTTAGAGAATTTTCTATGCATAGTTGTTATTGGCAATTCACCTCAAGACTGGATTGTGACTCTGTCTTGAGTGCCTATACATTTTCTTTTCATGTAGTGTCTTCTCTAAAGTCGAAACTTCTATGGATGAATATGGCCAAAGATCAAATTGAGTTTAAGATTTCACCCCCCTCTCACTTTCTCTCCTCTCGGAGAAATTCCACAAAATATGCAAGCACTACATTAGAAGGCTACTTTTCGCTGACCTTAATTCCAGCCTAAACGGTTTTTCTCCAGGAGAATACATATTTTCTTAAAACCTTGAAGAAGAGAGGGGCATTATTGTTTTAATCCTCTTAGCAGCAGTCATTTTAAGACCGTTTTTTGGAGACTGAAATGGCGTCTTTTCTCCCCAATCCTAACCTAAATCCCTTGGGGCCGGGAGAGTTTCTAAAGGTAGGACCCTAGCATCTATTAGCCATCTCTCCACCGCAGTCTCCTCTGCAAATGTCTCGACAAAGTCGAAAAGCAAATAAAATTAAATGCATGAGTAACTTAATAACCTTTTAAACACCTCAAACCCTGCATGCAAACCACTGTAATGAAAACGTTATTGAAGCCATTGGCACTTCTTGAATGAACAGGCACTTCTTGAATGAACAATCATAAGTTCTTATTTACCACTGATTTGAATTAACCTGTTATTATTATTATGATTATATGTAGGCTATTATAATGTTACATGCTTTTGCAACATGACATTGAAGATATTAGCCAATGTTCCGTGCTCCATTTGAAAATAGACTGCATATTGACCAAATATATACATGCAAAACAATTGCCAAATGTATATTTGAATTAAGAAAATGAGACTCAAGGAAACACTTATATTTCTGCATATCAAAATATAGACTGAGCAACATGCGGGATTCCTTAATGCATGACTTGTACGTACAATTAATAGTTTATGGCCTAAGAAAATGAAATTATAATATTTTTGTGCAGGCCTATACAGCGAGAATAAAATATTATTATTGCTATTTTGATAGGCTTAATGATTATACCTTGCCAATATGAGAATTCTACATTAAGACATTTAATTATCACACATCTGCATACAAACTATTATATGTTTGATGATAACATTAATGTCCAGACAACGATTCATAAATGAACAGTCAAAATCAGTCATGAGAAAGCCTGGAGTAGAATAAACTTATTTTGGTTGACACAGCAAAGGACCATTTGAAACTCTGCATGACCTCACCAGGCGCTCGAGCTCCTTAAAGCCCATACGTCGTGCGCGAGCCCAATAGATGGCAGCTCTCTGGATTCCCGACACTCTCTAACGACAGGAGAGTGAGAGCACCGCGCGCAGAAAACGGACTACAGTATTCCTGAGGAGTATTCCGGATTTAACAGCACGGAATTGAGAAGTAACATACAAGGTGATACTTTGAAAGCTAATATTCCATTTGAAAACAGCCGGACATAGGCTATAGGCCACGGGCGGTGTTCGTAAGAGGTGAGAACTTTTTGAAGGGCATGCATCTGTATAAAGAATCAGGTTGGACCTGTTAGTAAAGTAAAATTATGTGTGGCTGTCATAATTCCACTTTTATTGCATTTCCTTGCAACTTGAAACCTCTTCCATTTAAACCTTGGAGCAAGATATTGTTCAAGTCTTCTCATTACACATTCATTACGCATGGAAAGATCTAAACAAACTTAGACTTTAACATTATTTCATGATTTTTGTATTTATCTCCGGAATAATTAAATTAACCATTGGCGTAATTTTGGGCAAAAATGTGAATAAAGGGTTCATGTAGAAGGAAGAGTGTGTCGCCTGTACAGGCATATCGGCGGGCCCCTGGGCGATATTTAGCCTCCTCCGTGTCTGGGGTAGAACATATAAATCCACGGCAATTAGCATAATGGGGGTTAAATCAGCTCCCCAAGGCTAACTGATTTTGTCCACATCGAGAGATTAATATTTTTGGTGACGAGAAGGATTTAAAGAGCCTCAATAAAGCAATTGTAAACAATATGTAGACTACAGGCAATGGCACTTATAGGACCTATGATGAACAGTCATATTCAAAAAGGGACATTATTAATCACATACATACATACACACACACACACACATCCATACATGAGTCTGGTCACACCAATGGTCACATCAATTTATTTTATTTTGTGTGCTTTTTCAGAGAAAAGTCCCTGATTAATTTCTGATTATTGTGTAGTTTTCTGTTGACGTTTTTAAGTTCCGCTAACGCTGTAGGGGGCCACGACGCTTAGCTATTCAGGCACAACGTCAAGTGCGACATTAAATTAATGAATATCAATATCAGCATTAACGTTGAGATAACACTGGAGGGCAGGCTACTTATTTCACACAGCCTCTGGGGCTTTAATGGGGGGAACTCTCATGGGAAGGACTGGTTAAATAGCGAGCTCTCCGTGGGAAAAGGGGGTTATAGGTTTAGTGACTGGCTAGGTTTCTCAATGCCGTCATATAATAATGTTACTCTCAGCTTGAATCTTCTTAAAGAAAAATAGTTACAGTTATAGCCATATAATAACTGATGTAATATTGGATCATGTCCAAATGCAGCTTCACCATTAGGTTATTTGATGTCAGCTACTGACAGTTTTAATAAACACACACACACACACACACACACACACACACACACACACACACCTTTCACGTGTCAGAACTGATGACAAATGAATAGCCTAGCAGTTGGAGCCTATTTGCGCCTACATTAGACGGGTAGCCAACAGGGGATCCCTATGCATATATTTAACTGAATATCCTTACATCTACCCGCCACTGCAAGCCTCCAGGCGGTGGGACGGAGCCGCCATAGACCGGGAGAAACGGCTGCCATTCAACTCCAATACTCAGGGAGCTAAATACATATTTTGAAAAGGCCCTTATGTCCCCGTCCTGGCCAATGTCAAGTGTTCCCTCATGGCCTATGGCATATTCCAGTTTATTGTAAATCATTCTATTGTAAAAAATAGTTTATTAAAATAAATAAAATACATTACAGTAAAAAGTAAGCCTATGATTTAAGCCTGTATTTTAGGCCCATTATGATCCCTGTAAATTTGTCTGAAATTACCCCCTCATTACACTACTGTATTATTGGCATGGCAAAAAAATGAGATCGATTTATAATAGGTATACTTCCATCATAAATTATAAATCAAGATTTGTATAGCATTCAAACATATATCTTGATAAATGTTCATGCTCCTGCATTTGGTGACAATAAGAAAGTGAAAATATGGATGATAGCCTATTGATATAAGGTATATCCAGGTTATGAGCGTTCGATTAATTATAATAATAATAATAATATTATATTAAGCTTTTATTACCAATTTTTGTAATGTCACTTCATGCATTGTACATTTCTGCATTATCAGTTACAAGCTGAAATGTTAAGCTCGTGATAGGGATCTGATACAATCATTTTGGTACTGTATTTAAATGTATTGTTGGGGTACAAATTCCCGCTGTCACCCTTAGGGCTTTTCATTCCCAAGAGCATATAAAATGAAATAATACCGAAGGCTATATCATCTTTTCGACAAACGTTTCAACTCGATGTAAGCCTACTTAATATAGCAAATAAATAGGTCAAAAAAGGGCATATTTTAATCCACCTATTTGAGGAATTTTTATTATATTCAAACAAATATTACTATAGGCCTAGGTATTTACAATGATTCTTAAAATACCAACATTGCAGTGTTCCAAATTTTGAACGCAATATGAACGCACATGAAGTTAGCCCAACTTGTCTTAAAAATAGACAAAACTAAAACATGATTCGTTATGACTTGTTTAATGCCCAGGATGCGATTAAATTCGGAACGCACAGAAAAACCTTTGATTTATGTGGTAGGTACCCTTTTCAACAGTAGGCTTGGGTCATTTTTATCGTAATCTATAGGCTTAACCTGTGTAAATAAAAATGGTTCGAGTTAGGCTATTATGCACGCTATTTTGCTACACATTATGGATAATGACAATAATTAAGCAATTTATAGAACTCTTAATGAAAACATGATTATAACATTTAATAAATGAGTCTGGTCACACCAATGGTCACATCAATTTATTTTATTTTGTGTGCTTTTTCAGAGAAAAGTCCCTGATTAATTTCTGATTATTGTGTAGTTTTCTGTTGACGTTTTTAAGTTCCGCTAACGCTGTAGGGGGCCACGACGCTTAGCTATTCAGGCACAACGTCAAGTGCGACATTAAATTAATGAATAACAATATCAGCATTAACGTTGAGATAACACTGGAGGGCAGGCTAATTATTTCACACAGCCTCTGGGGCTTTAATGGGGGGAACTCTCATGGGAAGGACTGGTTAAATAGCGAGCTCTCCGTGGGAAAATGGGGTTATAGGTTTAGTGACTGGCTAGGTTTCTCAATGCCGTCATATAATAATGTCACTCTCAGCTTGAATCTTCTTAAAGAAAAATAGTTACAGTTATAGCCATATAATAACTGATGTAATATTGGATCATGTCCAAATGCAGCTTCACCATTAGGTTATTTGATGTCAGCTACTGACAGTTTTAATAAAATGGGCGGCAGATATCCTAGGTTAGAGCGTTGGGCCAGTAACCGAAGGTCGCTGGTTGGAATACCCGAGGAGACAAGGTGAAAAATCTGTGGATGTGCGGTTGAGCAAGGCACTTAACCCTAATTTACTCCAGGGGCGTCTTACTACTATGGCTGACCCTGTAAAACAACACATTTCACTGCACCTATCCGGGGTATGTGACAATAAAACATCTTAAAACATCTTAAATTAATGGAAATAAAAAACGAAGTTTAATATAAATACATAGCCTACATAAATAAAAGTTTAATATATAAATGTTCGATCATTTAGGCCACTTGATGTTTGAATCTAGGCCTACATCTGCAGGCCAAGTCTTGCTTACAGGTACATAAATCAACATTGATATTACTGGTTTTACTAATTCAACAATAACTAATTGTTTGAAACAACAACTTTTCCCTCTGTATTTACAGGTGACGCAGCCATGCAGCACTACGGAGTGAATGGATATTCTCTCCACGCCATGAACTCACTAAGTGCCATGTACAATCTTCACCAGCAGGCGGCGCAGCATGCCCAGCACGCGCCCGACTACCGGCCGTCCGTGCACGCGCTCACGCTGGCAGAGAGACTGGCTGGTAAGAACTGGTTGCACATTTACTCATTCTACTGCGTAAATCTGTCCATAAATCAGGAATATTTGCAGTACAATCAGGCTCTCATGCTGTGTGATGGACAAATATTATGTTGCCTTATGTTCAAAAGGTGTTCTTGAGTTTTATGCAATAAATTGTTACATTGTTTCAGAAAGGCTTATTGATCAGCCCTATCTGACCTGTCCCTCAATTAAATTAGCCCAATCTCTTTTCCTTCAACGGCTGCACATTTCAAGACATAATCCTGGAGGCCCGGTATGGCTCCCAGCACAGGAAGCAGCGGCGCAGTCGCACGGCCTTCACTGCCCAGCAGCTGGAGGCTCTGGAAAAGACCTTCCAGAAGACCCACTACCCTGATGTGGTGATGCGCGAACGCCTGGCCATGTGTACCAACTTACCAGAGGCCCGTGTACAGGTGAGGATATTACTTAGTCAAAATAAATAAAATATTTCACCTGCCTCTTAACTTTCAGTATTGGTGGGGGAGAAGAGAGGGGGTGGGGGCGATGAAGATAAATACTTGCTTAACCCTCTTCGTTCCTGGTGGAACATAGGACCATACTAAAGATCTCCAATGTTGCTGGTGGAACATAGGACCATACTAAAGATCTCCAATGTTGCTGGTGGAACATAGGACCATACTAAAGATCTCCAATGTTGCTGGTGGAACATAGTACCATACTAAAGATCTCCAACGTTCCTGGTAGAACATAGGCCCATACTAAAGATCTCCAATGTTGCTGGTGGAACATAGGACCATACTAAAGATCTCCAATGTTGCTGGTGGAACATAGGACCATACTAATGATCTCCAACTTTACTGGTCTCAGCAGTTTTATTTTGCTTCTGGCCATGACAAGTGGATGTTTTTGAGTTTCGCTGTCAAGAAGTTCAAATGCAATTAGTAACAATTATATTAGTGAGAATACATCATGTACACATGACGCACCAAAGCCATGTAACAAATCACCAATATTGACATTATCAGAAGCCTTGGCTATTATAGAGAATTGTAGTTTATTACAAAGTGATGACATTGTGTTTATTATTGTATAACAACTGAAATCCGTCCTCTCACCAGGTGTGGTTCAAGAACCGCCGCGCCAAGTTCCGCAAGAAGCAGCGCAGCCTCCAGAAGGAGCAGCTCCAGAAACAGAAGGAGGCCAACAGAGAGGGAGGTGACGAGGAAGAGGCCAAGACCACCGACCCCTCCACCCAGACCACTCCATATCCCTCCTCCTCCTCCTCCTCCCTCTCGGAGACCATGCGACCCCAGCCTGCGGAGATGAGTGTGGAGGTGAATGTCACCTCCCCGGAGGCCTCGGACAGCGAGTCGGCTGCGGAGGACAACGGTGAGGGAGAGGAGGAGCTGAAGTGGGAGAGGCTGCAGGAGGACACGCAGCAGCAGCATCAGCATCAGAGGGAGGTGCAGCAGGGGGGTGCAGGACTGCAGCCAGGAGGAGGATCCCCATCCTGCAAACGCCTCAGCCCCACACCAGGTGAGAAATCCCACAGACATTGGGCCATTAGACATAAGTATTTATTATACTGTAGATGCACCCTCGATTTCCTTAAGAAGCACATACAGTGGGGAGAACAAGTATTTGATACACTGCCGATTTTGCATGACATAAGTATTTGATACATCAGAAAAGCAGAACTTAATATTTGGTACAGAAACCTTTGTTTGCAATTACAGAGATCATACGTTTCCTGTAGGTCTTGACCAGGTTTGCACACACTGCAGCAGGGATTTTGGCCCACTCCTCCATACAGACCTTCTCCAGCAGATCCTTCAGGTTTCGGGGCTGTCGCTGGGCAATACGGACTTTCAGCTCCCTCCAAAGATTTTCTATTGGGTTCAGGTCTGGAGACTGGCTAGGCCACTCCAGGACCTTGAGATGCTTCTTACGGAGCCACTCCTTAGTTGCCCTGGCTGTGTGTTTCAGGTCGTTGTCATGCTGGAAGACCCAGCCACGAACCACCTTCAATGCTCTTACTGAGGGAAGGAGGTTGTTGGCCAAGATCTCACGATACATGGCCCCATCCATCCTCCCCTCAATACGGTGCAGTCGTCCTGTCCCCTTTGCAGAAAAGCATCCCCAAAGAATGATGTTTCCACCTCTATGCTTCACGGTTGGGATGGTGTTCTTGGGGTTGTACTCATCCTTCTTCTTCCTCCAAACACGGCGAGTGGAGTTTAGACCAAAAAGCTCTATTTTTGTCTCATCAGACCACATGACCTTCTCCCATTCCTCCTCTGGATCATCCAGATGGTCATTGGCAAACTTCAGACGGGCCTGGACATGCGCTGGCTTGAGCAGGGGGACCTTGCGTGCGCTGCAGGATTTTAATCCATGACGGCATAGTGTGTTACTAATGGTTTTCTTTGAGACTGTGGTCCCAGCTCTCTTCAGGTCATTGACCAGGTCCTGCCGTGTAGTTCTGGGCTGATCCCTCACCTTCCTCATGATCATTGATACCCCACGAGGTGAGATCTTGCATGGAGCCCCAGACCGAGGGTGATTGACCGTCATCTTGAACTTCTTCCATTTTCTAATAATTGCGCCAACAGTTGTTGCCTTCTCACCAAGCTGCTTGCATATTGTCCTGTAGTCCATCCCAGCCTTGTGCAGGTCTACAATTTTATCCCTGATGTCCTTACAAAGCTCTCTGGTCTTGGCCATTGTGGAGAGGTTGGAGTCTGTTTGATTGAGTGTGTGGACAGGTGTCTTTTATACAGGTAACGAGTTCAAACAGGTGCAGTTAATACAGGTAATGAGTGGAGAACAGGAGGGCTTCTTAAAGAAAAACTAACAGGTCTGTGAGAGCCGGAATTCTTACTGGTTGGTAGGTGATCAAATACTTATGTCATGCAATAAAATGCAAATTAATTACTTAAAAATCATACAATGTGATTTTCTGGATTTTTGTTTTAGATTCCGTCTCTCATAGTTGAAGTGTACCTATGATAAAAATGACAGACCTCTACATGCTTTGTAAGTAGGAAAACCTGAAAAATCGGCAGTGTATCAAATACTTGTTCTCCCCACTGTATGTCAATTTTTGTTAGTGTGCTTATCCCTTATCTGCAGGACTTCAATGTATTCTATATTATTATGAATTCGTTTTGAAAGCGCAAAATCGACATTTTCTCTAAAATAATAAAAACTATAACTAAAATCTCTCTCTCTCTCTCTCTCTCTCTCTCTCTCTCTCTCTCTCTCTCTCTCTCTCTCTCTCTCTCTCTCTCAGACTCTCCCTCCCTCCCCTCCTCCAGCGGTGGCATGGGCAGCAGTTGTGTGTCCCAAGGCTCCTATGCCTCGTCCCCCCTCAGCCTCTTCCGCCTGCAGGAGCAGTTCCGCCAGCACATGGCTGCCACCAACAACATGGTCCACTACCCCTCCTTCGACATGGGTACCCCCTCCTCCCTGCCCTATCTGGGCATGAACGTCAACATGCCCTCCCCCCTGGGCTCTCTGCCCTGCCAATCCTACTACCAGTCCCTGTCCCAGGCGTCCATTTCCCAGGCCCAGCAGGTGTGGAACAGCCCCCTGGCGGGTCTCCAGGCCCCTCCAGGCAGCCTGCCCAGCCTCAACAGCAAGACCACCAGCATTGAGAACCTGCGTCTGAGGGCCAAGCAGCACTCTGCCTCCCTGGGCCTGGACACGCTACCCAACTGACCCCCAGACTGACACCCCCCAGGGCAGGGCAGCTACCTGGGACACAGTCAGATGTTATGACCCCTTCTACTGACCTCATTACTGACTGGACATTACAGACACTGTATCAGTTTTGTACACTGGGACTGCATGGGACTGGAGATTAGATCAGTACCCTACCGGACACTACTTATTTGACCCCATTGCAGGTTAGATGCATAGACCCAGTGCAATCTCACTACTATACTGAACAAAAACATAAACGCAACATGTAAAGTGTTGGTCCTGTGTTTCATGAGCTGAAATAAAAGTTTTGCACGCTTTGAGGGAGCTTGCAATTGGCATGCTGACTGCAGGAAAGTCCACTAGAGCTGTTGTCAGAGAATTTAATGTTCATTTCTCTACCATAAGCCGTCTCCAACGTTCTTTTAGAGAATTTGGCAGTACGTCCAACCGGCCTCACAACCGCAGACCACGTGTAACCTCGCCAGCCCAGGACCTCCACATCCAGCTTCTTCGTCTGAGACCAGCCACCCGGACAGCTGATGAAACTGAGGAGTATTTCTGTCTATGATAAAGCCCTTTTGTGGGGAAAAACTCATTCTTATTGGCTAGGCCTGGCTCCCCAGTGGGTGAGCATAGGCCCTTCCAGGCCAACCCATGGCTGCGCCCCTGCCCAGTCATGTGAAATCCATAGATTAGGGCCATCCTTATATGAACTGCAACTCAGTAAAATCGTTAAAATTGTTGCATGTTGCGTTTATATTTTTGTTCATTATACTTCCTACCAAACCAGTTGGATCAGAGACTTCAATGCTACACTCTTAAATCACAAAGCCGTCATCTCATACTGGGGCAAATGCATTATGACGTCTACAGTATATCTGATGATCTCAACACTAGAGCTGGCGAGGGTGACAATAATATTAAAGATGTGCTTTGCATGCATCCTGAGACAAGTATTACAATGGCACAAAAATAGAAATGGCACAAAGATTGAACCAAGATTCCAGCCTCGGATCAAAAAGCCAATTCAAACATTTACAATAGGACAGACTGGCCAGTTCAATAGCCTACAAATCCCACAATGCCCTGCACCTGGCAGATGGACAGTACTTCCTGTTTTAGAGCGACATCCAGAGGAAGATGCAAAGCAAGATGGTTCACGCCGCCCAAAATCTGTCCACGAAAACAAGACTAGGAAGTGAGGAATTTCTGTATGGAGTTCAATGAGTGTCGAATTTGGTCAACAAAAAATGTAATTGCTAATTTGCTATGCAAGGCTTATTTGATCGAATAGACATTTCGTAATGGTTAGGTTGTTACGAATGCACTGATATAAGTGGACACACATGGCATTTCAGCAACAAAATATATATATATATATATATATATATATATATATATATATATATATATATATATATAGAGGAGTTGTGCCTGTTGTTCACATGCGTATCTGCCCTCTCATTGGCTAGAATGGTCCTACCGGATCTTGCCTACTCCCATCTTTGAGGATATGCATTTCCATTGTTAGAGCAGTCACTCGACTATCTTGTCAATATAATAGATAATCTTCGCTACATCCCACCTGCAAGAATTTATTCCACATTGTACTGTAAATATCCCTCCATGTTTGTTTCCATCCCATCTGCTTGGCTAGGGAGTATAAAATCGGTGTATCCTTTTGTGTCGAGGATTTAGAAGAAACATTCAACCTATTTCTGACTTGTTCCATTGTGGCTTAATGCAAAGGACCCACAGTATAATGAGCCAACACCTGCTGGGTACAGATTATGGTCTGTGGAATCCTACAGGGGGAACAGAGCGACGTTCAAATATGAAACTGTTCAACCTATGTTATGTTCGCCTGAGTGCCAGGCTGTTTCTGCGTTCAACAGCGTTGGTACATCCTTAAAAAGACAATGACAAAAAAAACTTGGTGTTGTTGACTAAAGCAGAAACGGACTGGCACCCAGTTCATAGCTACACTATATGTATTTTATCATTGTAGATCCCAGACGTGTATTTCTCAATTGTTTACTTAAATGTGAGTAATTTATCTGTTAAAATGCAAGGGAATAAACCACATGTATGAAGACTGATTGTTAATGAGATTATTATTTTAGATGTTTATTAAAATTATGCAAATGACAATTTATGAATGTTTTAACCAAACAATTTTGTGAACACATCACAGGCCACAGAGGTCAATGTGTAAGCCTTCTATGTTGGTTTGAACTCGTGTTGTACGGGGAAGACAGTTTCTATTTTTGTTCATTGTATCTACACATCCCTCCCAAATACATAATCACTGTTAACGCGTCACACAATAAACACAATTAAAAACTTTCCATGTTACACCCAACTATTCAGTGAAAACATGCACAGAGCTGAAGTCACTCATCTCAAACAAAACGCACACATGCCACTTGTTCACCGAATGCAGAGTAACTAACCCTAAAGGAAATGTCTGAATCCCCCTCCCCTTCTCAGCCCTGTCAGTCGAGGTTTGGCTGCACCGAAACAGAATGCTTTGCCATAAGAAGATTACCTTGGGTTGGGATATCGATGGAATAAGATGAAATAGAACTGAAAGGGTGCCTAGAGTCAGCAAAGTTTAGACATCTGTTTACCATGGTCCACCCTCTCACTCCCAGTCTCACTCCCTCAACAACCCATAAGATCAGAAATCTCTCTATCCCACTTTACGTAACGGAAGGATATCAAGTTGCAGAGTACATAAAAACGATTTGAAAAAAATCATTACAAATCATTTGTTGATATAAAAAATCCTGCCAGAGAAATATTGGGTTGTTCAAGCCTGTGTGATTATGTGGTCATGTTACGCTAATCAGTGGGGTTTGTGCATGTACACACATTTGTATATCGTGAGTTTGTGTGTGGACTGGTCAATGTGAATGCTGTGTGTGTGTGTGTGTATGACACTGCTAAGCCGCTGAAGGAAGGTTTCCATGAGCTCTTTGATTTGTATCTGGGTAATGTGCTATTAGAGGGATTTTCCTCGTTGACAGCTCAGAGAATGTGCGGAGGAATTGCGATGCTAGCGGTCTAAGAGAATACTGGAAACAGGATTAGGATCATATTCTGGAAGCGCCTGTCACTTCATCAATGGGCTAAGGTTCCCTGGGTGACAGCCCTCCTTCTCTGCCCGGCTAAAACCTTTAGCGGGCCCCATAAAGGGAGTGAAAGAGGGGGAAAAAAACAAATTATTAAATGAATGGTGCGCTATAATTTGGGTTGTGCTGGGACCAGGGGGGTATTGTGTTGGGAGGTCTAGGGGGCATGGATTTGGAGGGAGGGGTGGGGGGAGGAGGAGTTGGTGCTGGGTGAATGACTGGTCTCTGGGAAGTTATGCTGCATTCATAACATCTCGTAAATTGGTAAATACCAGCAAGCGACTAGGAAAAATCCACTTGAACACCCCTCAAACTGGTCATTTCTAGCGGGAAACTCATCTATCATCTCTGAGCGCCGACTTCTCCCACATGCTAAACTCTGACATTACATTTTAAAGGAAACCTACATAAAAGCATTTTCGGCAGTTAAATGCAACAAAACATTATTTATTAAAACAACTGATATGGTTTTTTAACACTATAATTTGTTTACGAGCATGATAGCTGTACTTTCAGTTTATGGTTGACGCAGCTCGTTTGCCATTAGCCAATTAGCGTTCTCAACGAGTTCAAAGCCCATGAATGCACAACACATTACGCCCAGTTTTCAAGCAGTATTTTCAGAGTTTGCCACTTGTTATGACGTCGCATTACACACACACACGCACAAAAACACAGACCCAATCCATTGGCTGTGCATAGGGGAGGGTTGTTATACTGATGCTATTGCACAGGGAGGAGGCAGGCATGGTAGTGTACTCCACAAGGAGGAATAGCAGCAAGTGTATGGTGAAGAACAGCATCCTGTGAACGTTGACTTTTAGTCGAACATTACTCCCTTGTTTCCAACTGTATCAGTCATGCATGTAATTCATTTTTGTTGAATGATTAATTGTTTCATACATGTAGTTGTCTGAGCTCTATTGCTGTCTGAATAATCCAGTGATCTTTAAAGTAAAATCACTGATGTTTGGTCCACTTAGGAAAGTAAGTAGTGGCCAATTAGATGGGTTGAGTATACAGATGTAGGATCTCAATTTGATCACCCTGTTGCAGGAGAACTTCCCTGCAATGTATGACATTTTCAACATGTAGGGTATTTGAAATTTTAAAAGGTTTCTGAAGTTCGTATTTTCCACTTTGACATTTCAGACTTGATTTTCCCTTACGAATGTATCAACCCCTACAAACATGTCCATTAATTATAATCCACATTTCCTGTTGCAGCAGGATTATTTTTCTGCTATAGCAAACAGGTTCAAATTATGATCCTATATCTGTGCTCAACTAGATGGTTTGTGTTGAATTTACTCAAATAGACAGTTTACTTGATGGGTTGTGTTTCTGCATATGACTAGAGGAAATAGAAGAGGAATGACATGAATAGTTCATAAAACAAACAATGAACAGACTATATACAGTGGGGGGAAAAAGTATTTAGTCAGCCACCAATTGTGCAAGTTCTCCCACTTAAAAGATGAGAGAGGCCTGTAATTTTCATCATAGGTACACGTCAACTATGACAGACAAAATGAGTAAAAAAATCCAGAAAATCACATTGTAGGATTTTTAATGAATTTATTTGCAAATTAGGGTGGAAAATAAGTATTTAACAAAAGTTTCTCAATACTTTGTTATATACCCTTTGTTGGCAATGACACAGGTCAAATGTTTTCTGTAAGTCTTCACAAGGTTTTCACACACTGTTGCTGGTATTTTGGCCCATTCCTCCATGCAGATCTCCTCTAGAGTAGTGATGTTTTGGGGCTGTCGCTGGGCAACACGGACTTTCAACTCCCTCCAAAGATTTTCTATGGGGTTGAGATCTGGAGACTGGCTAGGCCACTCCAGGACCTTGAAATGCTTATTACGAAGCCACTCCTTCGTTGCCCGGGCGGTGTGTTTGGGATCATTGTCATGCTGAAAGACCCAGCCACGTTTCATCTTCAATGCCCTTGCTGATGGAAGGAGGTTTTCACTCAAAATCTCACGATACATGGCCCCATTCATTCTTTCCTTTACACGGATCAGTCGTCCTGGTCCCTTTGCAGAAAAACAGCCCCAAAGCATGATGTTTCCACCCCCATGCTTCACAGTAGGTATGGTTTTCTTTGGATGCAACTCAGCATTCTTTGTCCTCCAAACACGACGAGTTGAGTTTTTACCAAAAAGTTCTATTTTGGTTTCATCTGACCATATGACATTCTCCCAATCCTCTTCTGGATCATCCAAATGCACTCTAGCAAACTTCAGACGGGCCTGGACATGTACTGGCTTAAGCAGGGGGACACGTCTGGCACTGCAGGATTTGAGTCCCTGGCGGCGTAGTGTGTTACTGATGGTAGGCTTTGTTACTTTGGTCCCAGCTCTCTGCAGGTCATTCACTAGGTCCCCCCGTGTGGTTCTGGGATTTTTGCTCACCGTTCTTGTGATCATTTTGACCCCACGGGGTGAGATCTTGCGTGGAGCCCCAGATCGAGGGAGATTATCAGTGGTCTTGTATGTCTTCCATTTCCTAATAATTGCTCCCACAGTTGATTTCTTCAAACCAAGCTGCTTACCTATTGCAGATTCAGTCTTCCCAGCCTGGTGCAGGTCTACAATTTTGTTTCTGGTGTCCTTTGACAGCTCTTTGGTCTTGGCCATAGTGGAGTTTGGAGTGTGACTGTTTGAGGTTGTGGACAGGTGTCTTTTATACTGATAACAAGTTCAAACAGGTGCCATTAATACAGGTAACGAGTGGAGGACAGAGGAGCCTCTTAAAGAAAAGTTACAGGTCTGTGAGAGCCTGAAATCTTGCTTGTTTGTAGGTGACCAAATACTTATTTTCCACCATAATTCGCAAATAAATTCATAAAAAATCCTACAATGTGATTTTCTGGATTTTTTTTCCTCAATTTGTCTGTCATAGTTGACGTGTACCTATGATGAAAATTACAGGCCTCTCTCATCTTTTTAAGTGGGAGAACCTGCACAATTGGTGGCTGACTAAATACTTTTTTCCCCCACTGTATACAGCTTCAGGGGGAGGTGCAGCAGGGGGGTGCAGGACTGCAGCCAGGAGGAGGATCCCCATCCTTTAAACGCCTCAGCCCCACACCAGGTGAGAAATCCCACAGACATTGGGCCATTAGACATAAGTATTTATTATACTGTAGATGCACCCTTGATTTCCTTAAGAGGCACATACAGTGGGGAGAACAAGTATTTGATACACTGCCGATTTTGCAGGTTTTCCTACTTACAAAGCATGTAGAGGTCTGTAATTTTTATCATAGGTACACTTCAACTGTGAGAGACGGAATCTAAAACAAAAATCCAGAAAATCACATTGTATGATTTTTAAGTAATTAATTTGCATTTTATTGCATGACATTTTCTGGATTTTTGTTTTAGATTCCGTCTCTCACAGTTGAAGTGTACCTATGATAAAAATTACAGAACTCTACATGCTTTGTAAGTAGGAAAATCTGCAAAATTGGCAGTGTATCAAATACTTGTTCTCCCCACTGTGTATATATATATATATATATATATAAAAATATGTATTGTCACAAACACTGGATAGGTGCAGTGAAATGTGTTATTTTCCAGGGTCTGCCATAGTAGTATGGCGCCCCTGGAGCAAATTAGGGTTAAGTGCCTTGCTCAAGTGCACATTGACAGATTTTTTTCACGTTTTTCTTTCACGTTGTCGGCTCGGGTACTCCAACCAGCGACCTTTCGGTTACTGGTCCAACTCTCTAAGCATTAGGCTACCTGTCTTCATATAAATATGAATGCATCCACAGACATGACTGCAGGATTACTTCACCGACTTCTCCGCTGAGAACGAGAAACGTCACCATGACAGGGGTCAAAGGTTAGCGATGCTCCATTCAGCCCCACCCACTCTCCCCCCGCAAGGACTGGGTCCATATGTCTGGAGCTCTTTGTCAATGAACTTCTTTCTACATAGCATTAGTGTTAAACAAGGAGAACTATCTGAATATACAACCACTTCTGTTATAAAGACACAATCCCACACATGACCACTTGTATGCATTCAGCACAGGTCCTTAGAATTAGAACATCTTAGTTACTGAGAAGGATCCGATGCTGACTCTCAGCACAATTCACTCAACAAACTCCATTAATTTGTTTCCTGACTTAATTTATTAAAGGAAAGATTCACCCATTTTTTATGTTATATGATGTAAAACTCGTCATACCGGCTGTATTTCTGCCTGCTTGAACGGCAATAGCTCAGATAAACAGGAAAACAGGAAATTACCACGGGAATCGATAGAACATCGCTCAGAGACGCACAAAAATGATATAACATTCAAAATGGATGAATCTTTCAATTAAGCAAGGTCACCCCAAAAAAGCTTATGACCTCTCCTCACAACTTAACCTCACAAGCCCTGATTACTTAAAATCATGACTTCCAAGGACAGAAGAACGTCAAAAGTTTAAGGTTAGTGCCCGAGGGCACCAGACTTTAAACAACGATACAGATGTAACTATGTGCCATTCAATGTATTATCTGAGCACCACTGGTGCTCCCAAGTCAAAATTCCACCTGCATTTCACAGGTCACGTTTATAAGTGCGTGTTCCCCAAAATAATCAATATTAGGAAACGTTTTTTTGCGGCACACCTGAGAGTTCAAAATGGATGAATCTTTATCTTTCAATTATGGGTGGTCCTCTGTAGCTCAGCTGGTAGAGCACGGCGCTTGTAACGCCAAGGTAGTGGGTTCGATCCCCGGGACCACCCATACACAAAAAAAAAAAAAAAATGTATGCACGCACGACTGTAAGTCGCTTTGGATAAAAGCGTCTGCTAAATGGCATATTATTATTATTATTATTATAGTTCCTCAAGGCACACCAGTGTGCCGCTGCAATAGAGCATCACCAAGACCAACTGATCCTAGACCTGCTACTAGGCCAACTTCCCCTACGGAAGAACCACCAAGACTCCCTCCACCAGGGGCGTATAGTAACTCCCAGGTCTGCTCACTTGTTTGAAACAATACTTTCACAATACTGCGTAAGGAGTTTGATTGTTGGCCGACAAGTTCTATAATTCCCGGAATTACAGACTAGTATGCAAAAGCTAAATCAGGCTCTGAAAAGTGGATGAGACGGTCTGTATCTGCAGGCTTCACTAGTAGCTCCCCAGCTTGTGTACCGCCAAGACGCTCTCCTTTCTCCCCCTGACTTGGGTGCTAATCCTGACACGCACGGTCTGCATTTTTGACTGTACGTGTTTAAGCGCATTTATCTCCCCAATGTAAACCAATTTGGCTGTAAGGGCCGTGGGCCAAGCATGCCGCAAGAGGAAAGAAAGGGAAAAACTCCCAACCTAGCAGATTGCGCAAGAGGGGGAAGAGATGGTGAGGTAGTGAGAAGAGGGATTGAAAGAGGGAGGGGAGGATGAGAGGAACACCTGAAAGCAGCAGAAAAAGGGATGCGGAACCATCTTCAAAGAAAAAAAGCCCAGAATGTCCCTTGTCCAGAGGGGAAGCTTTTCAACGTTGGAATAGCGGCTCTTAAAACCGCTAGAACCAGGATCACGGAATTGTTGAGTCACAGAATCGTAGGAAATCATTCAGAGCTCTCGGCTAATCCCGTCACAGAGAAATTGTTGGGCATATACTTTCGAGAGATCCCTGCCCCTATGCAAGAAGAAGCACGGTACCTGGGCTGGTGCATTGAAAAAAGCTCCCTTGTGCTATTCCATGTACACCTGTGTCAGCTGTCTGGTAATCTCCCCCATTCCTCTCCTCCCTCCACATGCTGCCTCTTCCGATTGGGGAGTAATGGTGGTTGAAATGGACCAAAGTCCTAAAAGCTGCCAATCTCAGTCTGATGTCCCTTTGGAAGTGTTTTTCAGGTCTCAGAGGCAGAACTCAGCACTTTGAACATCTAGGAGCCAGGAGTCGTGCTGCGACAGACATTACCTGCGAGTCTACAGCACTAGAACGACCGCGGGGCTCCTTGGTCCCTGAAATGGCACATTAAGACAGAATCATCCTAGTTTAGTTGGGGTGATATCGTGTTTTTATTTGTTTGCACCCGAGCGGGGTGTGAATGGGTTGGTATGGCTTTTTAAGTACCTGATCTCATAGCCTGAGGTTTCTGTAAATGAGGTGTTTGGACCTCTAACCAATGAGCCATGACATGAGGAGGAGCCTGCTGGAGACACTGGTATAGGTTCCCTGCTAGATGGTCTGTTATGTTCAGTTTTCTTGGTCTTGAGCCAGGTAAAGATGCAGTCGAGTGTTGAGCTCTAACTTTTCTCTAACTCTGTTAGAAAACTCCTCAGTAGTACGGTGTCCATATCAGGACAGCCTTAGTGTCAGTCCTCCTGAGCTGGACAACGTACCTCAGTATTCAGTCTGAGTAAATGCCGTAAAGGTTTTAGTCCAAGCAGGACCAGAAGTTGATCATCAGTACGGGGTTGTTATTAGCAGAATGGGGAAAAACAGCCTTATGTGGTGTACTTTTGACCTCTCTGAGCATGATAGTAGGGGACCACTCCAGGAACTATATTAAAACACACATTACAAGTCACTAACTACAATCAGCTAACATTATTAAACAATGACATCATCCTGATTACAGTTTGAAATCAAGCATTTAAGTAGAACCATTTGAATGCTGTGAGAGAGCGAGAGAGATAGTGAGAGAGTGAGTGTGTCACTGTTACTGGAGGGATTTGCGAACCATGTCAAGTTCTGAAGAGACCCGAGGCCACCCCCCCTTCTCTGCTTAATGCTTCTTGAATGAGACACAGCCAGAAGCACACACACACACACATCACTCTCTATGTACCAGATAACACTAATACTCTCAATCTACTCTCTCCTTGCTTGCCTAATGTGTCTACCTCAGTCTATCATATACTATTTCATATAGTAAAAAGAATAGGAGTTGGTTGCGGTGGTCAAAAACAAAATACATTGTCCCAATGGTCCCCCATCCTAGGAGTTTAAAACATGTACATTTATGTAAAAAAATTAAAACATATTTACAATACTTGGGTGTAATGACAATCCGCGGCAGTCATGGCGCTCTGGCCCTGCCAATGGAACAGCTAAGTCATTAGACCCCCCCCTATCCCTGCTCTAAAAGATATGTCCTGTTATTGAGGCAAAGCAGTAATCACTCAGACACAGAGGGACAATTATCTGTGGCACCAAGATGGAGAGAGGAGCGCAAAGAAGGAGAGACAAGGAGGAGAGAGGAGGGACAAGGAGGAGAGAGGAGGGACAAGGAGGAGAGAGGAGGGACAAGGAGGAGAGACAAGGAGGAGAGAGGAGAGACAAGGAGGAGAGACAAGGAGGAGAGAGGAGAGACAAGGAGGACAGAGGAGAGACAAGGAGGAGAGAGGAGGGACAAGGAGGAGAGAGGAGGAGGAGAGAGGAGGGAGAAGGGACAAGGAGGAGAGACAAGGAGGAGAGACAAGGAGGAGAGAGGAGGGACAAGGAGGAGAGAGGAGGGACAAGGAGGAGAGACAAGGAGGAGAGAGGAGAGACAAGGAGGAGAGACAAGGAGGAGAGAGGAGAGACAAGGAGGAGAGACAAGGAGGAGAGAGGAGAGACAAGGAGGAGAGAGGAGAGACAAGGAGGAGAGAGGAGGGACAAGGAGGAGAGAGGAGGGACAAGGAGGGACAAGGAGGAGAAAGGCGAGACAAGGAGGCCAAATAAGGAGAGAGGAATGTGGAGGGCAGGTCATCTGATGCAGTACTCCATCACTCTCCTTATTGGTCAAATAGCCCTTACACAGCCTGGAGGTGTGTTGGGTCATTGTCCTGTTGAAAAACAAATTAGTCCCACTAAGCGCAAACCAGATGGGATGGCGTATCGCTGCAGAATGCTGTGGTAGCCATGCTGGTTAAGTGTGCCTTGAATTCTAAATAAATCACAGACAGTGTCACCAGCAAAGCACCCCCAACCATCACACCTCCATGCTTCACGGTGGGAACCACACATGCAGAGATCATCCATTCACCTACTGTGTCTCACAAAGACACAGCGGTTGGAACCAAAAATCGCAAATTTGGACTCATCAGACCAAATTACATATCTTCACCGGTCTAATGTCCATTGCTCATGTCTCTTGGCCCAAGCAAGTCTCTTCTTCTTATTGGTGTCCTTTAGTAGTGGTTTCTTTGCAGCAATTCGACCATGAAGGCCTGATTTACGCAGTCTCCTTTGAAGAGTTCATTTTGAGATGTGTCTGTTACTTGAACTCTGTGAAGCATTTATTTGGGCTGCAATTTCTGAGGCTGGTAACTCTAATGAACTTATCCTCTGCAGCAGAGGTAACTGGGTCTTCTTTTCCTGTGGCGGTCCTCATGAGAGCCAGTTTCATCATAGCGCTTTATGGTTTTTGCGACTGCATTTGAAGAAACTTTCAAAGTTCTTGAAATGTTCCGTTTTGACTGACCTGCATGTCTTAAAGTAATGATGGACTGTCGTTTCTCTTTGCTTATTTGAGCTGTTCTTGCCATAATATGGACTTGGTCTTTTACCAAATAGGGCTATCTTCTGTATACCACCCCTACCTTGTTACAACACAACTGATTGGCTCGAACGCATTAAGGAAAGAAATTCCACAAATTAACTTTTAACAAGACACACCTGTTAATTGAAATGCATTCCAGGTGACTACCTCATGAAGCTGGTTGAGAGAATGCCAAGAGTGTGCAAAGCTGTCATCAAGGCAAAGGGTGGCTACTTTGAAGAATCTCAAATATAAAATATATTTTGATTTATTTAACACTTTATTTGATTACTACATGATTCCATATGTGTTATTTCATAGTTTTGATGTCTTCACTATTATTCTACAATGTAGAAAATAGTAAAAATAAAGAAAAACCCTCGAATGAGTAGTTTTGTCCAAACTCTTTGACTGGTACTGTACACTCCATCACTCTCTTCATCCCTCTCTCATTTCTTCGTCTCTTCGTCTGACCAGCATCTCCACCTCTCTCATGAAGCGCAGACAGAGCTCATCCTGCCAGGGCAGGGCGACACACTGGACGGCCACAGGAAGCCCCTCTCCACCAGTCACTGCCTGTAGAGACACACACACCTACGTAAGTCCCAACCAATGATGTGCAGATCAGAGCCCGTACTCATAAATCCTTTAAATCTGAGTAGGAGTGCTGCTCTAGGGACAGTTCCCCACAGTCCACCCCTAGCAATCTAAAATGCAAAACTGATCCTCTGGCAGCAATCCTTCTCAAAGACGCTTTTTGAATATGGGCCCAGTGATCTGAACTCTGCAACACAGCAACCAGGACCTCCATCTACTGGTTACATGTGGCACTGCAGCCTAAGATTGAGGTTAGTAGCTACATGAAGATGTACATTAATTAATAATTATGAGACTATAGTCTTGCATCATGTGCTTAGGCTACAGGTTGTATAGAATGGGTAAAATGGCCACTTCAAGTCAAGATGGAAATATGTTTGGAAAGGGCTAAATATACTGTAAATGTTTTAGGAGGAAGAGTTTGTGACTCCGACTACCTTTTTGTAGAGCTTGTCCCAGAGGTCCCCATAGTTGCCCTTGTAGTGCCGGAGTTCTTCCTCATCCTCTGCTGTTACCGTGGAGACAGGAACCACTCCAGCAGGAAAGTTAAGGAGATTGTAGAGAATGGTGTAGGTGACTGCACCTGGAAAGAGAGAGAGAGAAACAACTTAAAATCACACCACCATCTTGTCGTTACACATTGGAAAATCGGGCATGACTAAGTCTAAAGAAAAGTCTCATAAACCCCCAAAGGTTTAGTAAATCTTTGTGTGACTTAAGTAAATTATACAAGTGGCCTTGGACAACAACACAAAATCAACTCTAAGCAAAAACAGTTAACTTCCCTATGCTATAAAGACTAACCTAAACCCCATTTCATAAAGTGTTAATTTGCCACAGAGAGAGGAGAGATGGGTACAATACTGGTGAGTTTGCCAGGGTAGTTGTGGTTGTAGGCTGGACCCATCATGGGACACAGCAGCACATCCAGCTCACACCTCCTCCACTCTGCAATCACCTCATGCATGTAGTCCTTAGGACAGATGGAGAACAACATTTCCCTCAGAACATTGATGCCCACAGCCTTCTCACCAAAGCTAGATTTATTATACTGAACAAAAATATATGCAACAACTTCATTGATTTTACTAAGTTACAGTTCATATGAGGAAATCAGTCAATTTAAATAAATAAATTAGGCCCTAATCTATGGATTTCACACGACTGGGAATACAGATATGCATCTGTTGGTCACAGATACCTTTAAAAAAAAAAAGTAGGGGCGTGGATCAGAAAAAAACAATTTGCCTCATGCAGCAGGGCACATCTCCTTTGCATAGAGTTGATCAGACAGTTGATTGTGGCCTGTGGAATGTTGTCCCACTCCTCTTCAATGGCTGTGCGAAGATGCTGGATATTGGCATGAACTGGAACACACTTTTGTACACGTCGATCCAGAGCATACCAAACATGCTCAATGGGTGACATGTCTGGTGAATATGCAGGCCATGGAAGAACTGGGACATTTTCAACTTTCAGGAATTGTGTACAGATCCTTGCGACATGGGGCCGTGCATTATCATGCTGAAACATGAGGGATGGCGGCGGACGAATGGCACGACATTGGGCCTCAGGATCTCGTCACAGTATCTCTGTGCATTCAAATTGCCATTGATAAAATGCAATTGTGTTCGTTGTCCGTAGCTTATGCCTGCCCATACCATAACCCTACCGCCACCACGGAGCACTCTGTTCACAACGTTGACATCAGCAAACCGCTCACCCACACGACGCCATACACGTGGTCTGCGGTTATGAGGCCGGTTGGAAGTACTGCCAAATTCTCTAAAACAACGTTGGAGGCGGCTTATGGTAGAGAAATAACATTCAATTATCTGGCAACAGCTCTGGTGGAAATTCCTGCAGTCAGCATGCCATTTGCACACACCCTCAAAACATGAGACATCTGTGGCATTGTGTTGTGTGACAAAACTGCACATTTTAGAGTGGCCTTTAATTGTCTACAGCACAAGGTGCACCTGTGTAATGATCCTGTGGTTTAATCAGCTTCTTGATATGTCACACCTGTCAGGTGGATGGATTATCTTGCCAAAAGAGAAATGCTCACTAATTGGGATGTAAACAAATTTGTGCACAAAATTTGAGAGAAATAAGCTTTTCTGTGCGTATGGAAAATGTATGCTATCTTTTATTTTTTTGATCAGTGTACGTACACCATGGCCAAAAGTATGTGGACATCTGCTAATGGAAAATCTCATTCCAAAATCATGGGAATTAATATGGAGTTGGTCCCCCCTTTGCTGCTATAACAGCCTCCACTCTTCTGGGAAGGCTTTCCACTAGATGTTGGAACATTGTTGCGGGAAATTGCTTCCATTCAGCCACAAGAGCATTAGTGAGATCAGGCAATGATGTTGAGCGATTAGGCCTGGCTCGCAGTCGGTGTTCCAAATCATCCCAAAGGCGTTCGATGGGGTTGAGGTCAGGGCTCTGTGCAGGCCAGTCAAGTTCTTCCACACTGATCTCACCAAACAAACTGTATGGACCTAGCTTTGTGCACGGGGGCCTTGTCATGCTGAAACAGGAAAGGGCCTTTCCCAAACAGTTGCCACAAAATTGGAAGCACAGAATCATCTAGAATGTCATTGTATGCTATAGCGTTAAGATTTCCCTTCACTGGAACTAAGGAGCCTAGCTGAACCATTTAAAACAGCCCCTGACCATTATTCCTACTCCAACAAACTTTACAGTTGGCACTATGCATTCGGGCAGATAACGTTCTCCTGCATCCGCGAAACACAGATTTGTCCGTCGGAATGCCAATATTTGTCTATGGAGATTGCATGGCTGTGTGCTCGATTCTACCCACCTGTCAGCAACGGGTATGGCTGAAATAGCCGAATCCACTCATTTGAAAGTGTGTCCACATACCTTCGGCCATGTAGTGTATGTATGTTTAGTACATAAGTATAGATTGTATTTGATTACTGCTACACTACATGACCAAAAGTAAGTAAGTAAGTATGTACAGTGGGGGAAAAAAGTATTTAGTCAGCCACCAATTGTGCAAGTTCTCCCACTTAAAAAGATGAGAGAGGCCTGTAATTTTCATCATAGGTACACGTCAATGATGAGAGACAAATTGAGAGAAAAATATCCAGAAAATCACATTGTAGGATTTTTAATGAATTTATTTGCAAATTAGGGTGGGAAATAAGTATTTGGTCAATAACAAAAGTTTCTCAATACTTTGTTATATACCCTTTGTTGGCAATGACACAGGTCAAATGTTTTCTGTAAGTCTTCACAAGGTTTTCACACACTGTTGCTGGTATTTTGGCCCATTCCTCCATGCAGATCTCTTCTAGAGCAGTGATGTTTTGGGGCTGTCGCTGGGCAACACAGACTTTCAACTCCCTCCGAAGATTTTCTATGGGGTTGAGATCTGGAGACTGGCTAGGCCACTCCAGGACCTTGAAATGCTTATTACGAAGCCACTCCTTCGTTGCCCGGGCAGTGTGTTTGGGATCATTGTCATGCTGAAAGACCCAGCCACGTTTCATCTTCAATGCCCTTGCTGATGGAAGGAGGTTTTCACTCAAAATCTCACGATACATGGCCCCATTCATTCTTTCCTTTACACGGATCAGTCGTCCTGGTCCCTTTGCAGAAAAACAGCCCCAAAGCATGATGTTTCCACCCCCATGCTTCACAGTAGGTATGGTGTTCTTTGGATGCAACTCAGCATTCTTTGTCCTCCAAACACGACGAGTTGAGTTTTTACCAAAAAGTTCTATTTTGGTTTCATCTGACCATATGACATTCTCCCAATCCTCTTCTGGATCATCCAAATGCACTCTAGCAAACTTCAGACGGGCCTGGACATGTACTGGCTTAAGCAGGGGGACACGTCTGGCACTGCAGGATTTGAGTCCCTGGCGGCGTAGTGTGTTACTGATGGTAGGCTTTGTTACTTTGGTCCCAGCTCTCTGCAGGTCATTCACTAGGTCCCCCCGTGTGGTTCTGGGATTTTTGCTCACTGTTCTTGTGATCATTTTGACCCCACGGGGTGAGATCTTGCGTGGAGCCCCAGATCGAGGGAGATTATCAGTGGTCTTGTATGTCTTCCATTTCCTAATAATTGCTCCCACAGTTGATTTCTTCAAACCAAGCTGCTTACCTATTGCAGATTCAGTCTTCCCAGCCTGGTGCAGGTCTACAATTGTGTTTCTGGTGTCCTTTGACAGCTCTTTGGTCTTGGCCATAGTGGAGTTTGGAGTGTGACTGTTTGAGGTTGTGGACAGGTGTCTTTTATACTGATAACAAGTTCAAACAGGTGCCATTAATACAGGTAACGAGTGGAGGACAGAGGAGCCTCTTAAAGAAGAAGTTACAGGTCTGTGAGAGCCAGAAATCTTGCTTGTTTGTAGGTGACCAAATACTTATTTTCCACCATAATTAGCAAATAAATTCATTACAAATCCTACAATGTGATTTTCTGGTTTTTTTCTCCTCAATTTGTCTGTCATAGTTGACGTGTACCTATGATGAAAATTACAGGCCTCACAATTGGTGGCTGACTAAATACTTTTTTTCCCCACTGTATGCATGTATGTACGTACGCATGTATGCATGCATTTGGAAAGTATTCAGATACCTTGACTTTTTCCACATTTTGTTACGTTACAGCCTTATTCTAAAATTGATTTTTATTCCCCTCATCAATCTACACACAATACCCCATAATGACAAAGCAAAAACACGTTTTTAGAAATGTTAGCAAATTTAGCAAAACTTAAATATCACATTTACATAAGTATTTCAACACTTTACTCAGTCCTTTGTTGAAGCACCTTTGGCAGCGATTACAGCCCCAAGTCTTCTTGTGTATGACGCTACAAGCTTGGCACACCTGTATTTGGGGAGTTTCTCCCATTCTTCTCTGCAGATCTTCTCAAGCTCTGTCAGGTTGGATGGGGAGTGTCGCTGCACAGCTATTTTCAGGTCTCCACAAAGATGTTCGATCGGGTTCAAGTCCTGGCTCTGGCTGGGCCACTCGAGGACATTCAGAGACTTGTCCCGAAGCCACACCGGCGTTGTCTTGGCTGTGTGCTTAGGGTCGTTGTCCTGTTGGAAGGTGAACCTTCGCCCCCAGTCTGAGGTCCTAAGCGCTCTGGAGCAGGTTATCAAGGATCTCTCTGCACTTTTCTGCGTTCATCTTTCCCCTCGATCCTGACTAGTCTCCCAGTCCCTGCCGCTGAAAAACATCCCCACAGCATGATGCTGCCACCACCATGCTTCACCGTAGGAATGGTGCCAGGTTTCCTCCAGACGTGATGCTTTGCATTCAGGCCAAAGAGTTCAATCTTGGATTCATCAGACCAGAGAATCTTGTTTCTCATGGTCTGAGAGTCTTTAGTTGCCTTTTGGCAAACTCCAAGCGGGCTGTGCCTTTTACAGTCTGGCCACTCTACCATTAAGGCCTGATTGGTGGAGTGCTGCAGAGTTGTCCTTCTGGAAGGTTCTCCCATCTCCACAGAGGAACTCTGGAGCTCTGTCAGGGTGACCATCGGGTTCTTGGTCACCTCCCTGACCAAGGCCCTTCTCCCCCGATTGCTCAGTTTGGCCGGGCGGCCAGCTCTAGGAAGAGTCTTGGTGGTTCCAAACTTCTTTCATTTAAGAATGATGGAGGCCACTGTGTTCTTGGGGACCTTCAATGCTGCAGAAATGTTTTGGTACCCTTCCCCAGATCTGTGCCTCGCCACAATCCTGTCTCGGAGCTCTACGGACAATTCCTTTGACCTAATGGCTTGGTTTTTGCTCTGACATGCACCGTCAACTGTGGGACGTTATATAGACAGGTGTGTGCCTTTCCTAATCATATCCAATTAATTGAATTTACCACAGGTGGACTCCAATCAAGTTGTCGAAACATCTCAAGGATGATCAACGGAAACAGGATGCACCTGAGCGCAATTTCGAGTCTCAGAGCAAAGAGTCTGAATACTTAAGTAAAATTATTAAACCCATTTTCGCTTTGTCATTATGGGGTATTGTTTGTAGATTGATGAGGGGAAAAAAATCACGTAACAAAATGTGGAAAATGTCAAGGGGTCTGAATACTTTCCGAATGCACTGTATATACACACAAATATTGTCTGTGACTTATTCAATCGCATGCAACTCAGATAATTGTTTATAGGCAAAGAGACATCAAGGTGTGATTTTTATTTATTTATATGGCCTCTGTAATCTAAGACAATAAGACTCTTCACGAGTTTCTACATAAGCCAGCCGTTCCCCAGCCAATGAAAGCCTTAACGAGTTCCTCTGTGAGCCAGCCGTTCCCCAGCCAATGAAAGCCTTAATGAGTTCCTCTGTGAGCCAGCCGTTCCCCAGCCAATGAAAGCCTTAACGAGTTCCTCTGTGAGCCAGCCGTTCCCCAGCCAATGAAAGCCTTAACGAGTGAGCCAGCCGTTCCCCAGCCAATGAAAGCCTTAACGAGTGAGCCAGCCGCTCCCCAGGTAATCCCGCACACACGGGCGCACACGTACGAAAGAGTCGCCTACAAAAGAGTTTGCTTCTGCTGCAGCCTTCGCTGTAAAATATAACGCATGCGGCGGTCACTTGGTTGATCTCTAGACTGATATGTGAACCACACTGTTGACCAAATGTCTACCTACCTCCACATCCGCATGCTGCCTCCACAGGTCTTGCACAGAGCTGGTGAAAAAGGAAGTGATGGAGTAATTCATTATGGTTACTTCTGCATTTCATAAACACTGGAGAACAAGGCTGATCAGGCAGCTCACCCAACTCCACGCAGGCTCTCCATAGCGGCAGCGATGCGGGGAAACTGAGGGAGGGAAACGTGTCAGAAGCTTCATAATACATCACTACTACATAATTACATAACCAGTATTCCCAGTCGACCACATTTTCCAGCACTTTAGACCAAATGCAAACTACTCTTCACACACCTATACCCCTGTTAACTCCTGAGGGCAGGTGTACATAATTTGGCGGATATAATCAAAACAAGTATTACAATAAAAGCATTGATGCTACAGTTTCATCAATTGAATATACAGTAGAAAGATGCACTCATCCATAGGAATTACAATGATGCAGAACTGTGAAGGAGTCATTGGGCGGGGGGAATGGTTTCTCCAGCTCCTAGGTCACTGTTTTAACCTTCCCTTCACTCACTATAGGCTTGAGGAGAATGGAGAGGATTTTCTTCACAGTGCGAGGCAGACGGTAGGGGATAATCTGAACCCTCAGACACGGGTCGACTGGCCCCCCTTTCCTGAAATAACACACAAACAGAGTTACTTTCATTGACAACATATTTTAGTGTCCTGGATAGTTCATTTCACTCCCAGGGACGTTCATTGGGGTAGTTTTGTTTAACTCGTTGGGATTACCAGGGTCATGTCCATTAGGCCCAAAATGGAAGTAAACAGGTTGAATCAGGGAACGACAACATGGACTTGTTCAATGAGAAACAGTAATTTTCATTTTCCGTTTCAAAATGCTTTGCTACGGTGTGCCCTACTGAACACAACCCAGGGTAATTTGACTCACTGGAGGGAGAGTGCGAGAGATGAGGAGGCATCGAGGGAGAGAAAGGAATGCAATTTGCAATTACATATCAATACAGTCATGGATCGAACTATAAACTAATTATGCATATTTTTATATTTATGTCATTCAGCAGTCCAAGTCAACACTGTGTCTGATAAAAGTGTTCAACCAAGCTCTGATCTGGATTATGACAAATAGATCAGATTTGGGCTGGGGGTTACTCACCGTGTGCCCTGCTCTCTCCAACAACGCCTTGGTCTCCCTCAGGGCTCGGCCCATGCTTGGAGAGGGCATAGTGTAGCCGTCGTTCTCATAGTAACCGATCCTCAGGGGCTTGGAGCTCTGGTATACCTGGAGAACGGAGGAAGGATATAAAGATTTTCCATCAGAAAATATAATAGTAATATATACTGAACAGAAATATAAACGCAACATGTAAAGTGCTGGTCCCATGTTTCATAAGCTAAAATAAAAGATCCCAGAAATTTTCCATAAGCACAAAAAAGCTTATTCCTCTCAAATGTTGTGCACAAATTAGTTTACATCCCTGTAATGAGCATTTCTCCATTGCCAAGATAATCCATCCACCTGACAGGTGTGTCATATCAAGAAGCTGATTAAACAGCATGATCATTACACAGGTGAACCTTGTGCTAGGGACAATAAAAGGCCACTCTAAAATGTGCAGTTGTCACGCTGTGGCGGTCACGAAATTCCGTCAGCCGGTGATTGTCAAGCAAATAGCTGTCGGTCTCACGGTAATTGACCGTTAATTAACATAAACACATTTAGCATCTCCTGGCTTCCACACATAGCCTACAAGCCACTGATGCCGACCTTTGGAACATCTACATTTTAAACAGTCTAATAAATCCATGTAATATAGCCTACACCTTCACAATAAATCCATTATTATTTATTATTATGCGGCTATTCTGTGTTGAGCGGTTAACAAAGAAATAGGTTCTAATATATGCTTAATTTAGAGTTATTAATGGAACTTTAGTTGTTCTACAAATATATGTTTTGATTTTTAATTAATTGTAAGGCTGCATGATGCAACTAATGATGATTTGAAAAAAGTCGCTTGAAAGGCATAAGCTCTGCTTTGTTTTTTTGCGCAGGCTGTACACACTTCGTCAGTCTCTCATTCACAATCTGAGAAGCAATTGATAATGACTCGAATTTCCCGGCGGCATCCCCTTTGTGCGGCCATAATGCACCCTAAAAAAATCCTTGCCTTTTGCACCCCTTCTCCCTGAGTGCTGCACGCTCCGAAGCACCCCTCATCTCACTCACACGGCTCTCAATCACGTGATCGGGTCTTTCTCACAGGGTACAAGTGAAGACAGACACATCGGGGACGCAACTGCGCGTGTCCTTATCCAATTCCGAGGTGCATATTGAAGATATTGAAAGAACTGTCCACATTTACTTTTCGTCAGCCAACAAGATGAGTAGGCCTAACGAACAGCAAAAGCACTAGACTATGTCAATCTACTATCCCCCATAGTAAAAAAGTTGACCTATTCTATGCTGTGCGAGAAATAAACATTCCAAACATAGTCTGGGATATGTTGGAAAATTACAAACTCTCTTATGCACATGCGCTGTATGAGCCTTAAACCTGTAAATGTCCACTGTCTGTTTGAAGGTCTTGTAAGAAGAAGCTGGTATTTTTCGACTGCCTCTGTTCAACTTAGTCACAAGACAAAGAGCCTCTGACTGACCACAGTTTTTGGTCCATCCTGTTCTTTTCGTATCTTTCAAGGGGCACAGCTGTGTGGAGATATGAGGAGAACAGAGGCTAGCTTGAGCAACAGTGACAATTCTATCAGCAGAAAGGAGTAACAAAACTGGCGTCATCACTTGTTTGTGCGCTGTTCCCACCATGCTCTCACACACCTGCTAAACTGCCAAGTAGACAAAGGTTATGAAAGCTGAGACCCAACTCTTGTTGATGGGCTCTTAACTCTGCACTGTTGAGTGGAATGTTAACCAGCACCAGATTTGCAAATCTTAAAATAAAAAGTTGTTGGTTGAAGAATCTACAGTCTCTTCCTTTCTGGTTAGAATTTCGCCGACAGGGATGCAATAGATCCCAAATTAATACAACCTTTTTACACAATGAGGCTGACGCAACAGATCAGAACGTTTAGCTTAAAACTGATAAACTATTAGGCTATTTCTTCACATTATAAGCGCAGCAATGCGCACACGGCAGTAGGCTTTAAGTGCGAATGTTCCATTTGCGGGAAAACACAATGATCAAAAGTGACCACAAATGCGATTATGCATGTAATGCTTTCATTATAAAGGTGCATTTTTATGTTGAAAATGATCTTCCCCAGACTTGAAACTCACGCGCTTCTTATGTACGCCAGTTAGGCTCTACACCCCTTGTAAAGCGGATTAAAGTGCTTAATTTTAAGATGTTATTTGGCCACTTTAGTTGTGATACAAACCTTATTAAAACATACAGTGGGGAGAACAAGTATTTGATACACTGCCGATTTTGCAGGTTTTCCTACTTACAAAGCATGTAGAGGTCTGTAATTTTTATCATAGGTATACTTCAACTGTGAGAGACGGAATCTAAAACAAAAAAACAAAATCACATTGTATGATTTTTAAGTAATTCATTTCCATTTTATTGCATGACATAAGTATTTGATCACCTACCAACCAGTAAGAATTGCGGCTCTCACAGACCTGTTAGTTTTTCTTTAAGAAGCCCTCCTGTTCTCCACTCATTACCTGTATTAACTGCACCTGTTTGAACTCGTTACCTGTATAAAAGACACCTGTCCACACACTCAATCAAACAGACTCCAACCTCTCCACAATGGCCAAGACCAGAGAGCTGTGTAAGGACATCAGGGATAAAATTGTAGACCTGCACAAGGCTGGGATGGGCTAAAGGACAATAGGCAAGCAGCTTGGTGAGAAGGCAACAACTGTTGGCGCAATTATTCGAAAATGGAAGAAGTTCAAGATGACGGTCAATCACCCTCGGTCTGGGGCTCCATGCAAGATCTCACCTCGTGGGGCATCAATGATCATGAGGAAGGTGAGGGATCAGCCCAGAACTACACGGCAGGACCTGGTCAATGACCTGAAGAGAGCTGGTACCACAGTCTCAAAGAAAACCATTAGTAACACAATACGCTGTCATGGATTAAAATCCTGCAGCGCACGCAAGGTCCCCCTGCTCAAGCCAGCGCATGTCCAGGCACGTCTGAAGTTTGCCAATGACCATCTGGATGATCCAGAGGAGGAATGGGAGAAGGTAATGTGGTCTGATGAGACAAAAATAGAGCTTTTTGGTCTAAACTCCACTCGTCATGTTTGGAGGAAGAAGAAGGATGAGTACAACCCCAAGAACACCATCCCAACCGTGAAGCATGGAGGTGGAAACATCATTCTTTGGGGATGCTTTTCTGCAAAGGGGACAGGACGACTGCACCGTATTGAGGGGAGGATGGATGGGGCCATGTATCGCGAGATCTTGGCCAACAACCTCCTTCCCTCAGTAAGAGCATTGAAGATGGGTCGTGGCTGGGTCTTCCAGCATGACAACGACCCGAAACACACAGCCAGGCCAACTAAGGAGTGGCTCCGTAAGAAGCATCTCAAGGTCCTGGAGTGGCCTAGCCAGTCTCCAGACCTGAACCCAATAGAAAATCTTTGGAGGGAGCTGAAAGTCCGTATTGCCCAGCGACAGCCCCGAAACCTGAAGGATCTGGAGAAGGTCTGTATGGAGGAGTGGGCCAAAATCCCTGCTGCAGTGTGTGCAAACCTGGTCAAGACCTACAGGAAACGTATGATCTCAGTAATTGCAAACAAAGGTTTCTGTACCAAATATTAAGTTCTGCTTTTCTGATGTATCAAATACTTATGTCATGCAATAAAATGCAAATTAATTACTTAAAAATCATACAATGTGATTTTCTGGATTTTTGTTTTAGATTCCGTCTCTCACAGTTGAAGTGTACCTATGATAAAGATTACAGACCTCTACATGCTTTGTAAGTAGGAAAACCTGCAAAATCGGCAGTGTATCAAATACTTGTTCTCCCCACTGTATATGTGTGAAATTTGTTTTGATTTATAATGGACAATTATCATGCACCTGTATTGAAACCGGGGCAGCGGGAAAAATACGTCATCTATGCACTTAAATAGCGAATGGAGGACGCTTTTCCCCGTGGTTTATTTTCATGCCAGCCAGGTAGGCTATACTCCTGTTGTAAATATAAGCAATGTGCTTAATATTAGGAAAGTTGAAAAAGAAATATAGTAGGCCTAGCCTATAGAAAGCTGATCCTCCTCTTTTCAGTAGAGGCCATCACTTCGCACGCAATTGCATAGCCTATTGAAATGTTGCGCAACATGAGCTCATGGGCTCTCGTGAAGTGTTTGATTAGATTTTCGAATACATTGATGTCAGAGTGATTAGAGGGACAATAGAGTGCTGAGTACCAGTTAGCAAGTTTGGTAGGCTACTAATGACCATCAGCAGCATCAGAGCTTGGAGAAGCCTAATTACTGTGACTAAATGGTCATGTGGAATTTGACTGCCTTCCTGACTCGTGACCGCTGGTGTGGCGGTAATACGGTCACCGCAACAGCCCTAGTCACACAACACCACAGATGTCTCAAGTTGAGGGAGTGTGCAATTGGTATGCTGACTGCAGGAATGTCCTCCAGAGCCGTTGCCAGATAATTGAATGTTCCTTTCTCTAACATAAGCATCATTTTGAAAAATTTGGCAGTATGTCCAACCAGCCTCACAACCGCAGACCACGTGTATGGCGTCGTGTGGGTGAGCGGTTTGCTGATGTCAACGTTGTGAACAGAGTGCTCCATGGTGGCGGTAGGGTTATGGTATGGGCAGGCATAAGCTACGGACAACGAACACAATTGCATTTTATCGATGGCAATTTGAATGCACAGAGATACCGTGATGAGATCCTGAGGCCCATTGTCGTGCCATCGTGCCATTCATCCACCACCATCACCTCATGTTTCAGCATGATAATGCACAGCCCCATGTCGCAAGGATCCGTACACAATTCCTGGAAGCTGAAAATGTCTCAGTTCTTCCATGGCCTGCATACTCACCAGACATGTCACCCATTGAGCATGATTGAAATGCTCTGGATCGACATGTACGACAGCTTGTTCCAATTCCCACCAATATCCAGCAACTTCGAACAGCCATTGAAGAGAAGTGGGACAACATTCCACAGGCCACAATCAACAGCCTGATCAACTCTACGCAAAGGAGATGTCGCGCTGCATGAGGCAAAATGGTGGTCACACCAAATACTGACTGGTTCTGATAAACGCCACTACCTTTTTTTTTTTTAAAGGTATCTTTGAACAACAGATGCATATCTGTATTCCCAGTCATGCGAAATCCATAGATTAGGGCCTAATGAATTTATTGAAATTTCCTGATTTCCTCATATGAACTGTAAATCAGTAAAATATTTTAAATTGTTGCATGTTGCGTTTATAGTTTTGTTCAGTATAATAATAATAATAATATGGATCTCCCATTATATTCAATAACCAGGTTTCCATCCAACCTTCTAATACAAGTAAAGTACATTTTGGATAAAAATTTTTGTGATAGGCCCGATGGAAACGGATAATTTGTCGGTAAACTTTCCAAATGTCGACAAAGAAAAATACGCTAGACAAGGTGGGATCTTTTTGTGTCCGTAAATTAATGATGCAAGAAATATCGGCGTAAGCGCTGATGTGCAAATATTTATAGAATAACCATCATATCGAATTAAACTTGGAGTCACGCGATGACGTGTGGTCCTCCCACTACGACTCGTCGGGAAAACATGCAGTTTATTAGGCTACAGATGAAATACATTATGATGAACTTCACAGGGTGGTGAAAGTGCATGGTGAATAATAATAATAATAATAATAATAATAATAATAATAATAAGCCATTTAGCAGACGCTTTTATCCAAAGCAACTTACAGTCATGCGTGCATACATTTTTGATGTATGGGTGGTCCCGGGGATCGAACCCACTACCTTGGCGTTACAAGCGCCGTGCTCTACCAGCTGAGTACCTACAGTGATGAGCTCTACTGGTGAACAATTAATCAATTGGCCACCCAGACTATTTACATTTGTTTTTACACTGTTGCTACTCGCTGTTTATTATCTATGCATAGTCACTTTACCCCTACCTACATGTACAAATTACCTTGACTAACCTGTACCCCCACACATTGACTCGGGACCGGTACCACCTGCATATAGCCTCGTTATTGTGTTACTTTTTATTTAATTTTTTACTTTAGTTTCTTTTGTAAATATTTTCTTAACTCTATTTCTTGAACTGCATTGTTGGTTAAGGGCTTGTAAGTAAGCATTTCACCGTAAGGTCTACCTACACTTGTTGTATTCGGCGCATGTGACCATTTTTATTTTACTTGATCAGTGGTCACCAACCGGTCGATTGCGATCGACTAATCGATTTCCAAGGCATTCGTAGTCGATCACCAAATATTTCCTATTTAAAAAATAGTTTAGCGCTATTCGCTATAGGTGCACTTGATTCAGCAGCCCTAGCGTCAGGAAGGCAATGTGTTGTTTCATGTGTTTGAAGGTAAAACTCTGCTTACGCTGCAGGCCCAGAGAGCAAATCAAGTGCACCTATCGGCCTACCGCTGGCCAATCAGATTGCTCAGTTCACCGTGTCTGCACAGTTTCCTCGAGCCAGACTGTAAAAAGTAAAAAGAAGCCTCGAGCGCACAGAAAAGTTGATACTGTGAGATTTTAAAACTTTTAAAACCATGACTAGAGAGAGACTCAATGAATAGAGCAAAGAGTTGCTGTTTTTATAAGTTCATGTTTAGGTTGTTATTCAACACTTAAAAGGTGCGTTCTCCCTACTTCCACTCACACTACAACCAGCACTGCAGCTGCAATGAATGACTATAGCAAAGTGTTTCGATAAGCTTGCGTTGTTATTATTAGCGGCTTTTGTCTATTATTTTTCTTTCTCTGGTGATAAGAGTAACATAAATTGGTGCATGAGACAGAAATAACGCAGTGCGACTTGAGCTTCTTGATAGGCCACCCCTGTCAGCTGGAAGGAAGACTGTTTCCCCTTTTCTCAGCGGAGGGAGGGAGAGCGGAAGGGCAGTGAATCGGGTGAGAGGAAGCCACTGCTCTCTCTCTCCCTCCCTCCCTCCCCTCAGACTGACTATGAGACACAGGCCATCAGTCCAGTAAAAACATAAAAGCTAATTATTATGCTCAGTCAGCTCTGCCACACAAGAAATCCAACAGATTATACAAGTTTGATCATATACGTAAAATGTTGAAATATAATTTCAAAATGGTCTGAGAAGAACAACATTGGCAGGGCAATTCAAGGATAGCCAATATGCAGTGAAAATGTATTGGGCCTATAGCCTACAGCACAAACCTCAATGCTACATAACTGTTTTTAATTGGTTAATGTTGCATAGGCTTATGTTTTTGAAGTCATGTTTGTATTTTCTTTATCAGAGTGGTAGATCTCGGCTTGCTTTTGGACTCAAAGTGATCTTGACTCAGAAAAGGTTGGTGACCACTTGTGAAGATGAAGAGGGTTAAGAAGGATATTTAAACCTTGAGACACAGATTGTGTATGTGTGCCATTCACAGGGTATGGTAGTAGTTGCCAGGCGCACCTGTTTGTGTCAAGAACTGCAACGCTGCTGAGTTTTTCACGCTCAACAGTTTCCCGTGTGTATCAAGAATGGTCCACCACCCAAAAGACAACCAGCCATCTTGACACAACTGTGGGAAGTATTGGAGTCAACATGGCGAGCATCCCTGTGGAACGCTTGACATCTTGTAGAGTCCATGCCCCGACGAATTGAGGCTGTTCTGAGGGCAAAGGGGGGGTGGGGTGCAACTGAATATTAGGAAGGTGTTCTTAATGTTTTGAACACTGTGTATCTGCTAGCTGTTGGCTAGAGTGCACGTGCCCAGGGGCGGACTGGGACAAGAATTTGGCCCTGGCATTTTATCCACACCAGCCCACATCGCAAACTGTAAATATAATACCCACTGCTAGTAGCCATGTATTCATCCAACAGTAAATTGAATGTCCTCCCAATGGCCGGTGCACATTTCGTGCGCGCACCGCTCCATCTCAGAGCTACATCAAAAGTTTACCTACAGAAAACTGACACCCTCCTCTCTTCGACAGGGACAAAGCTTCCAAAGCTGTGCTTTTCCCGCAATTGCATTTTGAAATGTTACACGATCAGAGCGCATTGGGGGAGAGGAGAGTGGCTCGTTCATCACAGCAGCAGACTCCAGAGAGGGCACAGGGGCAGGGCAGACACTTTCATTAAAGGAGTCATGAGGATAATGCACTTTACTGTTTGGCCAAATTATGGTTTTAGCCGGCCAAAAAAAGAGGACGTTTTGAGTGAGGCGACAATGTAGCTTAGTACAACAGAGAAATTGCGCAAACATCTTTAAAACAAATCTTAACAGCCCCATGGCCTGAAGCCCATGTCACATTTTTGATTGTCAATTTTGATCAGTCTACCCAACTAAGACAACTGTCCAGCCCATCTGGCATTTGCCAGAATTGCCAGATGACCAATCCGCCCCTGCACATGCCAATACCAGAGTGGGCAAACTTGCTATATAACGCAGATTTATTTGTAAGTTGAAATGCGATGGAAACCCATTTAACTTGTATTTTTTTTATTCAGTACATGGGAATTTAACCGTGAAAAGTATTTTCATTTGCACTACGTCATCACGCACAGCCCTTGACCACAACAAGTCAATTTGATGGAAACAAATCTCTGGTGGGAAAATGCACGTATTGTTTTTATACAGATTTTACAACATTCGCATGAAAATCTGTCGCCAATTGTATGGAAACCTAGCTAATGATACGTATTCTATGATAAGATAAACTTCACCCTGGAACCTGAGACTATGTACGGATCTAGGATCATCTTCCCCTCCCACAATCCTAACCGTAACCATTAGTGGGGAAAATACTAGACTGACCCAAGACAAGCATCTGTGGGCAACTTCTCCCTCCTCCCTATGATAGAGAACCCACCTGTTGGTTGAATGGGATGGGTGGTACCATGGGGTCCAGGGTGAACATGTGGTCCCAGAGCAGAGCCTGCATACAGAGAGCCAGGCTGTCCACGTCTCTCGCCATGGGCCCAAGGGACGACAGCACTGGAACAAGCATAACACAAACAAGTCACTAAACGCTAACAATTTCATTAGTTACCATGTCGCTACGATACCAGAGTTACTTTATATAATGCAATAAGCACCCTTTTGAAAGAATTACTATATTTTCCACAGAATCAAAGCAGTGCTCACTTTTCTTTTGAAAATAATTTTTTTTGTAGACCTTATGAAGGACTGACAGAGGGGTCAGGTAAAATGTTGCCAATTTATTTACTATGCATGAGCAGGGATAACAGTTATATGTTTGAGCCTTACCTGACTTTTGGCCCCGGGTACAGGAGCTAGCACCTCGCAAACTAAAAAAAAAACATACAAAGAAATAAGTAAATGGGAAAGTCAGTCAATATCTAACCAAGACAATCAAGTAGCGCCTCGCCAAAAAAAAAATATAAAAAATAACTAAAACAAAGACAAATCAGTCAATATTTAACTAAGCCAAATCAGGTCATTGACATGCACATCAGCATAAGCACAGAATGTATGGTTTTACAGGGGAAATAAACATCTTGTGATGTAATCTGGGAGTCTTGTGATGTACTCTTTCTTTGAACTGTGCTCAAGGTTATGAGCATTGCTATAGATAACATATTAGGCCATGTTACCATGAGACACACAGATTCACTAACAGATACATTGACAGAAACACTAACGAACACTGACAGACACACTAAGAGTAACAGACAGACCCAATAACACACCCACCCACCTCAGCCTGTTGGATGTGGGCTTGAAGCCACAGATCCCACAGAAGGATGATGGGATGCGGATGCTGCCCCCGATGTCGGACCCTATGCCCAGAACCGAGCCCCCTCCTCCAATCAGCGCCCCTTCCCCGCCCGACGAGCCCCCTGGCGTTTTCTGGGGGCTGTGGGGGTTCAGAGTCCGCCCATAGATGGGGTTACCACAGTCATAGCTGGAAACGGGGACAATAAACAGATTTTTAGGACATGTTTAAAGGACTGCTTGATAACAACATGAGACATGGATGCGGACTAGCCTGGTCTTAGGGCTTCGACGATTACCACGTCCAGACATTCCTCAATCACATTACTCAAGTCATAGCTCTTGCACTAAATTACATGACTTACTGTGGTGCAACTGGCACGTCAAAGCAATCGTTATCCCACCTACTACAGTGTGTCAATGTAGCTCCAGTGTATGTGGCGATCATTCACCAGTTGACATTGTTTGGTATGCAAATAACATTCTGAATCTCATTTGTTGCATTCACAAGTCTATAACAACTATTTACTTTTGCAGGCCTTGGGGCACATTGGTCTTGACGAAGGGAATGGCGCCTTGTCTCTTCAGCACTTCAACCACCACACTGTCCCCTGTGGCAGGCAGCTCCAACTTACAGATCACGCCACACGTAGAGTCATGACCCTAAACACAAAAACAGGAGGAAAAACTACAACATGGAAATCATTCATGTAAAAAAATACTATTTCAGTAGACATGCACATCTCTGAACCCAGAACCATGTAGGGCTTATGTCACGAGAGATTCAACTATACTGAACAAAAATATAAACACAACATAAAACAATTTCAATGATTTTACTGAGTTAGTTCATATAAGGAAATCAGTCAATTGAAATAAAATGAATTAGGCCCTAATCTATTGATTTCACATGACTGGGAAGGGGCGTAGCCATGGGTGGGCCTGGGAGGGCATAGGCCCACCCACTGGGGAGCCAGGCCCAGCCAATCAGAATGAGTTTTTCCCCACAAAAGGTTTCAGCTTTCCGGGTGGCTGGTCTCAGATGATCCAGCAGGTGAAGAAGCCGGAAGTGGAGGTCCTGGGCTGGCGTGGTTACACGTGGTCTGCGGTTGTGAGGCCGGTTGGACGTACTGCCAAATTCCCTAAAACGACGTTGGAGGCGGCTTATGGTAGAGAAATTAACATTCAATTCTCTGACAACAACTCTGGTGGACATTCCTGCAGTCAGCATGCCAATTGCATGCTCCCTCAAAACTTGAGACATCTGTCGCATTGTGTTGTGTGACAACTGCACATTTTAGAGTGGCCTTTTATTGTCCCCAGCACAAGGTGCACCTGTGTAATGATCATGCTGTTTAATCAGCTTCTTGATAGGCCACACCTGTCAGGTGGATGGATTATCTTGGCATAAGAGAAATGCTCACTAACAGTGATGTTAACAAATTTGTGCACAGAATTTGAGAGAAATAAGCTTTTTGTGCGTATGGAAAATGTATGCAATCTTTTATTTCAGCTCATGAAACATGGGACCAACACTTTACATGTTGCGTTTCTATTTATTTTGTTCAGTATAGAAGCACAATCTCTGATCCCAGAACCATGTTACCGGTTGGGCTTATGTCACGAGAGAGTCAACTAAAAGTGCACAAACAGAGATGTTACAGACAGGCCTACTATGGAGCAGCTTCCTGGACACAGATTAAGCCTAGTCCTAGACTAAAAAGAATGTTCAATGGAGAATCTCCATTTAAAGTGTTTTAGTCCAGGACTAGGTACAGGGGAAAAGGGCAATGAAAGACACTGAAACGGCACCTAATCAACACTACCTTGTATCCCATATTTTCCTTGATGCTGACAGGGACCCCATAAAGGAGACCATCTTTGCAAGAGTCAATATCCTCCAGCTGATCCCAACTTTCCAGCAGGACCTCAGTGCAACAGTTCAGTCTCCTATTGACCTCCAAGGTCTGTTGGGAAACAGCACGGGAGAAATCAATGGGACTGCTTTAGTAGATTGATAGGCCTAGTAGCATGGTCCCAGATCTGTTTGTGTTGTCTTGTCAACTCGTATGGTCATTGTAACAAGAGCACAAACAGATGACAAACAGATCTGGGACCAGGCTAGATTGATTACCACACCCCACAAGAAATGTTGCCTAATATGTGATAGGCCTTCAATACAACAAAATGCATTATTTTATACAATACAGCTGCATTTGTTTTGTAAACACTGCAAAAATTATCCAGGCATGTCATCATACACTGAGTGTACAAAACATTATGAACACCTGCTCTTTCCATGACAGTCTGACCAGGTGAAAGCTATGATCCCTTAGTGATGTCACTTGTTAAATCCACTTCAATCAGTTTAGATGAAGGGGAGGAGACAGGTTAACAAAGGATTTTTTAAGCCTCGAGACAATTCAGACATGGATTTTGTATGTGTGCCATTCAGAGGGTGAATGGGCCAGACAAAATATTTAAGTGCGTTTGAATGGGGTATGGTAGTAGGTGCCAGGCTTGTGTCAAGAACTGCAACGCTGCTGGGGCTTTAACGCTCAACAGTTTCCCGAGTGTATCAAGAAAGGTCCACCACACAAAGGACATCCAGTCAACTTCACACAACTGTGGGAAGCATTGGCATCAACATGGGCCAGCATCCCTATGGAACGCTTTCGACACCTTGTAGAGTCCATGCCCCGACAAATTGAGGCTGTTCTGAGGGCAAAAGGGGGTGCAACTCAACATTTGGAAGGTGTTCCTAATGTTTTGTACACTCAGTGTAAAGGCCTTCTCAAGGCTGTCGGCTGTGACATTCCATTTAAATACGTAAACATTGTTAGACGGTTAATGGTTTGCAGAAAACATTGCAGGAGTAGGATATGACCGGTCAAAGATCACTGATTTAGGGCACAAGACTAGGTCACCCATGCTTGCAGTGAAAACAAAACGCTCAACTATAAAAAAAATATGCAGTCCACAAAATGTACATTAGAAATAGCTGGTATGCGCTATAACTGATTTACTGGGGATGTTGATTCGTTTGTGCATTACCTTTTCCATGTATGAGTGGAACACAGCTTGTGGAGTTAGTGTTCCATCCTTCAGTTGTTTGGACAGCTCAGCCAGGGCCAGAGAGAGGATGAGAGAGGTGTCTGTTTCAGGGTGCTGACATGGGAATCAAAGAAGTATTAACATTGGGTAGGCCTATACCACCAGATATCTATCAAACTACCCTTTCTGAAAATCAAAATGAAATGTCATGCTATCTCAGTCAGTGGGGTAGTCGTGTAGGGGTCCTCTGAATACCCCCTATGCCTCTTTTCACTTTATGCATTTATGGCTAAGTGAAAACTGGTTCGAACATTAACTTGGAGTGAGTTAGACATTAAATAGATCAGTTATTATATAGTACTGGGGTGGCTGACTGCCTAACTGACTGACTAACTTAATCAGCAGTGTTGAATGTTCATTCATTGAGGTTGTTAGCTAGCTTTCGCTTAGTCTATACATAGAGGGAGAATGCCCCCTTGGGTTCTCGAGAGCAAGTTTTCGCTAAACTAAAGTCAAACTTACCGATTCTTTGAACTGACAGACAGCATGCTCAGCTCGTTGCAGCGACTTTTCTCTTCGCACTTTTGCCCTCTGAATTTTCTTCCACGACTGGTGGTGTTCGAACCATTTCAGCAAAAGAACCAAGGCACTTGCACCGCATGCTGTGGCTGTCAGAATCGCTGTCCATTTCGGCTTTGCCCCAAAAATAAGTTGTTTATAGGTATCCATTCTGTCCATGACGCCTTTAAAGCTATCCAGCTAGGACAACAGGCTTTCTAAACTCATGTGATAGTGACGAATGGGGCAAACTTCCATGAGTCATAAAAAAACAATAGTTTGTGATTGCGTCCCGTAATTCGGGGCGTTCCTTGCATGTAAGCGTTCCTGAATCTGCAGAAACGCCCCCTCTCGAGCATCCCATTGGTTCCTGCATGAACACCGCCACCATCGAGCATCCCATTGGTTACTACATGAACGTCCCCTCTCGGGAGCACGCCATCTTCATGCTTGTGTGATACTTGATATTCGGGATTTCCCCTGATTGTCTATGCGATTAAAATGTGGGTCAAAAGGGAGATAACGGTATTATCTGAGTTTTTCGGGGGCGAAGGACACGGTGTACCGGAGTCCTAGCTAGCAAACAAGTTAGTACAGTGTCCTTCGCTCCGGGCTGCCGAACACCTGCCCTCGCCGTTAACAGAACTTCGGCAAAGCAGTGCCCGACAGGCAGGAGCGAAGTACACTGTCTACCGGTGTCCTAGTTATCGTTAGCTAGTTACCTATCCCGCCTTCTGTGTAACGGAGTCCTAGCTTACTAGCATCCACTGTCCTTCGCTAACGCCTGCCCTCGCAGTCGTTAACAGAACTGCAGGAAAACAGTGCCCAACAGGCGGGGCGTCGTACTGTCTACCCGTGTGCTAGCTATCTCGCCTGTTGTGTACTGGAGTCCTAACCAGCTAGCAAAGTGTAATTCGCTCCCGCTTGCTGTACACCTGCCCTCGCCGTTGTTAATAACATAACTGCGGGAAACAGTGCCCGAAAGGCGGGGGCGAAGGACATGGTCTACCGGTATCTTAGGGAGTCTTAACTAGCTAGCATCCAGTGTCCTAGCTAAATCGCCTGCCGAAAACCTGCCCTCGCAGTCAACAGAACTGTGGGGAAACAGTGTCCGATTGGAGGGGGCGAAGTACACCGGTGTGCTAGTTAACTTAACCTATCCTGCCTGCTGTGTACTGGAGTCGTAGTTTTCTAACTAGCTAGTTATCACCCATTGTCCTAAACGCCTGCCGAACAACTGTCCTCGTTAACTAAATTACTAAAATGTTAACAGAACTGCTGGGGCGAAGGACGTGTCTATCTACCGCCTCTTATTCTGTGGGGTTTACTGTACTGGAGAGTTCCGCCTGTGGAACGGAGTCCTAGCTTAATAATGGACCTATACTGCTATATAAGTATAAAGATGGGTTCCTGCATATGGAATGACCACATGCAAGAACGCCCCGAATTGCGGGCACCCTTCTCTAAAAAACAAACCCACCGGGGCGGGCTCGAGTCAAAATGAGAAAGTAGCTAACTAGCAGAGAGGAAGCCGAAGCCTAGTTTTGCCTGTGTACGCTAGATGGCGCAGTCGAGGGTCCAGTTCATAGATCATATTACAGTTTTTCTCCATTGGTTTGGCTCATTTCTTGAAACAGAAATTACATTCTCAAAACTACATGGACAAACCTCCAAACCACTTGGCAATTGTTCACAACAGAATTGAATTTCTCATTCATTTCATCAAATTGCAAATGTCTAAGTACATGTCTCAATGTCTCAGTACATCTTTGCAAATGATTAAGTACAGGTAGCCTACATTTAGCACAATTTCCAAGTGAATAGATCTTGTTGATCTAAACTGATTGTTGATTCTCAGTCTAATGGTTGTTCGCTCCAAAACGTGTCAGCGTCATTTCATTGTGTAAGTCATCACATGCACAATAGTCTGTTCAATTGTCAAAATTAGTCAAGAACATAATACCATGAATACCATATATGAATCCCTTGGAACATTTGATAAATTTATTACAGCAATTGACAGTCAGGTGAAACTAGAACTTGACTAACGAAGGAGGAGTTTCACACATCTCAGATGACCAATCAAACAGTATGTTTAGTTACCTGACAGGTGCTGTCCATGACTGTGAATGCTGCCAAACATGTATGTAAAGAGCTTGACCATGCAGGACCAGTACAATTTCTGAACATGGAGGCACCTGGCCAAGTAAATGAACAAGGGCAACTGCCTGCTCGAGGAAGAGGAAGAAGAAGAAGAGGAGGAGGAGGAGTAAGGGTGCGTGGTGGTGGAATAGGGGAAGAGGCCGAGGAGCACGAAGACACCATGCTGTCCCGGATGAAATTCGGGCCACAATTACAGACCATGTCATCAACCATGGCCTCACAATGGCGGAGGCAGGTCGCCGAGTGCAGCCTAATGTGCCTCGCTCAACAGTCTCCTCCATCATCCAAACCTTTCGCAGGGAAAACAGGTATGTAGTCAGTCAATGATGGAATTATATGTTGTATAGGACAGGACACTGTGCATAGAGCAAGAAATATATTTATTTACATATTTACCTATTCATTTAGTGTGTGTGTGTGATAGGCCTACAGTAATATCTTACCTCAATGGGATGTTATGATACTAAAAATGACAAGAAAAACATTGGAGAAAATAAACTATGGAATAGTTTATTTTCTACAGTATTGATGATACAGTTTACAGTAGTATTCCAGTCACTGTGCAGTGATGCGTTAGAATTGTGGTAAAGTTACTGTAAGTAAAACAACAATACAATTACATAGGTAACTCATTCTGTAAGGAATACATAAGGTATACATTACGAATGGAGTGTTGTCCTTTGACTTCTATATCTAGGATTGGACGACAACCTTGCACAGGTGGCAGAGGAAAACTTCTCAATGAACAACAAGAACAAGAGATCTGTAACATGGTGATGGCAAATAATGCCATCACATTGAGACAGATCCGCGCTGCAATCCTACAAGACAATGCCATATTCCAAAATGTCAACTCTATAAGCATCTCCACAATAGACCGGATATTGAAGAAGCATCAGATGACAATGAAGCAAATTTACAGGGTACCATTTGAGAGGAACTCTGATAGAGTGAAAGAGCTGCGGTACCAGTATGTACATGTAAGTCAGTTACTGGTTGTCCATCATTATAACATTTTTACAATTAAGCAGTGGTTCCCAAACTTTTTGGCTTCAGTACCCACTTTACCTGATTTGTGTATCCAGGTAATCCAGGTATGGAAGTATTTGATTTATCTGACTTCAACATTTCGCCTAAAAACTGCAGCTTACTGTATGATGCAATTATCATTATAATCCTTATTTTGAAGAATATAACATACAATAAGAAAAGGGGTCAAAGAGCTGCAATTAGTGCCTCCCATGTAAATCTATCTAATACTGTGGGTTTTACTGTAACATTTCAGTAAGTCTAGTCATTGATGATTTCCCCCCTCCCCTTTCTGTCAAATACCCCCTGTAGTACCTCTGCATAGGGGTACATGTACCCCAGGTTTGGAACCACTGGAGTAGTGGCCAGTAGTATATTGAACTTGTGGAGAACATAGAACATTCCTATGTAATTGTCTGTAACTGTAGTGTATGACTCTTCTGTATGACTGATTTGATGTTTTCTTTTTTACGCTATTGTAGAGAATAATGGCATTGGAAGGAAACGAGACCCATCACATCCTCGTGTTTGTGGATGAAGCTGGCTTCAACCTGGCCAAGGGCCGAAGACGTGGCCGTAATATTATTGGCCACCGGGCCATGGTGGATGTCCCAGGCCAGCGAGGGGGCAATATAACTATGTGTGCTGCCATATCGGAGAATGGTGTGGCCACTCACATCCCCAGTCTTGGCCCATACAATACACAGAAGCTCCTCATCTTCTTGGACCGCCTTCATGTTGATTTGATCCCTGAAAATGAGAGCGGTCTCGTAGGGCCTCACCTACCACAATATGTCATTGTATGGGACAATGTGAATTTCCACCGTGGCCCGCTCATCAGGGCCTGGTTCACTACTCATCCAAGGATGGTCATGGTGTTCCTACCACCTTACTCTCCTTTCCTCAATCCTATTGAGGAGTATTTCTCCGCTTGGAGGTGGAGAGTGTATGAGCATCGGGCTCAAGATCAGAGGTCCCTGCTCCATGCAATGGACGCTGCGTGTGAGGATATTACAGGAGATCAGTGTAGGGGATGGTTGCGACATGCACGCCGTTTCTTCCTCGTTGCATCGCAAGGGAGAATATACGCTGTGATGTGGACGAGAATCTGTGGCCAGACAGACAGCAGCGTGTGGATGGCCAGGAGGGTGAGGACAGCGACCAGTGAAGAACTGTTAGTAGTGAAACTCCAGCTTTATTTACAGCACTGTAGGCTGCATATAATTTTCATTGTTTTTTGTTTGTGTGTTTATATTACAGTATATTATGCTGTATACATTTTCTTTTACTCTGATGTATGGAAGTTACTTTATGTGTGTGAATGATAATGGTTACAATTTCCTTGGCAGTATGAGTGCAATGTGTGATGTCAAACCTTGGAGGCTACTCTTACCCTAAAATCCTATTTATTTTTTTCAGTTTTATACACAATTGTATTCTGTCAGCTAGACAAAAAACAGTACAGTAACCATTGTCAATGAAGGACTGGGCTAAGACTGAAAGGTGGACATGAGGGATATTTCAATGGTCCTCTGCCATAGTGACAAAACATCTAAACATTTTGACTTGCAGTGCTTACACAATGCCAAAGGGACGAAGCATTTTGGGGGCACTGACTGTTTAAATGAGAAGGAAATTTAGTTTTGACACATGCGTGAACTGTTTTGGGAGAGGTATGAGCTTTTGCAGGTGAACCATGGTGTTGTGCCGAACCATCCACGTTATTTTGGCTAAAGCACCAAGTGTTGAGAACGTCCGGTCTGTTTCAAGAAATGAGCCAAAGCAATTGAGAAGGATCTTTGCCATTTTCGTGGCACTGACTCCTTATATGGGAAAGGAATTTAGTTTTGAAGCATGAGTGAACAGTTTTAGAAAAGATATGAGCTTTTGCAAGTGAGCTATAGTGTTGTGCTGAACTGTAAGACTGTTTTGCCAAATGATCTTAGAGTTTTGAGAATGTAATTTCTGTTTCAAGAAATGAGCCAAACCAATGGAGAAAAACTGTAAATTCGTGTTCTAATTCCTAATTCAATGGTCCAGTTTGCCTTCGGATGGTTGCCTGGCTACCCAGTCTCATTGTTCCGGCCAAACGCCACGCTCTTCTCTGCAATGAAGTAGCCATGTAGCGATCGATAGAGCCAAGGCCATTCGGATGGGGAACCTGTGATACATCTTTTAAGGCACATTAAGCTACTCTTGTGCCAAAAAATTATTGTATCTTGTCAGGGACTGTTGATTGCATGAAGGCATGCTATACAATAGGTTTTAATTATGTGAAATTGTGTTTAAGCTGAACATAAATGCTTTGCAGTTATCCAGTTGAGACCAATGACCAAATTAATGTATGCTGCACTTGCCAAATTGATGCATCATTCCCAGTCTCAATAACTATACAGCCAGCCGGTAGACAAGATTAGATGCATCATCCAATATATTAAATCCAAACACAGAAAACAAACACTGATTCAACACTTAATCTATAATTTATTCACATGAACAGATACAGTGTGTATGAGGTTACAACAGACTCAGAGGAATCCTTTAAAACCAGGTATTTCAGTTAAATGGTAGTTGTCTATATCTGACCGGGAACTTCCACCAGTAGTGCAGGGAGCTGGAGGGACTTTACTTGACAGAATGGAAGACTTTGTGAGCCACCTGGAGGACAGAAATTAAAGGGCAAGTTATTGCAAACTGTCTTGTACAAATGTATGCAAAGTGAGTGACACTTTTGTCTCCTTAAGTAGCTAGTTATCCCATCCAAAGTTGGAGTATTTTCTCTTCATTCCTCCTATCTGACGATAGAATGTACACAACCTTATCACCAAATGAGGTTCGGTCCACTCTTCTGTCCCTGTTTCTCCACAGCCTTCTCCTCCATCCTGCTATTCAACTACTGTATCCAATTTGTAAGTCGCTCTGGATAAGAGCGTCTGCTAAATTACGAAAATGTAAAATGAAAATGTACTGTACTCAGATTCTAAGATCTCCAATCATGAGGAACTTAATGAAGGAGGAACATGTTATAGAGTAAATCCACTGACTCCTGAAAATTGATATAATCTTGGCTGTAGAAGTTCAAACGTTGAGTCATCTAATTTACCCATGCATCAGTTGTGGTGGTACACCTGGATGTTTATCCCAATGCTGACAGTAATACTAGGCTATTATTTTCCCTAGAGATATAGGGAGGGGGTATACTGCTACGTATCTCTCGAATACACTGACTGCATCTCAATAGTCTTAAGTCGCTTCCTCTCCTCGTTTCCCCTCTATCATCTACACTGAGGTGAAGAAACTGGACAGGTGAAAGCAAACACCCAGTATGGTTTCAACCACAGTGCTGTCAACTGTTTTCAGAACAGTACAGATGAAGGAGAGGAGACAAGGAGAGGGAGCCACTGTGTACGATTGAGGTGAACCCACTGATATCACTCTCTCGTCATGTTCATTCTTGGCAGACAGAGATCTACCTCCAGCCTACATACAGTACCAATCTGGAATACCTACGTGTTTCAAGCAGACCACCATAGTCCCTGTGCAGAAGAACGCCAAGGTAACCTGTCTAAATGTCTATCGCCCCGTAGCGCTCACATCTGTAGCCATGAAATGCTTTGAAAGGCTGGTTATGGCTCACATCGACACCATCATCCCAGACAGCCTGGACCCACTCCAATTCGTATACCGCCCCAACAGATCCACAGATGACGCAATCTCTATTGCCCTCCACACTACCCTCTCCCACCTGGACAAGAGGAATGCCTATGTGAGAATGCTGTTCATTGATTCCAGCTCAGTGTTCAACACCATAGTGCCCTTCAAGCTCACTACTAAGCTAAGGACCCTGGGACTAAACACCTCCCTCTGAAACTGGATCCTGGACTTCCTGACGGGCCGCCCCCAGGTGGTGAGTGTATGCAACAACACATCCGCCACGCTGACCCTCAACACGGGGGCCCCTCAGGGGTGCATGCTTAGTTCCCTCCTGTACTCCCTGTTCACGACTGTGTGACCGCGGACAACTCCAACACCATCATTAAGTTTGCTTACGACACTACAGTGGTAGGCCTGATCACCAACAACGATGAGACAGCCTATAGAGAGGAGGTCAGTGACCAGGCAGGTGTGTTGCCAGGACAACAACCTCTCCCTCATCAGCAGCAAGACAAAGTAGCTGATCATGGACTACAGGAAACGGATGGCCAAGCACGCCCCCATCCACATCGACGGGCTGTAGTGGAGAGGGTCGAGAGCTTCCAGTTCCTCTGTGTCCACATCATTAAGGAATTAACATGGTTCACACACACCAACACAGTCGTGAAGAAGGCACGACAATGCCTCTTCCCCCTCAGGAGGCTGAAAAGATTTGGCATGGGCCCTCAGATCCTCAAAAAGTTACAGCTGCACCACTGAAAGCATCTTGACTGGCTGCATCACCGCCTGGTATGGCAACTGCTTGGCATCCAACCGCAAGGTCCTACAGAGGGTACTGCGTACGGCCCAGTACCTCACAGGGGCTGAGCTCCCTGCCATCCAGGACCTCTAAGCGGAGTCAGAGGAAGGCCCTGAAAATGGTCAAAGACTCCAGCCACCCAAGTCATACTGTTCTCTCTGTTACTGCACAGCAAGTGGTACTGATGCACCAAGTCTGGAACGAACAGGACCCTGAACAGCTTCTACCACCAAGCCATAAGAGTGCTAAATAGTTAACCAAATAGCTACCCGGACTGTCTGCATTGACCCCCCCAACTCTTTTGACTCGTCACATACGCTGCTACTTCTTATTATCTATCCTGTTTCCTAGTCACTTTACCCCTACCTATATGTACATATCTACCTCAATTAGCTCGTACCCCTGCACATCGACTCGGTACTGGTACATTTAAATTACATTTACATTTGTCATTTAGCAGACGCTCTTATCCAGAGCGACTTACAAATTGGTGCATTCACCTTATGATAGCCAGTGGGACAACCACTTTACAATAGGTTATTATTATTTTTTTTATTTTTTTGGGGGGGGGGTAAGGGGGGGTAGAAGGATTACTTTATCCTATCTCAGGTATTCCTTAAAGAGGTGGGGTTTCAAGTGTCTCCGGAAGGTGGTGAGTGACTCCGCTGTCCTGGCGTCGTGAGGGAGCTTGTTCCACCATTGGGGTGCCAGAGCAGCGAACAGTTTTGACTGGGCTGAGCGGGAACTGTGCTTCCGCAGAGGTAGGGGAGCCAGCAGGCCAGAGGTGGATGAACGTAGTGCCCTCGTTTTGGTGTAGGGACTGATCAGAGCCTGAAGGTACGGAGGTGCCGTTCCCCTCACAGCTCCGTAGGCAAGCACCATGGTCTTGTAGCAGATGCAAGCTTCAACTGGAAGCCAGTGGAGTGTGCGGAGGAGCGGGGTGACCTGAGAGAACTTGGGAAGGTCGAACACTGTGTATATAGCCAGGTTATCATTACTCATTGTGTATTTATTCCTTGTGTTATTATTTTTCTATTATTTTTTTTCTCTGCATTGTTGGGAAAGGCCCGTAAGTAAGCATTTCACTGTTAGTCTACACCTGTTGTTTATGAAGCATGTGACAAATAACATTTGATTTGAGTAGGCTCTATCAAGAGCTGCAGGGCGCTATCAATGGAGTCACATGCACTCTCATGCCTGCTTGTATGTATTCCCTTGCACCCTCTTGTTCACTGTTGGTGAAAGTGTCTGGGTAGATCTCACGTACACAGTGGTCCCGCGCATGGAGGAAGTCAAAAAGCTCCTCAGTGCAGTCCTCTCTGGTTTCGGACTTGGAGCCGACCCTGGATTCGCAGTCCTCCAGTTTCGCCCTGGCGTGGACGCAGTGCTCTGCCTGCGCACACTTGTCCCGCACCACCTCAAGGGGGTCCTGGAACAGATAAACCAAGGCCAATAAGTACACAAACCATCTATTCTCCTAGCCTGGTCTCAGATCTGTTTCTGCTATAGCCAACATGTCTGGCATAACAAATAACCATAGGACTTGGCTATAGCTCAAACAGAATTGGGACCAGGCTATTTATTCCCTCCAGTTGCATGACAACTAGTTAGCTATGTGAGAACAGATTATGTGGGTTTTAGAACAAATGCAAGGTGGGCAGATTATGCTGCATCAAACCAAATCGATTCATACCACCATATCTTCCTCCTCCTCGTCTTCCTCCTCTTCCTGAAAGAAAAACACATTTCAAACCACTCGAAACATTACACCGATAGAACCCACTGGACAATTTAATAAGGTTGTTAACTAAGCTAACTAGCGCATGGTATTTATTGCCACTGGTTGATCGAAAGCAACCTAGCAGATTATTGGCTAACTAGCTAGCGAGTTTGCTAACGTACCAGATAGCCAATTTGGCTATCTCAGGTTTGGCCTTTAAAAAAATGAGCCAGTTCATTATTTAACCACATATTGAATAAAAAAATAGTGAGTTCACGTCTTACATCTTCGGGTTCCCCGGTTAGGACCATTTTCTCCTCGAAACCCATGACGTTTGTGCTCTTGACCAGGTATGACCCGCTGTTACATGAAGAATTTGATGTTGGAGGACGGACCAGTCCAGGTCACTCACCGGATGTTATCGTGTCGTCACATCACTTCAGTTTCCACTAGTAACAACAAAGTCGAAATTGGCTATGTCGTAAAAATCATTTTTTTTGCTCCTTTTTGGTCTTAATTCAAAGGTTAGCAGTGTGGTTAAGGTTAGGGTTAGGTTTGAATTCACATTTTAAGAAGATAAATTGTAGAAATGGGCGGGGTTTATAACTTTGTGGCTGTGGTAACTAGTGACGACCATTTACCTCTTCTACAGTGAGGGAAAAAAGTATTTGATCCCCTGCTGATTTTGTACGTTTGCCCACTGACAAAGACATGATCAGTCTATAATTTTAATGGTAGGTTTATTTGAACAGTGAGAGACAGAATAACAACGAAAAAATCCAGAAAAACGCATGTCAAAAATGTTATAAATTGATTTTTCATTTTAATGAGGGAAATAAGTATTTGACCCCTCTGCAAAACATGACTTAGTACTTGGTGGCAAAACCCTTGTTGGCAATCACAGAGGTCAGACGTTTCTTGTAGTTGGCCACCAGGTTTGCACACATCTCAGGAGGGATTTTGTCCCACTCCTCTTTGCAGATCTTCTCCAAGTCATTAAGGTTTCGAGGCTGATGTTTGGCAACTCGAACCTTCAGCCTCCCTCCACAGATTTTCTATGGGATTAAGGTCTGGAGACTGGCTAGGCCACTCCAGGACCTTAATGTGCTTTTTCTTGAGCCACTCCTTTGTTGCCTTGGCCGTGTGTTTTGGGTCATTGTCATGCTGGAATACCCATCCACGACCCATTTTCAATGCCCTGGCTGAGGGAAGGAGGTTCTCACCCAAGATTTGACGGTACATGGCCCCGTCCATCGTCCCTTTGATGCAGTGAAGTTGTCCTGTCCCCTTAGCAGAAAAACACCCCCAAAGCATAATGTTTCCACCTCCATGTTTGACGGTGGGGATGGTGTTCTTGGGGTCATAGGCAGCATTCCTTATCCTCCAAACACGGCGAGTTGAGTTGATGCCAAAGAGCTCGAGTTTGGTCTCATCTGACCACAACACTTTCACCCAGTTCTCCTCTGAATCATTCAGATGTTCATTGGCAAACTTCAGACGGCCCTGTATATGTGCTTTCTTGAGCAGGGGGACCTTACGGGTGCTGCAGGATTTCAGTCCTTCACAGCGTAGTGTGTTACCAATTGTTTTCTTGGTGACTATGGTCCCAGCTGCCTTGAGATCATTGACAAGATCCTCCCGTGTAGTTCTGGGCCGATTCCTCACCGTTCTCATGATCATTGTAACTCCACGAGGTGAGATCTTGCATGGAGCCCCAGGCCAAGGGAGATTGACAGTTATTTTGTGTTTCTTCCATTTGCGAATAATCGCACCAATTGTTGTCACCTTCTCACCAAGCTGCTTGGCGATGGTCTTGTAGCCCATTCCAGCCTTGTGTAGGTCTACAATCTTGTCCCTGACATCCTTGGAGAGCTCTTTGGTCTTGGCCATGGTGGAGAGTTTGGAATCTGATTGATTGATTGCTTCTGTGGACAGGTGTCTTTTATACAGGTAACAAGCTGAGATTAGGAGCACTCCCTTTTAGAGTGTGCTCCTAATCTCAGCTCGTTACCTGTATAAAAGACACCTGGGAGCCAGAAATCTTTCTGATTGAGAAGGAGTCAAATACTTATATGCAAATCAATTTATAACATTTTTGACATGCGTTTTTCTGGATTTTTTTCTGAAAACTGTTGTGCTGATTAAAGAAGCAATAAAACTGGCCTTCTTGAGACTAGTTGAGTATCTGGCGCATCAGCAATTGTGCGTTCGATTACAGGATCAAAATGGCCAGAAACGAACTTTCTTCTGAAACTCGTCAGTCTATTCTTGTTCTGAGAAATGAAGACTATTCCATGCGAGAAATTGGCAAGAAACTGAAGATCTTGTACAACGCTGTGTACTACTCCCTTCACAGAACAGCGCAAACTGGCTCTAACCAGTATAGAAAGAGGAGTGGGAGGCCCCGGTGCACAACTGAGCAAGAGGACAAATACATTAGAGTGTCTAGTTTGAGAAACAGACACCTCACAGGTCCTCAACTGGCAGCTTCATTAAATAGTACCCGCAAAACACCAGTCTCAACGTCAACAGTGAAGAGGCGACTCCGGGATGCTGACCTTCTAGACAGAGTTGCAAAGAAAAAGCCAAATCTCAGACTGGCCAATAAAAATAAAAGATTAAGATGGGCAAAAGATCAGACACTGGACAGAGGAAGATTGGAAAAAAGGGTTATGGACAGACAAATCGAAGTTTGAGGTGTTCGGATAACAAAGAAGAACATTTGTGAGATGCAGACCAAATGAAAAGATGCTGGAGGAATGCTTGATGCCATCTGTCAAGCATGGTGGAGGTAATGTGATGGTCTGGGGGTGCTTTGGTGGTGGTAAAGTGGGAGATTTGTACAGGGTAAAAGGGATCTTGAAGAAGGAAGGCTATCACTCCATTTTGCAACGTCATGCCATACCCTGTGGACTGTGCTTGATTGGAGCCAATTTCCTCCTACAACAGGACAATGACCCAAAGCTCAGCTCCAAACTATGCAAGAACTATTTAGGGAAGAAGCAGTCAGCTGGTATTCTGTCTATAATGGAGTGGCCAGCACAGTCACCGGATCTCAACCCTATTGAGCTGTTGTAGGAGCATCTTGACCGTATGGTACGTAAGAAGTGCCCATCAAGCCAATCCAACTAGTGGGAGGTGCTTCAGGAAGCATGGGGTGAAATCTCTTCAGATTACCTCAACAAATTGACAACTAGAATGCCAAAGGTCTGCAAGGCTGTAATCGCTGCAAATGGAGGATTCTTTGACGAAAGCAAAGTTTGAAGGACACAATTATTATTTCTATTAAAAATCATTATTTCTAACCTTGTCAATGATTACATTTCCTGTGCATTTTGCTATATTTCCTATTCAAACTCATGTATGTTTTCATGGAAAACAAGGACATTTCTAAGTGACCCCAAACTTTTGAACGGTAGTGTATATATTTTTACAAATATAATTTCCTTTATTATTTTCCCCTAATCCTACCATCCCTCCCCTAATTGGAGTAAACTAATCGACAACAACTCTTAGGCTTCTACTTCCAGCTTATACAAACTATACACATTTTACGGACACAGTATAGTTTACAATATTTATATTTTGTTTGTTTTTAGTCCCATCTTTCAGCTCCACTCAAACCCTCCCATCTTTCTCTCAACACCATCCAGTTTTGCGTACTCTGGATCTGTTTTTTTCTGGGTCTGAGACCACCTCCACCCCCCTTCGCTGGAGCTTCCTCTACATGTCCAAATACCCAGAGTATGTTGTCCCAAAGGTAAGTCCTGACATCGATGGAACCACTACTGGCACAGTGGGGTTTGGTCATTAAAAGGGATAGTTAAAATGTTTGTGTGTGAACTATCCCTTTAAACACTGATGAAGTTAGAGGAATGATTCTCAGTTGCTGTATTTGTTCCAGGATGTTTTGTTCATCCTGTAACAAGTTTGACAATAATTATTATATTTTTCCAGTGTGTCACCATTGTTCCCAATCTGATCTCTGTGATGTTTGACAAGAGCGAGTGGGAGACTCCCCACACCTTTAACCCTGGACAATTCTTAAATGCAGAGGGGAAGTTTGTGAAACGAGCAGCTGGTAATAATTGTGATTTTCTTTCTGGGAACATAGGAACTGTACTAAACTGTACAAAATCATGTAACGCTAATTCCTTATGTGTTGAAAAAATATTTTGTCAGTATACCATGAAGAATAAAGGGATATAGTTCACAAATTGCATAAGTAACTGCAGTCTATAGCACTATGTTCACACAATGAAGTACAGTACTGATAGATTAATTATTAATGACTAATTATTACACCCTGAAACTGTGTATAATGTGTTAGAAATGTGTGAGTGTAGGACCAGTAAAGGCTATGGCATTGAGCCACTATTTAGCAATGTGAGTAAGAGTTAGGCCAGACAACAAAGACAACTGAGAAACTAAGATAAAGAGGCCTCCCAATTTAGGGAGGGGAGAAACTGTTATGAAAACATGGTGCAGAATATTGTGAGAACGGCAATAACTGAGTAATGCAGGGAGTAGGGTATGTGTGTGTGTGTGTGTGTGTGTGTGTATGTGTGTATGCATGTGTGTATATGTGTGTGTGTGTGTGAACTGATGGTCAGTAGAGCAGTTTTAGAGTGGAAAACTACAGCCCGCCTACAGAGGGGAGGGATTTTTTTGTATGACGTATGAGTATAAAAGATGGACTCTGTATGAGTATAAAAAATGTATTTGATTATGGAGACAGTTCTGTCGTTATTTACATAGACGGTTTCACTCATCATCAGTGAGCCCATGTCTTGTTTTGAATTGTCAAATGACAGACTAAGCAAGGAATTAATAGTTTTGTACAGTGAGGTGTTGTGTGCTATATTTGGGTTATAGATTGTGATCCTGTACAGATATAATGACAATCCATGTTTGAATGAATGTGATTATTTTTATTTTAGATTTATGAAATAGAGGGACTGCTTTTCATTACTGTGATCATTTGAGATATACAGTATTACAGAAGATATGAAATAAGTATGATTAAGATAAGTATAGATAAAAAGTACTTGCCTTGATTGACCTTTGAACTATATTCTGAACTCTGATTATATATCGTTGAAGTGCTACTTTGGCTTTACCTGGTACCTTACAGTATGTTCAAGAGAAAGAAAATGCTGTGTTTTGTTTTTCAGGGAAGCAAACAAGTAAAGGAAACACATTTTGTAAACAATGTCTTCCACAAATCTCCTTTCCAGTAACAATTAAGAAAGAAAGAATTTGAATTTGATACACCACTCTTACAATATACAAATCATGATATATCAGCTTTATGCTGGAATTCTCTCCACACCCTACTACCATAAACCTATTTCCTCAGTTTGAGTACAAAATCTTTTAGACCGGTTTGACAAACAATGTAAATCACCTTCATCAACCAGTTCATGCAGGGCCTAGTCCTACACAAACCACAAGGAATGAATATCAATCGTATTTTCTTGATTCCTCACATCCTCGTCTCCTTCTCAAGGCACATTGGAGCAAGAAATCTGAGGTTCCTCCCCTCGGATCTTCTACTCCAATGTATTTTGAGAAGGAGGCACAAGGAATCAACAAAATACAATAGAGAGTCACCCAAGGTGTCTTATCGAGGCAGGGCACAGATTTTGAAGGGCTTTGGTCCACTGATGATGCCCACCTGGCCCTCCAGGCCAAGCTCCCAGCCCTGTGGAGGTGTGAAGGTGAACCTCTGGAGCAGACAGGTGAAGAACAGAAACAGCTCCATCCTGGCCAGCTGCTCCCCTGGACACATCCTCTTACCTGAGAGAGAGGAGAGCACACACACACACGCACGCACGCACGCACGCACGCACGCACGCACGCACGCACGCACACACGCACACACACACACACACACACACACACACACACACACACACATACCTTTAACATGAGGATGGAGAGTGTGTGTGTGGGTGTGTGTGTGTGTGTGTGTGTGTGTGTGTGTGTGTGTGTGTGTGTGTGTGTGTGTGTGTGTGTGTGTGTGTGTGTGTGTGTGTGTGTGTGTGTGTGTGTGTGTGTGTGTGTGTGTGTGTGTGTGTGTGTGTGTGTGTTCTCCACCCTTCCAACCTCTACGTGTCTTGGCAGACTCTATGGAAAATGAAAACCATAACAGTTCTGTCTAATGTCTCCTCAAGAATCTGCAGTAGCACATTCCATTTTGAACAACCGTTTCTCTGGTAGGGCGGAATGAAGCAAGATAGGGTTGTGATACATGTTTGGGAGACAAATTAAGGGTTTTTGTTATGGATTAACAGTATTACATTACATGTTTACATTTTACGTGTATGTTAATAATACATTACCTCTAGAAAATGGGATCAAATTGTATTTTCTGACACATTTTTCATTTTCATCCAGGAAATGTCCAGGATTTAACTGATCTGGGATTGCATACTCATTTTTGTCCAGGATTTAACTGATCTGGGATTGCATACTCATTTTTGTCCTTTAGGATTGGTTTTAACATGGGAAGAACCATAGTTCCCTGTGCAAAACAGAAGAGTCCATTTGTCAAATGGCATTGCCAGTAAAACCTTCAGTGTGACGTCAACATGCACCATTGCACCAACACGCATCAACTCAAACATTCAGTTGATCATGTACTCCAGCAGTAGAATCACAACATCTCCACCAACATCCATCGACCCTACACCCACCTTGGGCACTAGATACCCCGCCACGGTGGTGTCTTTACTGGCCACTCTGGGAGGCGTGAAGGGGACGATGTTCCCAAACCTCTGGATCTCATGAATCACAGCGTAGGTATACGGCATTTCGGCTCGGTCGTCCATTGAGGGCTGGCGAGCCGAACCTATGACCTCATCGATCTCCACCTGCACCTTCTCTACGGAGGAAGTCAGAATGAGGAAGTTAATGATTGTCTAGAGCAGATGGCTGCATAGCGCATGCAGTATAATTGATTAATAAAGCCATAAAACAAGTCATTCTTCTGGTAAGCACTAGGCTATTATAACAGAGTACTGTTAGGGCCTGTTTACTCTTAAGGCCTGTTTACTCTTAGGGCCTGTTACCTCTTAGGGCCTGTTTCCTCTTAGGGCCTGTTTACTCTTAGGACCTCTTTACTCTTAGGGCCTATTTCCTCTTAAGGCCTGTTTACTCTTAGGGCCTGTTTACTCTTAGGGCCTGTTTACTCTTAGGGCCTGTTTCCTCTTAGGGCCTGTTTCCTCTTAGGGCCTGTTTACTCTTATGGCCTGTTTCCTCTTAAGGCCTGTTTCCTCTTAGGGCCTGTTTACTCTTATGGCCTGTTTCCTCTTAGGGCCTGTTTCCTCTTAGGGCCTGTTTACTCTTAAGGCCTGTTTCCTCTTAGGGCCTGTTTACTCTTAGGGCCTGTTTACTCTTAGGGCCTGTTTACTCTTAGGGCCTCTTTACTCTTAGGCCTGTTTCCTCTTAAGGCCTGTTTACTCTTAAGGCCAGTTTACTCTTAGGGCCTGTTTACTCTTAGGGCCTGTTTCCTCTTAATGCCTGTTTCCTCTTAGGGCCTGTTTACTCTTAGGGCCTGTTTCCTCTTAAGGCCTGTTTCCTCTTAGGGCCTGTTTACTCTTAGGGCCTGTTTCCTCTTAAGGCCTGTTTCCTCTTAGGGCCTGTTTCCTCTTAAGGCCTGTTTACTCTTAGGGCCTGTTTCCTCCTAGGGCCGGTTTCCTCTTAGGGCCGGTTTCCTCTTAGGGCCTGTTTCCTCTTAGGGCCTGTTTCCTCTTAGGGCCTGTTTCCTCTTAGGGCCTGTTTACTCTTAGGGCCTGTTTCCTCTTAGGGCCTGTTTCCTCTTAGGGCCTGTTTACTCTTAGGGCCTGTTTCCTCTTAGGGCCTGTTTACTCTTAGGGCCTGTTTCCTCTTAGGCCTGTTTACTCTTAGGGCCTGTTTACTCTTAGGGCCTGTTTCTCTTAGGCCCTGTTTACTCTTAGGGCCTGTTTACTCTTATGGCCTGTTTACTCTTAGGGCCTGTTTCCTCTTAGGCCCTGTTTCCTCTTAGGGCCTGTTTACTCTTAGGGCCTGTTTCCTCTTAGGGCCTGTTTACTCTTAGGGCCTGTTTCCTCTTAGGGCCTGTTTCTTCTTAGGGCCTGTTTACTCTTAGGGCCTGTTTCCTCTTAGGGCCTGTTTCCTCTTAGGGCCTATTTACTCTTAGGGCCTGTTTACTCTTAGGGCCTGTTTCCTCTTAGGGCCTGTTTACTCTTATGGCCTGTTTCCTCTTAGGGCCTGTTTATTCTTATGGCCTGTTTCCTCTTAGGGCCTGTTTCCTCTTAGGGCCTGTTTACTCTTAAGGCCTGTTTACTCTTAGGGCCTGTTTACTCTTAGGGCCTGTTTACTCTTAGGGCCTGTTTACTCTTAGGGCCTCTTTACTCTTAGGGCCTGTTTCCTCTTAAGGCCTGTTTACTCTTAAGGCCTGTTTACTCTTAGGGCCTGTTTACTCTTAGGGCCTGTTTCCTCTTAATGCCTGTTTCCTCTTAGGGCCTGTTTACTCTTAGGGCCTGTTTCCTCTTAAGGCCTGTTTCCTCTTAGGGCCTGTTTACTCTTAGGGCCTGTTTCCTCTTAAGGCCTGTTTCCTCTTAGGGCCTGTTGCCTCTTAAGGCCTGTTTACTCTTAGGGCCTGTTTCCTCTTAGGGCCGGTTTCCTCTTAGGGCCTGTTTCCTCTTAGGGCCTGTTTCCTCTTAGGGCCTGTTTACTCTTAGGGCCTGTTTCCTCTTAGGGCCTGTTTCCTCTTAGGGCCTGTTTACTCTTAGGGCCTGTTTCCTCTTAGGGCCTGTTTACTCTTAGGGCCTGTTTCCTCTTAGGGCCTGTTTACTCTTAGGGCCTGTTTACTCTTAGGGCCTGTTTCCTCTTAGGCCCTGTTTACTCTTAGGGCCTGTTTACTCTTATGGCCTGTTTACTCTTAGGGCCTGTTTCCTCTTAGGTCCTGTTTCCTCTTAGGGCCTGTTTACTCTTAGGGCCTGTTTCCTCTTAGGGCCTGTTTACTCTTAGGGCCTGTTTCCTCTTAGGGCCTGTTTCCTCTTAGGGCCTGTTTCCTCTTAGGGCCTGTTTCCTCTTAAGGCCTGTTTACTCTTAGGGCCTGTTTCCTCTTAGGGCCGGTTTCCTCTTAGGGCCTGTTTACTCTTAGGGCCTGTTTACTCTTAGGGCCTGTTTCCTCTTAAGGCCTGTTTCCTCTTTGGGCCTGTTTCCTCTTAAGGCCTGTTTACTCTTAGGGCCTGTTTCCTCTTAGGGCCGGTTTCCTCTTAGGGCCGGTTTCCTCTTAGGGCCTGTTTCCTCTTAGGGCCTGTTTCCTCTTAGGGCCTGTTTACTCTTAGGGCCTGTTTCCTCTTAGGGCCTGTTTCCTCTTAGGGCCTGTTTACTCTTAGGGCCTGTTTCCTCTTAGGGCCTGTTTACTCTTAGGGCCTGTTTACTCTTAGGGCCTGTTTACTCTTAGGGCCTGTTTCCTCTTAGGCCCTGTTTACTCTTAGGGCCTGTTTACTCTTATGGCCTGTTTACTCTTAGGGCCTGTTGCCTCTTAGGTCCTGTTTCCTCTTAGGGCCTGTTTACTCTTAGGGCCTGTTTCCTCTTAGGGCCTGTTTACTCTTAGGGCCTGTTTCCTCTTAGGGCCTGTTTCCTCTTAGGGCCTGTTTACTCTTAGGGCCTGTTTCCTCTTAGGGCCTGTTTCCTCTTAGGGCCTGTTTACTCTTAGGGCCTGTTACCTCTTAGGGCCTGTTTACTCTTAGGGCCTGTTTACTCTTATGGCCTGTTTACTCTTAGGGCCTGTTTCCTCTTAGGGCCTGTTTACTCTTAGGGCCTGTTTCCTCTTAGGGCCTGTTTCCTCTTAGGGCCTGTTTACTCTTAGGGCCTGTTTACTCTTAGGGCCTGTTACCTCTTAGGGCCTGTTACCTCTTAGGGCCTGTTTACTCTTAGGGCCTGTTTACTCTTATGGCCTGTTTACTCTTAGGGCCTGTTTCCTCTTAGGGCCTGTTTACTCTTAGGGCCTGTTTACTCTTAGGGCCTGTTACCTCTTAGGGCCTGTTACCTCTTAGGGCCTGTTTACTCTTAGGGCCTGTTACCTCTTAGGGCCTGTTACCTCTTAGGGCCTGTTTACTCTTAGGGCCTGTTTACTCTTATGGCCTGTTTACTCTTAGGGCCTGTTTCCTCTTAGGGCCTGTTTACTCTTAGGGCCTGTTTACTCTTAGGGCCTGTTACCTCTTAGGGCCTGTTACCTCTTAGGGCCTGTTTACTCTTAGGGCCTGTTTACTCTTATGGCCTGTTTACTCTTAGGGCCTGTTTCCTCTTAGGGCCTGTTTACTCTTAGGGCCTGTTTCCTCTTAGGGCCTGTTTCCTCTTAGGGCCTGTTTACTCTTAGGGTCTGTTTCCTGAACACAGATGAAGCCTATTTCTGGACTAAAAAGCATGCTCAATGAAGACTCTCTATTGTGTCCGGGAAACCATCCCTTTGACGCCAACATGTACAGCATTGCCCAGCGAAGGCTTTTGGATGTCGTCTCTGTCCCAGCCCCAAACAGATCCACCACACAGTACAGCAGGTTCTCCTCAGTGAAGCCAGCCGCCCCATCTTGATTCTGCACTGGGAAGTGGTCATCAGGTGAAGTCAAGTTGAGGTCAAATCATCATGCACTGGCTGTAGGCTGTAGGGAGTTTGCTGACAATTTACATATTCAGTCATATTAAACCACAAATGTAACATTTTCTTGACGGAATTAGCCCAAAATATGACGAACAAACTGTATTAACGTGGCCATCGTAATTCTAGAGACATGAGAGTAGATCACATGCAGTAACTGTTAAAGATCGAAAAGAGCTGAAAAAGTCCAGCAGTGGTATTACCTTCTCTATCTCTTCGAGGTAACAGTCTATGTAGTCTCTGGGGTTGGACGGGTTTTCGTCCTCTTTGTGTTCCTCTACTTCCTCTCTGATAAACTGCTTTATGGTACCAAGGTTGATGAAGGCTGATTTGTGCCTCCCAGGTAAATAGTGCAGCAGTGTGGGAAACTGATTATACATCTGTCGAAAGAACAGGAAATTAGCCTGAGAAGGTAGATTTCCTGAGGAGAATTTGTGTCCTTGCAGATACTGTGCACTATAACTCACTTTGCCAAAGAGATACACTGATCACCCAACAGAGAATAGCAGACACGTCTGTGATGTTGTAACCATACCCGTCCCCAGAAGGTAGCAGGCAGCTGTAAAACATCCTCGGAGCATTTCAGCATGTGGTGGAAGTGGTGGTCGTTGTATTCAAACCTACGACCAAACACCAGGGTGCACATGATGTTGGCCACTGCATTGTTGGTGACGACTTCAGGGTTAAAGGGCAGGCCTGAAACAGATCAGAGGTTGGTTCAAAGACGGTGGATAAATGAAGATGTCTTAGACAGTTTAGACACAGATAGAACAATGAGCCAGATATTTCACGGGATGTATAAGTGTGAAGCATCTGGTTGGCGTTTCCACTCACTACCAAATACGGTGATGAGAGGAAGCCCAGTGGCCGGCAGTGGAAGAACATTGACCGAGATGGATTTTGGCCAACATTATGCTAATTTCCTCATTGATGAAACATTTGATCTCAATACAGTTTTCTGTTCCCAAAACTAAAATATGTTATGAACAGATTGAACTCAGTTTTGTAGATTTGACCCTTTGCCAAAGTGAGAGAAAAAAAAACTTTGTTTCGAGCGGAGTGCAAAGGCAAATTGAGTTACTGCGCACGCGCACTTCACAGAGTAGGCGTTCCCTAACGGAATTATGCAAATAACTACATCTCAAGATGCACGTTCATAGTTCATTTACAGGTAGAGAGAGGATATCTTGATCAGAGACGGTTGGAAATTAAAGCTAAGAAACATCTGGACTTCACAATAGCAAAGTTTTGGGTTTGAACCCCAGATAGCATTAAACCATACAACAACTAGCCATTCTGGATAAGAGTGCCAGTTAAACAACTGAGACTGTGGTTCATTCCATGGTTTGGGCACCATAAAAGTGTAGCAAAAACGCTGACCTCACCTCTCTCTGCCAGGAAGTGGCTCTCCTGGAGTATGGCGGTCTCCAGAGTCTTCTTCCCCACTCCAAAGTACTTGAGCGTGGACAGGGCAAAGCGCCTCTGCTGCCGCCACATGTGACCGTTAGAGGAGATCAGGCCTAGATAAACCATCATCCGGTCAAGACATCGAGACAATGACAGAATTACTAAGACCCAATATGACTAAATAAGACCCAATATGACTGTGTGGTTCTGCCTGATGGGTCATTCTTGAATTGTGGTGGTAAATGCTGGCCGTTGACTTTGGCAACATGTTGTAAAAACACAAAAATTGACAAAAACGTGAGAAATAATACATTTTACTGCAGTTCAATGTAAGTCATTTATACTGAAAAATATATATTTTTATGCATTGTAGAAAATACTGGGGGCTAGCTAATTGGCTTGTCCCACTGGTGATATGTTGAGGTGTAGTGAAATGTTTTGGGGATTTAGAGATACACTCTATCTATATATTATTTTGATTGCTAGACAGTAAAAAAAAGTATTTAAGAACAATCACCTATTAAAACACCTTTTTTTTTACTAGTATAATGTGTTTCCCTCAGTTTTATGTCATTGTCGTTACCGCCTTAAATCACTGATTACAAAGATATACAAGGACCTTGAGCATTCTCTCCAGTGGTACACTGTTATTGGGGGAGGGGTCTATATCAGGGGAGGGTGCTGAGGGAGGACTGCTCATAATAATGGCTGGAATGGAGTCAATGGAATGGCATCTACCACATGGAAACCACATGTTTGATGTGTTTGAGACCATTCCATTGACTCCATTCCAGCCATTATTGTGAGCCGTCCTCCCCTCAGCAGCCTCCAATGGTCTATATTAAAGAAAATTCTTAGCTAATCACACCCTTTTAGTATGTATACATTTGAGGATTCCATTGATAATTTGGTGTGTCTAAATCCAAAGTGTCACTTGGTGTTGGTCAATTCAAATAAAGGGAAATAACGTTGTGAGCAAAATGATTAATCATACCATTTTAGAGTTATGTTTTTTAAATGATTGATGACCTTAGATTTTATTTTGTGACCTCCATTATAGAAAACTGACCAAAAATGTCTCATTGGTGTTACCATCATTGGTGTTACTACTACTGGTGGCACAATGTTATCATAATGGTCAAAATTATTTCAATTCATTAAGCCAAGGTTTCCCAAACTTGGTCCTGGGGCCCCTCCTGGGTGCACGTTTTCTTTTTTGCCCTAGCACTACATAGCTGATTCAAGTAATCAAAGCTTGATGATGAGTTGATTATTTGAATCAGCTGTGTAGTGCTAGGGCAAAAACCCAAACGTGTACCCAGGGGTGGCCCCAGGACTGAGTTTGGGAAACCCTGCATTAAGCTACCATATTAGCCTACCCAAGCCTCTGCTCATTCTGTCGTTCAGGGGGTAAGATGGCCGATCGGTGAAGGTGTCGGCCTGCTCCACAAAGGCTTCCTTAAAGCCTCTGAGACCAGAGAGGAGCACACAGCGGTTCCCTCCACCCAAGTCTAGTGTAGTCACATCCCCGTAGGTCTCTACGAACTATAGAAAACACACTACAGTGGGCATGTCAGACTAAGCACACTAATTACATTATCATTTATCTACAATACAAACTAATGATTACAGAATGATTACATCCAATTGGTCACTGAGTATAGCATTTTTTGTTGTTGTGGAAAAGCCTATGGAGATATGGGGGAAAAAAAGGTGCTATCTAGAACCTAAAAGGGTTATTCGGCTGTCCCCATAGGTTAACCCTTTAAAGAACCCTTTTTGGTTCTAGGTAGAACCTTTTTGGGTTCCATGTAGAACCCTTGCCACAGAGGGTTCTACATGGAAAGCAAAATAATTCTAGCTGGAACCAAAAGGGGTTCTAGCTGGAACCAAAAAGAGTGTTCCTATGGTGGACAGCTGAAGAACCCTTTTGTAACCTTTTTATCTAAGAGTGTATAATTTGAGCAGATACACACAACCTTATCTCTCACGTGTCCTTGCCTTTTTAAAGGAGCCTATGCGGTCCTTGATGCTGATATTCAGCATATTCCCAACAAAAGGCAGGGGGAGGGGCCTGGTGGGTAGTTCTTAGAAGGCAGATCACGGATGTACTTGGTCACCAACAGAACCAAGAGGAACAGGAGGACCCCCTTGGTATCGATCCAGTGTCCCACCAGACAGGCTAATGCCTCCAACATGGTGGAAACCCTCACGGAACTCTCTGGTAACACATACAGTAGCAGGAGAAACCCTGAGTATCAGTCTTTACTCTTAAAGCATGTAGTCGAAGATCACATGCGGTCAGCAGACAAAACCGTAAACTTTTATTTTGAATAAACAAGTCATATTCTGTGAGAACATAAATCCATGGAGGACTGCAGTGATATAGAGCAAAGTTCAACAGCTTCTGGCTTTCACAAATGTAAACAAATTCCTTGCCTTTCCAGGCCAAACCGATGGTGAAAATGTTTCCTAAAATGGTACTTACATTTGTAGTTTGGTGTGACCCAGATGTTTCAGCCTGTTCAGACTGACTCTTACTGGGGCAGGAATTCAGACTGGGATAATCGCACATTTGTTACTCAATATCTGCACAATGAAGGTCTCTGTGATTGGCTAGTTTTGGAAATGGTATTATGTAAAATGCTTGTACAATGAGGTTACACAAGGGAATATTTGACTGTCGTGCCAATACTGACTACTACATTTTAGTTCCTAATATTTTGACATGTAGACAACCTACATAGAGAAAGAAAAAAGTATTACATTTATTTTCACTTTATTATGTCATTGATGATTTCCAATACAATAAATGTCACAAACTATAAGCAAGTTACATTACATGACAATACATAACAGCACTATTCACGCAGTAAAGGTCAAATACAGACTCAGTACACAAGATCAACAATAATCAATGTTGATTTAAAAGTTGTACTGATGTTGGCACTAAACTGTTAAGGGCTCTCTTGCATTACATCACGTTTTTCAAAACAAAGATCTGCCCTCCCTGTCACTCTCCTCGGGTGAGGAGAACCTGCCCAGAAACAGAATGGCTTGGGTCTGGTTGTGTCTAATGAAGAAAATAAAGGGGTGGTCTGCCGTGAAGTAATGTGGATTACTGATACCGTACAATACGCCCTTTGCCTCTGTGGATGCACCTGCCTCGGTGCCTCTCTCGTTCACGTCCACAAAGGCCTTGTGGGCTACAGTGGATAGGTAGAGCCTATCTTCCATCGCTGCGCTCATCCCAGACAGGTCTGCTCTGTCCTGGTCGAACACATCCACCATGCCCAGCGAGGCCAGGGGTGCGTTCAACTGGTAGTCCTCTTGCAGTTTAAACTTGGGGATCGAAATGTGGACTTTGGTCCTCGTGCCCATGTTCTGCCGTCTGGTCCACTTGTGGATCCTCTTCGGTGTCAGCGCTCTCCCCAGCTGTGTCAAACAGTAGGGAACGACCAATCAGAACAAACAGGGGATGATGTAACCACAGGATGTTGGTGGCACCTTAATTGGGGAGGACGGGCACGTGGTAATTGGCTGGATCGGAATACTTGGAAAGGTATCAACAACATCAAACATATGGTTTCAATGTGTTTGATTCAATTTGCTCCGTTCCAGCCACTATTATGAGGCGTCCACCCCTCAGCAGCCTCCATTGTATATAACACAGCACAGCTCTACATTGGCGGGATATGAACCTTGTTGCCAGTCTTATGTTAACGCATTTAAAAGGTAAGAAGATATATGTTTTTATAGTCAGTTTGTAGAGAAATTTCTTCGTGACGTTTTACTTTCCAAGTAATTAAATGACAGCAGAGGTTTTCACTATATCTACATACCAGTGGAGGTTGCTGAGGGGAGGACGGCTCATAATAATGGCTGGAACAGAGCAAATGGAAAGGCATCAAACCATGTTTGATGTATTTGATACCATTCCACTGATTCCGCTCCAGCCATTACCACGAGCCCGTCCTCCCCAATTAAGGTGCCACCAACATCCTGTGCTTCATACTGGAAAAGTTGTGGGTGTATGATCCACAGAGTATTGAACCATGGTCTTCCACGCAACTCAAGGCTAATAGCCCTCTGAGCTAAAGGCTGGGTCAATAGTGGTTTTGGCTACACCTACATTCAGTAACTGCTCAGGGTCATTGGACTCTGCAGGCAGAAGGAAGAACATGCTCAGCTCCTCCCCTTTATACGGAAGCTCCAGGATTTGGAGATTGAACTGGGATATGTAGTTGTATGGTAACTTCTTGACTTGAACCATCATCTGCACCTGTCTTTTCTCGTTCTGAAACCACACAAAAGAGATATCAATAATCACAGTACAAATGACACATACACACACATGTAATCCAGGACCATGTTTGAGGACTGTATTTCCAGAAGTTTTATGGCTTGAACAAAAAAAATGTTTTTGGGGGGGCTGGTTGCAATTATGCAATTGTTGCAGACAGTGGATTTTCTACACTCTGCTTATTATGACTCAAATACAGGATTTTCAGACACTGTAGTTCTCTCACCTCATTGACTTTAAAGGTATGTTCCATGGTATCGGCTTCATGGAACTCACTTATCCACTGTGCTTTAAAGTAGATTGCATTCACAAGAACCAACCTGGTCATGCTGCTTAGAGCTTCAGGTTTCAACATCGCTTTAATTTTATCTGTAGATAAAGAACACAAATAATGAACGGATCCACTGATCCCTTCAACGATCGATCTGAATCCCCCCAACTTCTGTAGTTGGAGCGGACACATCCTTACATTAAAACGTACAATAGTTATATTTTACACTCCTGAGTTCCACCAGTCATCTTACTGTCTGTTTTCTTTTCCACCCAGCTGTTGATTCGTGCTCTGGACTCCTCTGCAGCCCCAATGAAGTCCACAGCCTTCAGCTCTGATTGGTAGAACTTCTGTGTGGCTTCAATGAACTCCTAGAGGAGGTAGTTCAAAATCAAAACCCTATAGAGTCACTCTAAAGTAAAGCAGCCGAGCATGGTACCAAAGAGTCTATTCTAGAATATTCTACTGTATCTTAGTCCATGCCGCTCTGTCATCGCTTGTCCATATATGTATATATTCTTAAATCCCATTCCTTACTAGTTTTGTGTGTATTGGGTATATGTTGTGAAATTGTTAGATATTACTTGTTAGATATTACTGCACTGTCGGAGCTAGAAGCACAAGCATTTCGCTACACCCGCTATAACATCTGCTAAACACGTGTATGTGACAAATAACATTTTATTTTATTTTATTTTTGAGCAGAATATTTCCAATGGTCATCAATATTTCCTATATTTTCACAATTGTCAAGTTGGGGAAAGAGGAATGACAACATTTGCAAACAAGGCAGAGAGATTCAGCAGGGCTACAAACAAGGCAGAGAGATTCAGCAGGGCTACAAACAAGGCAGAGAGATTCAGCAGGGCTACAAACAAGGCAGAGAGATTCAGCAGGGCTACTGTCTGCTGCTAGATATTTGGGAAGGAGCTGGTCTAACTCACTGGGAAGAAGTTGAAGGTCTCTTCTCCATACAGGCAGTTGACCAGTTTCAGTTGGTATGAAGCTGAGGGTTTGTTGGTGTTTGAGCTGAGGTTTTGAAAATCAGAGTGGACGTCAGTGGCAGTGTCGAGACACAGGGTCTAGGAATAGTAGAATGAGTGAGTAGTATCTCTTACACACACTTGCCAGGTTGAGTGCTGTGGCAAAGACAGACAGGGCTGGTAAATGATCATATACATGAAACATAGAACAAAATCGGTTGCTTGTGTGTGTGTGTGTGTGTGTGTGTTTGTGTGAGAGTGCATGCTGGCATAGGGCTACCTTTGCTATCTGTTCGGCGGTGTCTCCTTTGGCCCCCAGGTAGACCATGGCCAGAGCTGAACTGATGCTCAGAGGGGAGAAGAATATGTTTCCATCTGCATGGTTTTCACTCAGTGTACGGTAAAGGTCCAGAGCAAACGCTGTGTTGGAGCTCTGAACAGTGGATGAAGGGTTGTTGAAAGGTATTGCCTCACCGTCTTTGGACCTATTTGGACTTTGTTGCCGGACGCAGCCGCTGAAACCAGATCCCATCTCAACTCTGCAAATAATTCTGGATGAGAAAGGCTACTCTTCCATAATTGTTATAATGACATCAATATAGATTATATTATACAGACGTCTGTCTGTAAACAATGGCTCGTTGCGGGACGAAGCAAAAAAATATAGATAAATATAGTCTACTTACGTTGGTATTTGTCGTTGCTCTGAAACCCCTTTTCCTTCTACCGTTTATCAACGCGGACACTTCTTTTCCAAGTGGGAGGTGTTGCAGGAAAAGGAGATGAGGATGTGGTTTCACTTTTCTCAGTGGTTCCCCAGTCTGTCCCATTGACTCTGTGTCAGTATCATAACACTGGCTTATCTACCACTTTATGAGCTATAGAAATAGGCTACATTGTAAATATACATGTATCTATGTGGGTCTCACATAGGCTGCGTTTACACAGGCAGCCCAATTCTGATATTTTGTTTCACTGATTGGTCTTTATCACATCAGATCTTTCCACTTCAGATCTTTTTCAAAGCTGATCTGATTTTCTGTTGCCAAAACTAAAATCTTATGAACAGAGTGGACTAAGCTTTGTAGACTTTACCCTTTGTAAAAAAAAACAAAAAAAAACGCGTTGTTTAGAAGGAGTGCAAAGGGTAATAGAGTTTTTGCACACGCGCACTTCACAGAGTAGACGTTCCCTAACAGAAATATGAAAATACATGCTAGAACGTGCCAATAGGATCTCGCTAGCTCGTGCTTGGCTCTGCCCCCCTCCTTGCTTCGTCTGCCCTCTATAACTAATTTGTTCCCATTGGAAACAACAGGCTGTGGTCTATCTTGGGTGAGTTATAATCATCTTTGGTAGGGCGTTGCCAAGGCGTTCACTCGTTTGCATGATTAAATGGCGACATCATGTGGCCTAAACAGAAATACACGCAATGAAAGCAAGGTGGAAAGAGTTTATGGATGTATTTCTTTATTTTAAACCCCTAAGGTCGATGTCCTCGCCCCCTGCTGAAATCTAATTAGCATAATAAAAACATCCCCAAACAAATCCACCAGTTTAACTAGAGATACCTGTTCTTTGCATTGGATGCATCTTAATTCCCTCTGTGGAAAGATGAGACTCTCACGAACAAGATGGTGTTTTGCTATACGACCCCCACAAGCGTCTTGGGACTCCTCTGAAGTCGGTACAGCCGATCTGCCAACTTCTGTCTGTAGCGTCCGAACACTAGTATGACCCCTCTGTGGAAAGGTGAAACTCTCACGAGCAAGTGCGTGTCGGTTGTTTTGCTCTAGGACAAGGACTCACAGGACTCTTCTGAAGGTCCCCGGTACCAGTTGAAAAAATGAATGGAAGTATACTGTATACTGGAAGTTTACGGCCAAAAATACGGCCAAAAATAATGTCCAAAAAAATAACAAATGTATCCTGATCTTTCTTATATCTCTCAGATATAGGACAGACACTTATATCTGAGAGATATATGGGCTAATAGCGGTAAAGCCCCCCAAAAATTATTAAACAAAATAAAAAAGCGATACTTCAAGGGGTCTTAAAATTCAAAATCAAATAGCAAAATGTTCCTTGGTATGACCTTCTTTAAACAATTCCATATAGCTTAGGAGAACCCCCAGCCCCCACCCCCCTTATTTATTACCATAAGCAACAGACTTGCAGCGGGGTCTGTGTATTCGCATATTTAAGAGTTCAGTAGGCCTATCCTTTAACAAAACTCATGCATTTAATCAATTAAAGAATTGATAGCCTCCAAGGCTACTGTCATACAATCCCTTTTGAAGACTGATGCAGGAGAACCGCGTAAGTTGCACATTTCTTGACAATATTGTTTTGAACATTCGTTTTAGGACTGATGCCCAACTGAACATCCTACTCAATGCATTGAGCAGATCCCTTGGGTTTTCTCGTTTGGTCTAAAAAGTCCATCCTCTCTCCTCTGGATTCTCTCTTTTGTGACCCGGAAACAGATAAGTGGTCGAGGAGTGTGTCAATTTGTTAGTTGGCAAAAGGAAAACGCTTCTCCCCTCCTCGATAGCCTCCTTTTGGCGAGGAAGCGGAAGTGTAGGCTATCCTACCCATAGAGATAAATAGAGAACTAATCTTTGTATCTGTGCTATTGGTGCGCAGGTCAGCAGTTTTTTTTTTACCTGCACCAGGCAGCAATTGCTGATAACCCATCTGCAACAGCAAGACTATATGTGATAAAGTGAAAATCTGAGGCCCGCACCCGACCCTAACCCGCTGATATAGAAAATGTGCTGTAGGCTACAGTCCGAGACAGCAGAATTATTTTTTAGACAGGGGGTGCATGATTTTTTGTGCCTAGTTTAAATATGTTTCTGCTTATAATTTCCTACATTTTGGTAGGCTATTTGTTAGTCAACTTGTCTATAATTTAAAACAGTGCATTCTGAAAGTATTTAAACCTTTTTCACATTTTGTTACAGCCTTATTCTAAAATTGATTAAATTCTTTTTTTCCTTCACCACTCTACACACAATACCCCAAAATGATGAAGCAAAAACAGGTTATAATTTTTTCCACATTTATAAAAAATGTAAAACTGAAATATTTTACATTTTAGTCATTTAGCAGACACTCTTATCCAGAGCGACTTACAGTTAGTGAGTGCATACATTTTTCCCAAAAAAATTATCATACTGGTCCCCCGTGGGAAACGAACCCACAACCCTTGCGTTGCAAATGCCATGCTCTACCAACTGAGCTACACGGGACTATAAATATCACATTTACATAAGTATTCAGACCCTTTAATCAGTACTTTGTTGAAGCACCTTTGGCAGCGATTACAGCCTTAAGTCTTCTTGGGTATGACGCTACAAGCTTGGCACACCTGTATTTGGGGAGTTTCTCCCATTATTCTCTGCAGATCCTCTCAAGCTCTGTCAGGTTGGATGGGGAGTGTCGCTGTACAGCAATTTTCAGCTCTCTCTAGAGATGTTCGATCAGGTTCGTCCAGGCTCTGGCTGGGCCACTCAGCGATATTCAGAGGCTTGTCCCGAAGCCACTCCTGCGCTGTCTTGGCTGTGTGCTTAGGGCCGTTGTCCTGTTGGAAGGTGAACCTTCACCCCAGTCTTAGGTCCTGAACGCTCTGGTGCAGGTTTTCATCAAGGATCTCTCTATACTTTTCTCTGTTAATCTTTCCCTCGATCCTGACTAGTCTCCCAGTCCCTGCCGCTGAAAAACATCCCCACAGCATGATGCTGCCACCCCCATGCTTCACCGTAGGGATAGTGCCAGGTTTCCTCCAGACGTGACGCTTGGCATTCAGGCCAAAGAGTTCAATTTGGTTTCATCAGATCAGAGAATCTTGTTTCTCATGGTCAGAGTCCTTTAGGTGCCTTTTGGCAAACTCCAAGCGGGCTACCATGTGCCTTTTACTGAGGAGTTGCTTCTGTCTGGCCACTCTACTATAAAGGCCTGATTGGTGGAGTGCTGCAGAGATGGTTGTCCTTATTGAAGGTTCTCCCATCTCCACAGAGGAACTCTGGAGCTCTGTCAGAGTGACCATCGGGTTCTTGGTCAACTCCCTGACCAAGGCCCTTCTTCCCCGATTGCTCAGTTTGGCAGGGCGGCCAGTTCTAGGAAGAGTCTTGGTAGTTCCAAACTTCTTCCATTTAAGAATGATGGAGGCCACTGTGTTCTTGGGGACCTTCAATGTTGCAGACATTTTTTGATACCCTTACCCAGATCTGTGCCTCGACATAATCCTGTCTCTGAGCTCTACGGACAATTCCTTTGACCTAATGGCTTGGTTTTTGCTCTGACATGCACTGTCAACTGTGGGACCTAATATATACAGGCGTGTGCCTTTCCAAATAATGTCCAATCAATTGAATTTACCACAGGTGGACACCAATCAAGTTGTAGAAACATCTCAAGGATGATCAATGGAAACAGGATGCATGCACCTGAGCTCAATTTCGAGTCTGATAGCAAAGGGTCTGAATACGTATGTAAATAAGTTATTTTATATATATATATATATATATATATATATATATATTTTCTTTTTTATATACATTTGCAAAAATGTCTAAAAACCAGTTTTTGCTTTGTCATTATGGGGTATTGTGTGTAGATTGATAAGGACATTTTTTTATTTAATCCATTTTAGAATCAGGCTGTAACGTAACAAAATGTGGAAAAAGTCAAGGGGTCTAAATACTTTCCGAATGCACTGTATGTTGCCCAAGAAGACTAAATAAACCTTTGCTCACCAGAATAATGTCATAAATTATCGAATAAAGGCTTGAATCTAGTTGAAATCAGTAAAGTTTTCTCTGTCATCTCTGCTTCTTTAGTGGAGCAAAGACGTTTAGGGACTGAGGAGGAAATGCCATTACTCTGTTCAAAATGTCCAAATGACATCCGTTTGACCGGTTGTAAGGATATAGAAAACTGTGAAAACGACCCAACATGTTTCTGATAAGATTTCAGTTCGGGCTTGGATGCATATTTTATGTGGTTGAAATACTATCAGCTTTTATGATGCTGATACAGACGGTCCCTAACTGTGCATTGCATTCTCTCAAGATGCTGAATGAAAGAAATCCTATTTCTCCACTCCTGTTCCCGAGTCAAAATGTACATTTGGTGTATCATTTTACTGCAAGAAATGCTTAATTCTGCAGGAGTTAATATTAAGACGATGTGAGAGGTTATAGAACTAAAGTCAGTGTCCAGATTTCAGTTTCCATTTAACCCATCTGAACAGTAGGCTACAGTTCTCTTGATGTGCCATATGCCTATTTGAAGTCCCCATCTTGTGACTGTCGAATTTGTATAGTGCCTCACAATCATCACACATAATGTAGCCGGCACTGCTATCATCCTCTTTGACCACTTCACCAAATCTTTCCCAAACATTACTTTTCTGGCCCTCCTTTCTCTTTATTTTCAACTCTCCATTTTGCAGCTTTTCTCTTATTGAATTAAACTCCGACATTGTCCTTTTTGCCTCAGTGAAACGACATTTACTTTTTCTGCCCGCTCCCAAAAGCGTTTGAAGATTGGCGTGTAGGCTATTTGGCGTGGGTAAAGTTAGGCCCTAAAGCTTAGGCTTGCTTACGCACTAATGCCAGACAGACAAAAAAAGAATGAAAGAAAAAACTCAATGTAGCTTATAGATGGATATAAATTGCACAAGAATGATACATTTATGGATTTATTTATTTATTGTTTTCTCTTCATTCAACCCGACCGCCACCCACCCGCCATTCATCCATCCACACAATATTTCATGACCCTAAACCCGCTTGATTTAACCGGGGGCCTGCGGCTTATGAGTCAACCCTTGCATCACTAATCTGTGTCATTATAGCATATGTGACAGCATGGGTAGCGCCATTAAGGCAATCTCCATTTTGAAGTAGTCAATTTTTTTCTTTTCAGCCAAAGATGTTGGAAGTCCCACCAGTTGGCTACATTCAAATGGTGGAAGACCTCAATTGCTCTGCCCATGCTAATACGGCCTTTTGGCCACTAGAGGCCTCTATCATTCTCTATGATCCTACTTGAGTCCTTTGCAGAAGTATTTTGAAATCTGCCACACCCTCTTTGTAATTGCATACTTGGAGTGTCTGAAAATGGGCATTGCAAAAGAAGTGGGTGGATCAACAGTGATGAGTGGCGCAGTGGTCTAAGGCACTGCATCGCAGTGCTAGCTGTGCCACTAGAGATCCTGGTTCGAATCCAGGCTCTGTCGTAGCCGGCCGCGACTGGGAGACCCATGGGGCGGCGCACAATTGGCCCAGTGTCGTCCAGGGTAGGGGAGGGAATGGCCGGCAGGGATGTAGCTCAGTTGGTAGAGCATGGTGTTTGCAATGCCAGGGTTGTGCGTTTGATTCCCACGGGGGGCCAGTATGTAAAAATAATGTATGTACTCACAAACTGTAAGTTGCTCTGGATAAGAGCTTCTGCTAAATTACGTAAATGTAATGGATGTAACATCAGTGAGTAGATCAACAGTGATGCGTGTAACATCAGTGGGTAGATCAACAGTGATGTGTGTAACATCAGTGGGTAGATCAACAGTGATGCGTGTAACATCAGTGGGTGGATCAACAGCGATGGTGCATCATCAGTGCCATTATTGGTTAGACCGGCCATAGCCAGGTGCACTGCGGTTCATCTTAATGTTTACATAGCAGGTTAAGAGAACTAACGTAGCAGGTTAGGATAATTAAGGGTGGCAGGTTAGGATAATTAACGAGGCAGGTTCGGAGAAAGAAGTTAAGGTTAGGAAAGGGGTTAGGCTTAGCTAAAATGCTACAGTTGTCAACAATCAACATGTTGTGCAGCCCAATCAGCCACGCAAAACGGTCTTGAGTGGCAACAAATCTGCCCAATTAGCTGATTCGCTTTCCATACACCCTGTTCTGTTGGTCCTCCCACTTCTGTTGACACGCCCACTTCCAGATACTCCATGTATGCAGTTATGCATGATTGTTTTGAATCAGCTATTGTTTTCTTGAAGGAGAAAAGCATGCAAACATAAAAAAAAGTATATGCTACTTATCCTTTTGCCTATAACATGTCTTGCACAACTAGCTAAATGTGTTTTTATCACTTTGTACATTTATTTTGAGATTCCACCCTGTAAACGTAGTTTGCTTGACTGACTGATCTACAAATAACATGGAGTAGTTATTTATGAATATTTATTTTTGTACATCAGTCTGCCGGCAGTCGCCTACACTGTCAACTGCTATGTCGAACAAGCCCTTTCATTTAATACAACCGTATTTTCGTCAACTTTCCCTCTCCTCCCTGCCTCTCCTCTAATACCTTTAACGTTTTTCAAAATGAGGCCAGAGAGGAAGGCTCAGAGAGGACGCAGGAGTTGAGCAAATGTTATTGAGAAAAGGAAAGGCCACTGACTCTGGGTTGTTGGATCGACAATGTCCATAATGAACGTGATCTTGTATTATTATGTTTTATTTAATTTTATTCATCAAGCAATTCAGTATTCAATTGTATTAAATGTGAATTAACAAATTTAACTTTAACTTGAAAACGTAAGCATGGCAAGGCAAAACATTTTTTTTACGTCAACCAATGTTTGACTTCATAATCAGTTCTCTGAGACTTGATTATGACGTCAAGCATTGGTCGATGTAAAAAAAAAAAAAAAAGCATTATGGACAGTGTCGGTACAACAACCCGAGTCAGGGATCTTCTTCACTGTCTGTAGACTGAGAAGATTATACAAGATTACGGTAATATTTTCTAAATGTGATGTCCTTGATTTTATCATATGCACATGTATAGCCTGTTTTCCCACACTTTTATTATTTCATTTCAACTCGCAAGATGCAAAGGAAAGTTGCCACGATTATTAATTAATCATTTAATAGAAATGGGGAAAACCGTGGCTGACCAGATATTGCCACAGGGTGTCGCGAAAAAAAGAGAGAGATCCTAAGAGGCAGCCTCAACTGAAAATAAGAGGTCTGTTTTGCAACTGTCTGTCTGGCCCGCGACTCCTCCTCCACCTTACTGTCAGTAGCAACGTTCTGGTATAGTGCTTTGTGCTACCAAATACTGTATCAGATTCTTTTGTAAGTCTTACGAAGAGCCAACAAAGGGGTTGGCTCATTATACCCGGTGCTGCCAATAAATTGTTGCTCGGCAATGTATAGGGCTGCTGGTTGCAATTAGCCAAGTTATCGTTCAATTTGAGAGGGGTTACATTTGACAGCTCGGCGCCTGGGACAGGGAGCTCGCGCTCTGCGTCTCTGCCTTGCCCATCATGGCGACCCAAGAAGCGGGTAAGTCATGACAAAATATATCAGTTTGTTTCCACCAAGTTTGTTTATGCATGTTTAATGGGTCTAGCTTGCTACAGTAGTTATGCTGTGAACTCGTGACGTGCTGTAGCTGACAGTTTTCAAGGCAGATTCATTACTTTTTTCTCTTATGGGGATGATGCTGTTGTTTGTGTCCGTGAGCCAGACAGACGGCGTCTGAAGTGTCAGCAGTTAGTTGATAAAAAATAACTAGTATTGATGTTCACAACACGTACATTCCATGGCATGAGTATCTCCTTATGACACACACACTTTTGAGAAGCAGCTTCCAGGGGCACAGTCAACACGTCCTATTATTTAGATGGCAATTATGTGCTTTTTGCTTTAAAAATTACTCAGCCGGGTTTTTTTTTCTCTCTCTCTTTCTCTCTCTCTCTCTGTGTGTGTTGTGGTCTATTTTTCTTACGTAGCCTGGCTGTGTGTATGGCAGTAGTCAGGGTAGCTCTGCCAGCAATGGTCTCCATGCCCTACCCCTCCCTTAACATGAACACAGAACGTTCAAACCCTAACTCTCCTCTCTGATGTTCTCCTAGGAGGAACATCATCCAATTTACTAATGAGGATCAGCTTCAAGCTGTTACGGAAACACACTCACGTGTGTTTGTTTGTGTGTATTTTCCACAACTGTCCTCCTGTATGTGTGTCAGGTCTAAGCATGTTTTTTTGTAGTATGTGGACTGCATTTGTGTCCCCATGCAATTATAGGCTAGCAAGCTACGAAAAAATATTGCAGTTATAATGCAGTAGATAGTGCATTTGGAAAATATTCAGACCCCTTGACTTTTTCCACATTTTGTTACATTAATCAAATCAAATCAAATTTTATTGGCCACATGCGCCGAATACAACCGGTGCAGACATTACAGTGAAATGCTTACTTACAGCCCTTAACCAACAGTGCATTTATTTTTAATAAAAAAGTAAAATAAAACAACAACAAAAAAGTGTTGAGAAAAAAGAGCAGAAGTAAATAAAATAACAGTAGGGGAGGCTATATATACAGGGGGGTACCGGTGCAGAGTCAATGTCTGGGGCACCGGCTAGTTGAGGTAGTTGAAGTAATATGTACATGTGGGTAGAGTTAAAGTGACTATGCATAAATGATTAACAGAGTAGCAGCAGCATAAAAAGATGGGGTGGGGGGGGGGGCAGTGCAAATAGTCCGGGTAGCCATGATTAGCTGTTCAAGAGTCTTATGGCTTGGGGGTAGAAGCTGTTGAGAAGTCTTTTGGACCTAGACTTGGCACTCCGGTACCGCTTGCCGTGCGGTAGCAGAGAGAACAGTCTATGACTAGGGTGGCTGGAGTCTTTGACAATTTTGAGGGCCTTCCTCTGACACCGCCTGGAATAGAGGTCCTGGATGGCAGGAAGCTTGGCCCCAGTGATGTACTGGGCCGTACGCACTACCCTCTGTAGTGCCTTGCGGTCGGAGGCCAAGCAGTTGCCATACCAGGCGGTGATGCAACCAGTCAAGATGCTCTCGATGGTGCAGCTGTAGAATTTTTTGAGGATCTGAGGACCCATGCCAAATATTTTCAGTCTCCTGAGGGGGAATAGGCTTTGTCGTGCCCTCTTCACGACTGTCTTGGTGTGTTTGGACCATGATAGTTCGTTGGTGATGTGGACACGAAGGAACTTGAAGCTCTCAACCTGTTCCACTACAGCCCCGTCGATGAGAATGGGGGTGTGCTCAGTCCTCTTTTTTTTCCTGTAGTACACAATCATCTCCTTTGTCTTGGTCACGTTGAGGGAGAGGTTGTTATCCTGGCACCACACGGCCAGGTCTCTGACCTCCTCCCTATAGGCTGTCTCATCGTTGCCTTATTCTAAAATTGATGAAATTATTTCCCCTCCTCATTAATCTACACACAATACCCCTTAATGATGAAGCAAAAACAGGTTGTTAGACATTTTTTCAAATGTATTACAAATAAAAAACGGAAATATCACATTTACATACAGTACCAGTCAAAAGTTTGGACACACCTACTCATTCAAGGGGTTTTCTTAATTTTGTACTATTTTCTACATTGTAGAATAATAGGAAAGACATCAAAACAATGAAATAACACATATGGAATCATGTAGTAACCAAAAAAGTTTTAAACAAATCAAAAAACAGGTTTCTTAGTGACCAAGACTCTTCCAAGAGCTGGCCGCCTGGCCAAACTGAGCAATCGGGGGAGAAGGGCCTTGGTCAGGGAGGTGACCAAGATCCCGATGGTCACTCTGACAGAGCTCCAGATTTCCTCTGTGGAAATTGGAGAACCTTCCAGAAGGACAACCAACTCTGCAGCACTCCACCAATCAGGCCTTTATGGTATAGTGGCCAGACGGAAGCCACTCCTCAGTAAAAGGCATATGACAGCCCGCTTGGTGTTTGCCAAAAGGCACCTAAAGGACTCTCAGACCATGAGAAACAAGATTCTCTGGTCTGATGAAACTAAGATTGAACTCTTTGGCCTGCATGCCAAGCGCCACGTCTGTAAGTCGCTCTGGATAAGAGCGTCTGCTAAATGATGAAAATGTAAATGTAAAATGGAGGAAACCTGGCACCATCCCTATGGTGAAGCATGGTGGTGGCAGCATCATGCTGTGGGGATGTTTTTCAGCGGCAGGGACTGGGAGACTAGTCAGGATCTAGGGAAAGATGAACGGAGCAAAGTACAAAGAAATCCTTGATGAAAACCTGCTCCAGAGCGCTCAGGAACTCAGATAGGGGCGAAGGTTCACCTTCCAACAGGACAACGGCCCTAAGCACACAGCCAAGACAACACAGGAGTGGCTTTGGGACAAGTCTCTGAATGTCCTTGAGTGGCCTAGCCAGAGCCCGGTCTGGAGAGATAGCTGTGCAGCAACGCTCCCCATCCAACCTGACATAGCTTGAGAAGATCTGCAGAGAAGAATGGGAGAAACTCCCCAAATACAGGTGTGCCAAGCTTGTAGCGTCATACCCAAGAAGACTCAAGGCTGTAATCGCTGCCAAAGGTGCTTCAACAAAGTACTGAGTAAAGGGTCTGAATACTTACAGTACCAGTCAAAAGTTTGGACACACCTACTCATTCAAGGGTTTTTCTTTATTTTTACTATTTTCTACATTGTAGAATAACAGTGAAGACATTAAAAACTATGAAATAACACATATGGAAGCATGTAGTAACCAAAAAAAGTGTTAAACAAATCAAAATATATTTTATATTTTATATTCTTCAAAGTAGCCACCCTTTGCCTTGATGACAGCTTTGCACACTCTTGGCATTCTCTCAACCAGCTTCATGAGGTAGTCACCTGGAATGCATTTCAATTAACAGGTGTGCCTTGTTAATTTGTGGAATTTCTTTCCTTAATGCGTTTGAGCCAATCAGTTGTGTTGTGACAAGGTATACAGAAGATATTCCTAATTGGTAAAAGACCAAGTCCATATTATGGCAAGAACAGCTCAATTAAGCAAAGAGAAACGACAGTCCATCATTACTTTAAGACATTAAGGTCAGTCAATCCGGAACATTTCAAGAACTTTGAAAGTTTCTTCAAATGCAGTTGCAAAAACCATCAAGCACTATGATGAAATTGGCTCTCATGAGGACCGCCACAGGAAAGAAAGACCCAGAGTTACCTCTGCTGCAGAGTATAAGTTCAGTAGAGTTACCAGCCTCAGAAATTGCAGCCCAAATAAATGCTTCACAGAGTTGAAGTAACAGACACATCTCAACATTAACTGTTCAGAGGAGACTGTGTGAATCAGGCCTTCATGGTCAAATTGCTGCAAAGAAACCACTACTAAAGGACATCAATGAGAAGAAGAGACTTGCTAGGGCCAAGAAACATGAGCAATGGACATTAGACCGGTGGAAATCTATCCTTTGGTCTGATGAGTCCAAATGTGAGATTTTTGGTTCCAACCGCCGTGTCTTTGTGAGACGCAGAGTAGGTGAACGGATGATCTCAGCATGTGTGGTTCCCACCGTGAAGCATGGAGGAGGAGGTGTGATGGTGTGGGGGTGCTTTGCTGGTGACACTGTCAGTGATTTTATTTAGAATTCAAGGCACACTTAACCAGCATGGCTACCACAGCATTCTGCAGCGACACACCTTCCCATCTGGTTTGCGCTTAGTGAGACTATCATTTGTTTTTCAACAGGACAATGACCCAACACACCTCCAGGCTGTGTAAGAGCTATTTGACCAGGAATGAGAGTGATGGAGTGCTGCATCACATGACCTGGCCTCCACAATCGCCCGACCTCAACCCAATTGAGACAGTTTGGGATGAGTTGGACCACAGAGTGAAGGAAAAGCAGCCAACAAGTGCTCAGCAAATGTGGGAACTCCTTCAAGACTGTTGGAAAAGCATTCCAGGTGAAGCTGTTTGAGAGAATGCCAAGAGTGTGCAAAGCTGTCATCAAGGCAAAGGGTGGCTACTTTGAAGAATATAAAATATATTTTGATTTGTTTAACACTTTTTTTGGTTACTACATGCTTCCATATGTGTTATTTCATAGTTTTTAATGTCTTCACTGTTATTCTACAATGTAGAAAATAGTAAAAATAAAGAAAAACCCTTGAATGAGTAGGTGTGTCCAAACTTTTGACTGGTACTGTATGTAAATATGATATTTCCGTTTTTTATTTGTAACAACCTGTTTTTGCTTCATCATTAAGGGGTATTGTGTGTAGATTGATGCGGAAAAAACAATTTTAATCGATTTTAGAATAATGCTGTAACGTAACAAAATGTGGAAAAAGTCAAGGGGTCTGAATACTTTCCGAATGCACTGTAGATGAGAGGATAGGGAGAGGGGTTGATTAGAGTGCAGGATCGGGGAAAGAAAGAGAGGTGGAGAAAGATGGGAGGAGAGCTTGGTGAAGGACAACTGAAGGCTATTGTAATGAGAAGAGGATTGGGAAGCAGGATAAAGTGCTGAGACGGCAAGAGATGCCATTTTCAGTGGAATAGAGAGGATTTGAGAGAATTAGCCTACGGTACAATATGTTCAGTGACGCTAAAGCTTCTTTTCACACCAGAGGAAGGTAATGTATTTCAGACTCCATTGCATAACAATGAGAATGCTATTAATGCAGGCTACTTGAACCTGGCTGGCTGACTGGCTGGATGTTTTTACCCAATTTTACTCAATCCCACTTGGTCGCTAGACCTACATCAGTGGCTTTTTGTCTGTCAGTAACGATGGAAAAGGACAGACGCTGCTCTATGCCCTAGCGACCTAAGCAACCTAAACTTGTTGTTAGTTGTTTACTGTAGTGTTGTCAAAGCTGCAGATAGTGTCTTTGATCTGCTGCTGATCTTCCTTTTTCTCAACTCTGTTGTCTGAATTTGCAAGTCACTCATTTCCTGTCTCTACGAACACCACACACCACATCCTCTCACACCTTATACCATGCCTTTACCCTGCATTTTGGCTTCTCTGCCGTACTAGTTACCAGAGGTGTGGACTCGAGTCACATGACTTGGACTCGTCTGACTTGAGTCACAAATTTGATGACTTGAGACTCGACTTGATAGAAAATAACTTGAGACTTGACTTGGAATTGGAGCCTCAAGACTCGGGACTCAACTTTGACTTGAGACTGATGACTTGAAATGATCTAGCCAGGTTTTGTAACGTTTTGTCTCTGTGGATTGCTCTCCACGCAGCCAGAGACAGTATCGCACATGCAAAAAAACAGATTGGTTAGTTAAATGCACACAGTGCTCTCTGATTGGACCAGCAAACTGTCAATCAACACAGGTTTGGTGCGCTAGCGCAGTGAGAAGGTTTTGTGTGAAACTGAATGGGGAAAATTACATATTTTTCATATTTGAATAGGCTACATATAGCCTACCATTTGAATGTTATATTTATACCTTTGTTTGTTCGATCTGGTCACTAACGTAGGACTACAGCGTAGCACAAAATTGTTTTTTCAAAAACATCTGTGTGCTTCAGAACCAAAAAGTTGCACGTCTTGACTGTTGACCAATGACCAGTCATCGGCATTTGTGCTCAAAGGCGGGTGCACATATCAAGATTATTGAACAGAAAGCGCTAGTTTAATTTTCCTCTGTTTTGCCTGGCAAAAACAGAGTAGCCTACCTACAGTACATTTAATATTATCCATATAAAGTACCGTTTAGCAATCTGCTACGGACGCATCGTTGCCAAAACAATAGGCTACCTGGTGATTCCATTTATAATTTTCATATTTCAGATAGGCCTAGTTTGAGTGGGTGTTAATTCTATACAGTGGCGATTTTAGCATGTAAATCTTGGTGGGGCAAATTTTTTTATTTTATTTTTATGCATGCCAGAAAATCCACTACACTACACTAAACAATACATTAATTGCACTATAATGGTGACAAATGGTGCCCACAAACTGTTAGGGCCTACATAAAGCTGTCCCAACAGCAGAGCTTTCTTTTCCTTACCATGGAATGAATCCTTACCACCGCTACACCTGGCTATCGGCGGAGCCTTGTCTGGCAGCGAAACAGTTCTTTCAGCCTCATTTACTGCCTTTAAAAAATATATATCTGATATGGCTGACTTGCTTAAACAAATGTGGTTTCTACTGACAATTGAGATGTACAAACTATGGCATAAGGGAATGATGAGCGGATAAGAGGCAATCTGTAAGTCTAAGACGGACGTAGTCAATTTAACTATTTGTTCAGCACTTTTGAAATGTGCAGCGACAGAATTCAGAACATTGACCGTTCTTACAGTATTCTCCCTGTACACCAAGTCAGAACTGTAGGATAAATAAAGGGGGTATATAAGCAGACAATGAAAGCTCTTACAATATTCGATGATTACATTTCTCTAAAACAGGCAGTAGGCTACATGTGCACCACCAAGTCAGAACAGTAGGCTAAATTATGAGTGGAAAAGGGACCAAATAGTTAGGGTGAGGCACATGGGCTACTAACAGCTTACTACACAACATACACTTAGTATTACTTTCTTAGCTACAGTATACAGTTTAAGTCGGAAGTTTACATGCACTTAGGTTTACATGCACACCGACTCTGGAGCTCTGTCAGAGTGACCTCCCTGACCAAGGCCCTTCTCCCCCGGTTACTCAGTTTGGCCGGGCAGCCAGCTCTAGGAAGAGTCTTCTTTTTTCAAAAAAAATTTTTGGGGGGTAGATCAGCTTTAATATTGCAGATAGATTGTAACTTCCATCAATGTAATTGTCTGCATCACTTCCAATCCCCCATATGTTGTTTTTTTCTTCTCGCAAATATATATGTGTGTGTGTGTATATATATATATATATATATATATATATATATATACATACATACATACATACATACATACATACATACATACATACATACATACATACATACATACATACATACATACATACATACATACATACATACATACATACATACATACAGCGGGGAGAACAAGTATTTGATACACTGCCGATTTTGCAGGTTTTCCTACTTACAAAGCATGTAGAGGTCTGTAATTTTTATCATAGGTACACTTCTTCTTGTGAGAGACGGAATCTAAAACAAAAATCCAGAAAATCACATTGTATGATTTTTAAGTAATTAATTTGCATTTTATTGCATGACATAAGTATTTGATACATCAGAAAAGCAGAACATAATATTTGGTACAGAAACCTTTGTTTGCAATTACAGAGATCATATGTTTCCTGTAGTTCTTGACCAGGTTTGCACACACTGCAGCAGGGATTTTGGCCCACTCCTCCATACACACCTTCTCCAGATCCTTCAGGTTTCGGGGCTGTTGCTGGGCAATACGGACTTTCAGCTCCCTCCAAAGATTTTCTATTGGGTTCAGGTCTGAGACTGGCTAGGCCACTCCAGGACCTTGAGATGCTTCTTACGAGGCCACTCCTTAGTTGCCCTGGCTGTGTGTTTTGGGTCGTTGTCATGCTGGAAGACCCAGCCACGACCCATCTTCAATGCTCTTACTGAGGGAAGGAGGTTGTTGGCCAAGATCTCGCGATACATTGGCCCATCCATCCTCCCCTCAATACGGTGCAGTCGTCCTGTCCCCTTTGCAGAAAAGCATCCCCAAAGAATGATGTTTCCATCTCCATTCTTCACGGTTGGGATGGTGTTCTTGGGGTTGTACTCATCCTTCTTCTTCCTCCAAACACGGCGAGTGGAGTTTAGACCAAAAAGCTCTATTTTTGTCTCATCTGACCACATGACCTTCTCCCATTCCTCCTCTGGATCATCCAGATGGTCATTGGCAAACTTCAGACGGGCCTGGACATGCGCTGGCTTGAGCAGGGGACCGCGTGCGCTGCAGGATTTTAATCCATGACGGCGTAGTGTGTTACTAATGGTTTTCTTTGAGACTGTGGTCCCAGCTCTCTTCAGGTCATTGACCAGGTCCTGTCGTGTAGTTCTGGGCTGATCCCTCACCTTCCTCATGATCATTGATGCCCCACAAGGTGAGATCTTGCATGGAGTTCCAGACCGAGGGTGATTGACCGTCATCTTGAACTTCTTCCATTTTCTAATAATTGCGCCAACAGTTGTTGCCTTCTCACCAAGCTGCTTGCCTATTGTCCTTTAGCCCATCCCAGCCTTGTGCAGGTCTACCATTTTATCCCTGATGTCCTTCACAGCTCTCTGGTCTTGGCCATTGTGGAGAGGTTGGAGTCTGTTTGATTGAGTGTGTGGACAGGTGTCTTTTATACAGGTAACGAGTTCAAACAGGTGCAGTTAATACAGGTAATGAGTGGAGAACAGGAGGGCTTCTTAAAGAAAAAACTAACAGGTCTGTGAGAGCCGGAATTCTTACTGGTTGGTAGGTGATCAAATACTTATGTCATGCAATAAAATGCAAATTAATTATTTAAAAATCATACAATGTGATTTTCTTGATTTTTGTTTTAGATTCCGTCTCTCACAGTTGAAGTGTACCTATGATAAAAATTACAGACCACTACATGCTTTGTAAGTAGGAAAACCTGCAAAATCGGCAGTGTATCAAATACTTGTTCTCCCCACTGTATGTATATATATATATATATATATATATATATATATATATATATATATATATATATATTATACACACACACACACACATCCTTTTTTAAATTATATTTCCCTTCATTACTTTCCAACCCCACCACCCCTTCCCCAATTGGAGTAAACAAGTGAACAACAACGCTTAGGCCTCTACTTCCAGCCCATACATACTATATACATTTTATGGACACAGTCAAATTCTACAATAATTATATTTTGTTTGTTTTACTCCTGAACTTCCTCCGATCATTTTCATGATGTCCATCTGGTTTGCTTCTATATGCCATATTTTTCTAACTGTGCTCTTTCACAAAAGCTCTCAACCTATAACCTATATAATTATTATGGACACAGTATGCTTTACATTAGTTATCTTGTTGTTATTAGTTGTTGTTAGTTGTTATTAGTCCCATTCTTCAGCTCCATTCAACCCCTCCCATCTATCTCTTAACACCATCCATATTGGATTTCTATTTGCCATATATTTTTCAACTGTACTGTGATGTTTTACAAAAGTTCTGAACCTTTCTATTCTCATTGTTTCTACAGATCGTAAATTGAAAATAATTTTTTTTGCTAATAGTATTATTATGTTATTGATAGATTGACTATGACTTTTCAGATCACCCAGTAGTGCTATCTGCAGGGTTAGCTCCAGGTAAATATTGCAATCCTTTAGCCATTTCTGGACCTGTGTCCAAAAACAAGCTACAAATGGACAGTACCAAAACAAATGATCTAATGATTCTCTCTCTTCGCAGCAAAATCTGCAGAGCTGGGAAGATTGTATCCCCCATATAAATAACATTCTATTGGTAGCAAGAATTTTATATAATCATTTAAATTGAAAAATTATAAGTTTTGAATCCGGCGTCAATTCATAAACACTATGCTATGGAATCGGTACGTCAAAAATCTCTTCCCAACTATTTTGCAATCTATATGGGACGGCTGTCAATCCTTTGGTCCTTAAATGAAACTGGTTTACTTTTTTATTTATCACAATTTTCTTTCCCCCCTTCCACTTTCCTCTTCCATTTTTGCGGTAATGCTGCAATTATTTGGTTGTAATTTTGGGTAGAGCAGACATTTCCATATGTTTTTGTTAGCTGCATGTGCGACATAACTCCACCAGTCCTACCGATAATCATTTACTTGAGACTTGCTTGTGATTAGAATAATAGTGACTTGGTCCCACCTCAAATAAAATAAAATGTTAATGGTCACGTACACATATTTAGCAGATGTTATTGCGGGTGTAGCGAAATGCTTGTGTTCCTAGCTCCAACAGTGCTAGCTCCAACACAAATCTAAAAGTAAAAGAATGGAATTAAGAAATATATAAATATTAGGACGAGCAATGTCGGAGTGGCACAGACTAAAATACAGTGGAATAGAATACAGTATATACATATGAGATGATTAAAGCAAAAATATGTAAACATTATTAAAGTGACTAGTGTTCCATTATTAAAGTGGCCAGTGATTCCATGTCTTATGTATATAGGGCAGCAGCCTCTAAGGTGCAAGGTGCAGGGTTGAGTAACTGGGTGGTAGCCGGCTAGTGAAGGCTATTTAACAGTCGGATAGCCTTGAGATTGGCTTTGATGCACCTGTACTGACCTCGCCTTCTGGATGAGAGCGGGGTGAACAGGCAGTGGCTCAGGTGGTTGATGTCCTTGATGATCTTTTTGGCCTTCCTGTGACATCGGGTGCTGTAAGTGTCCTGGAGGGCAGGCAGTGTGCCCCCGGTGATGTGTTGGGCAGACCACACCACCCTCTGGAGAGCCCTGCGTTTGCGGGCGGTGCAGATGCCGTACCAGGCGGTGATACAACTGACAGGATGCTCTCAATTGTGCATCTGTAAAAGTTTGTGCGGGTCTTAGCATTCTGCTAGTTAGCTAATGCTAATCCGTACTATTGCTGTTTGAAAGTTGAAGTTAATTCCTACACAGCCACAGTTAGCGTTAGCTTTGTGAACTGAGTCAAATTAAGTTACTCAGTACGCACAAAAAAACTGATCTAAGGTCAGTTGTGTGTTTATACTTAACCAGATCTGGCTTTGTCAGGCTTTACCCAAATCACCTTGCAGATCTGGATTTGGTAGGTCTAGCCTTTTCATATGACTATGCCAATGCTGCCTGTGTGGTATTCAGGCCTTACGGTAACGTGAATTACTGAGATGTCTTTTATTGTACAATGTATTGTATGAGAGGTAGCGTGTGTGCATGAGAGAGTAGTGTGAGGTGCTGTAAATTAGCTGGATTAGAGATTACATAGGAGAGCATCTGTCAGAGAGCCTCTCTCCTACCACCAGCTGTAGGCTACTGCTACCTGCTGCTCTAAACTAGCGCTATGCTACCTAGGCTACTGCTACCTGCTGCTCTAAGCTAGCGCTATGCTACCTAGGCTACTGCTACCTGCTGCTCTAAGCTAGCGCTATGCTACCTAGGCTACTGCTACCTGCTGCTCTAAGCTAGCGCTATGCTACCTAGGCTACTGCTACCTGCTGCTCTAAGCTAGCGCTATGCTACCTAGGCTACTGCTACCTGCTGCTCTAAGCTAGCGCTATGCTACCTAGGCTACTTCTTGGGAATCTCAATATGACTACAACTCCCTTTTACTGTAACTGTACATAACTTCTTATCTACTTTTGAAAACAAATAAGCCTAATGACTGTTATAAAGTGTTCTATTATTGATCGCTGTGTGTGTGTGTCTCTCTCTCTCAGACATGTCGCGGCGCAGTATGAGGCTGGTTTTAGGGGGATACTACCACCAATCCTCAGATGATGACGAGTCCTCCTCCGTTTCCTACAGGGAGAGCCCTGTGAGGTGTGTTTCATGTTGTACCGTATAGCCTAATACAGTAGGCCTGACAAAGTTGCTTTAACAAAGTTATCTCTCTCTCTCTCTCTCTCAGGGTTTTTACTAAGAGGAAGACGGGTGGTCGTAAAGTGGCAGCCTCTCGTACCTCCAGCCGGGCCAACAGCGTGGCTAGCACCACTAGCAGCAAGACTAGTACAGTGGAGCCACCCATCAATGCTGAGGACTACATTGGTACGGTTCACACCACTTCCTACATCCACTGTCTTAATGACACTCACTCAGTTACTTTCACTGTCTAAGCCTATTCTGTATACTTTGTATTGCAGCTGCCTGTTTGTCTATGGTTATAGTTAGCTATTATGGCTATTCAAAACTGACCGTCTGACTCTCTCTATTTGTCCCCGCACACCCTGCCTTTCAGGGGTCTTAAGCTTGGGTCAGAGGAGGAAGACCTTCCAGGAACCTCCAGCCCCAGCCCCGGCCCCGGCCCCCAGCCTGAAGCTGGCTCCCAGCCCCAGGGGCTTCTCATCCTGCCAGACTGGCCTGAACCAGGCCCAGAGCCAAAGCGCCGTAGACAGCTCTGGTTACTCCTCTTCAGAGGCAAGACGTTACAGAGGATACTCTGGAGACTCCTCCTTAGGCAAACAAAGGGTTAGCGCCAACCAGAGCTCTGGCAGCAACAGGACAAGCGCCAGTGCCAGCCGGAGTGAGTAGTGTGTGTGCTAACTTTACCTGCTAGCGTAGCATTAGCTTGTCTCTATGCTTGTAGCTTGTTTGTTAACGTTAGCTTTATCTCTGTCTTCTCCTGTAGCCCCTCCGTTTCTCCCGGCCGATGTGAGGAAGGCCGTTCTAATTGCCATCCTCCTCATCCTGTTGACCTTCGGTGAGTGACATCACACCACAGAATCAGACCGTCTATAGTTCTATAGAACTGCCATGAAAAGAATCAACAGCACTGTTACTTTATTGGTGCCAGCAGTACATTGTACACAGATGACATGCCTAACAATAGTACTTACTGCCAATTGAAATAACAGAAGTACAACACATACAACCCATTGTTGACGATCAATAATGTTCTAAATGTTGTCTGTGTAACCTGTCCTGTATGATAATGTGCTCCTTAGAGTATTCAAGTCTATTCTACCCCTCTCTGCTAGGCTGCTGGCACCTTGCCCCCTTGGTATGGGCCTCCCTGACTCCAGCCCTGAATGTTATGACTATGACCCAGAACCGACCCGTCATCACCCCGACTCCACCACCTGTCTTCACTCCGCCTCCCAAGGCTATGGTAGGATCTGATGGGACCGCATACCCGCCAATAATCTCTCTTTCTCTTGATTTGATAGGATGCTGCATTGACGCTCTCCATGTGTACTCCTGGATTGTACAATAAAAGCTTGTTTGTTGAAACTCTTTCTGCAGGATGGAGCTTCGGTATTTAATTCTGCTCTGGAAGCTAAGATGAACACCATCCTGGTAAGGGAGACAAAGAGAGAATGCACAAATATACAGCATTTGGGTGTATTCATTGGGTTAACTGACTTGTGTACGTGTTCTCCCGCAGAGAGAAATAGAAATTCTTAAGAAGAAGGAACACCAGCAGAAATTTGTGACCGAGGTGAGTACTCTACAGTGCAGTATTATTTGGAATGGGGTGTCATAAGGTCCTATAACAGTCTAGTATGGAGAACAGTGTTTCAGTTATAGATGTCTATTGTAGTGTAGTATATGTGTAATAGGGAGTGATTTATAATACCCCATAATGACAAAGCAAAAACAGGTTTTTAGACATATTTGCAAATGTATTATAAATAAAAAAACGGAAATATCACATTTACATAAGTATCCAGACCGTTTAGTGAGTACTTTGTTGAAGCACCTTTGGCAGCGATTACGGCCTCGAGTGTTCTTGGATATGACGCTACAAGCTTGGCACACCTGTATTTGGGGAGTTTCTCCCATTCTTACATTTACATTACATTTACGTCATTTAGCAGACGCTCTTATCCAGAGCGACTTACAAATAGGTGCATTCACCTTATAGCCAGGGGGATAACCACTTTACAATGTTTTTTTAAATTTTATTTTGTATTTATTTTTTGGGGGGGTTGGAGTAAGGGGGGGGGGGTAGAAGGATTACTTTATCCTATCCCAGGTATTCCTTAAAGAGGTGGGGTTTCAAATGTCTCCGGAAGGTGGTGAGTGACTCCGCTGTCCTGGCGTCGTGAGGGAGCTTGTTCCACCATTGGGGTGCCAGAGCAGCGAACAGTTTTGACTGGGCTGAGCGGGAACTATGCTTCCGCAGAGGTAGGGGAGCCAGCAGGCCAGAGGTGGATGAACGCAGTGCCTTCGTTTGGGTGTAGGGACTGATCAGAGCCTGAAGGTACGGAGGTGCCGTTCCCCTCACAGCTCCGTGAGGCAAGCACCATGGTCTTGTAGCAGATGCGAGCTTCAACTGGAAGCCAGTGGAGTGTGCGGAGGAGCTGGGTGACGTGAGAGAACTTGGGAAGGTTGAACACCAGACGGGCTGCGGCATTCTGGATGAGTTGTAGGGGTTTAATGGCACAGGCAGGGAGCCCAGCCAACAGCGAGTTGCAGTAATCCAGACGGGAGATGACAAGTGCCTGGATTAGGACCTGTGCCGCTTCCTGTGTAAGGCAGGGTCGTACTCTCCGAATGTTGTAGAGCATGAACCTACAGGATCGGGTCACCGCCTTGATATTAGCGGAGAACGACAGGGTGTTGTCCAGGGTCACGCCAAGGCTCTTCGCACTCTGGGAGGAGGACACAATCTCACAAACACACATCTTCTCTGCAGATCCTCGCAAGATCTGTCAGGTTGGATGGGGAGCGTCGCTGCACTGCTATTTTCAGGTCTCTCCGGAGATGTTAGATCGGGTTCAAGTCCGGGCTCTGGCTGGGCCACTCAAGGACATTCAGAGACTTGTCCCGAAGCCACTCCTGCGTTGTCTTGGATGTGTGCTTAGGGTCGTTGTCCTTCGTTGTTTCATCAGACCAGAGAATCTTGTTTTTCATGGTCTGAGAGTCCTCTAGGGGCCTTTTGGCAAACTCCAAGCGGGCTGTCATGTGCCTTTTACTGAGGAGTGGCTTCCGTTTGGCCACTCTACCATAAAGGCCTAATTGGTGGAGTGCTGCAGAGATGGTTGTCCTTCTGGAAGGTTCTCCCATCTCCACAGAGGAACTCTGGAGCTCTGTCAGAGTGACCATCGGGTTCTTGGTCACCTCCCTGACCAAGGCCCTTCTCCCCCGATTGCTCAGTTTGGCCGAGCGGCCAGCTCTAGGAAGAGTCTTGGTGGTTCCGAACTTCTTCAATTTAAAAATGATGGCGGCCACTGTGTTTTTGGGGACCTTTAATGCTGAAGAAATGTTTTGGTACCCTTCCCCAGATCGACGCTTCGACACAATCCTGTCTCGGAGCTCTACGGACAATTCCTTCGACCTCCTTGGTTTTTGCTAAGACATGCACTGTTAACTGTGGGACCTTATATACACAGGTGTGTGCCTTTCCAAATCATGTCCAATCAATTGAATTTAACATAGGTGGACTCCAATCAAGTTGTAGAAACATCTCAAGGATGATCAATGGAAACAGGATGCACCTGAGCTCAATTTCGAGACTCATAGAAAAGGGTCTGAATACTTACGTAAAGACGTTTTTCTATTTATTTTTGTTTGTTTTTACATAAAAAAAAAAAAAAACATGTTTTCACTTTGTCATGATGGGGTATTGTGTGTAAATTGATGAAGATTTGATTTGATTTGAACCATTTTAGAATAAGGCTGTAACATGTATATGTTTGCCTTCCAAAAGTATTCATCCCCCTTGGCATTTTTCCAATTTTGTTGCATTACAACCTGTATATTTAAATGGATTTTTATTTGGATTTCAACAAATTCAAAAAAAATATATAACGGAAAAGTGGTGCGTGCATATGTATTCACCCCCTTTGCTATGAAGCCCCTAAATAAGATCTGGTGCAACCAATTACCTTCAGAAGTCACATAATTAGTTAGATTGCACACAGGTGTACTTTATTTAAGTGTCACATGATCTCAGTATATATACACCTGTTCTGAAAGGCCCCAGAGTCTGCAACACCACTAAGCAAGGGGCACCACCAATCAAGCGGCACCATGAAGACCAAGGAGCTCTCCAAACAGGTCAGGGACAAAGTTATGGAGAAGTACAGATCAGGGTTGGGTTATAAAAAAATATCAGAAACTTTGAACATCCCACGGAGCACCATTAAATCCATTATAAAAAAATTGAAAGAATATGGCACCACAACAAACCTGCCAAGAGAGGGCCGCCCACCAAAATTCACAGACCAGGCAAGGAGTGCATTAATCAGAGAGGCAACAAAGAGATCAAAGATAACCCTGAAGGAGCTGCAAAGCTCCACAGCAGAGATTGGAGTATCTGTCTGTAGGACCACTCCACAGAGCTGGGCTTTATGGAAGAGTGGACAGAAAAAAGCCATTGCTTAAATAAATAAATAAGCAAAAATGTTTGGTGTTCGCCAAAAGGCATGTGGGAGACTCCCCAAACATATGGAAGAAGGTACTCTGGTCAGATGAGACTAAAATTGAGCCTTTTGGCCATCAAGGAAAACGCTATGTCTGGCGCAAACCCAACACCTCTCATCACCCCGAGAACACCATGTTTTTCATCGGCAGGGACTGGGAAACTAGTCAGAATTGAAGAAATGATGGATGGCGCTAAATACAGGGAAATTCTTGAGGGAAACCTGTTTCAGTCTTCCAGAGATTTGAGACTGGGACGGAGGTTCACCTTCCAGCAGGACAATGACCCTAAGCATACTGCTAAAGCAACACTCAAGTGGTTTAAGGGGAAACATGTAAATGTCTTGGAATGGCCTAGTCAAAGCCCAGATCTCAATCCAATTGAGAATCTGTGGTATGACTTAAAGATTGCTGTACACCAGCGGAACCCATCCAACTTGAAGGAGCTGGAGCAGTTTTGCCTTGAAGAATGGGCAAAATTCCCAGTGGCTAGATGTGCCAAGCTTATGGAGACATACCCCAAGAGACTTGCAGCTGTAATTGCTGCAAAAGGTGGCTCTATTAAGTATTGACTTTGGGGGGGTGAATAGTTATGCACGCTCAAGTTTTTCTGTTTTCTTGTCTTATTTCTTGTTTGTTTCACTAAAATATATATTTTGCATCTTCAAAGTGGCATGTTGTGTGAATGAAATGATACAAACCCCCATAAAATCAATTTTAATTCCAGGTTGTAAGGCAACAAAATAGGAAAAATGCCAAGGGGGTGAATACTTTCGCAAGCCTGTGTGTGTGTGTATGTTTTGTACTATAGAAGTGTTGTATATTTACGTATATGGTTGAGATGTAGTCTTTGTGCTCGTCTATCCCAACAGATGGTAGAGAGACTGCAGACAGACTTGGCAGATGTTAGGACGGACGTGAGGGACGTGAGAGTGAGAGTGGACAGGTGAGTGTGTGTGTGTGGCTGGCCCCATCCAGAACCTACCCCTAGCCTCTACCTCCTGCCCCTACCCCTAGCTCCTGCCCCTACCTACTACCCCTAGCCTCTACTTCCTGCCCCTGCCCCTACCCCTAGCTCCTGTCCCATGCTCCCCAGGGTTGAGTATGTTCCAGTTATAGTAACATTCTCCTCCAACAGTAGATCTCTGGGCACTTGGGAAGATTGAAAGGATTGAAAACCTACTCTCATGCTTTTTCTATTGACCGATCTAATGTCCCAACCTTGGTTGCAAAACAAACTTTGTCTTAAATCCAATCTTGACTTAACCTTTAAGAATGTTTTGTGAGTTTGCTGTCACAGGGGGTTGAAAGAAGATAAATTAACATCTCTGTTTCTCACTGGACAATTAAGTTATATTGTATTCTTTTCTATTGTAGTGTGAATCCGCTGGATTGGGAGCATCGTTTGAGCCAGCAGACAGCCGGCTTCACCAGTCAGGTGGGCGAGCTGAAGGACCAACACACACACGTCAGGCAGAGAGTCGCTTCCCTGGAGGACCAGAGTGCCACGGTAATGTACACAAAACACACATACTCAGTCAAATTTGTAGCACTGAACTTTTGCACTTTCTTAAGTGGTTCTGCATAAGAACTGGTGCTAAATATCTAAAATGTGAATGGATGAGTCCAAAATGGCACCCTATTCCCTACATAGTGCACTACATTTCACATTTTAGTCATTTATCAGACGCTCTTATCCAGAGCGACTTACAATACATTTTGACCAGAGCCCTATGGTAGTGCACTAAACAGGGAATGGGGTGCCATTTGGGACACAGTCAATTATGAGCCTTCCTAACCTAATGGATGTGGTCTCTCTGTGTTGTGTAGCTGGGGCAGCAGGTCTCCTCTATTCAGAACCAGCTTCCTCCAGCTCCCAACCCCACCACAGCCAACACACACCTGACCTATGAGCTCAAAGAGACCATGGCCAAATGGCTGCGTGAGAATGTGCCCCAGAACGAGCCACGGATGGTGAAAGAGGTTGTGAAGGACTGCAGTCCCCTATTGGCCGACAGGATGCCGGACTTTGCCTTAGAGTCCCAAGGTGCCAGCGTTGTGAGCACACGGTGTTCTGAGACTTACCGTACCCGCTCGGCATGCGTGTCCTTCCTGGGTGTACCCCTCTGGTACCCCTCTGAGAGCCCCCGCACCGTTATCCAGGGCCAGGCGGTGCAGGCTGGGAAGTGCTGGGCGTTCCACGGAGCGCAGGGCACCCTGGTCATCGCCCTGTCTCATCCTGCCCACATCACCCACGTCACCCTGGAGCACCTGCCCGTCTCCAACGCCCCCACCGGACGCATCGACAGTGCGCCCAAGGCCTTCTCTGTCTATGTGAGTCATCTCTGACCTCTGGCCCTTCCCTGACACACTATTCAGTGCATAACTTTTGCCCAGAGCCACATCTACATAATCTACTGTTGAGGATTTCCTACAGAGATGTTTAGAGCAGTATGGTGAATATCTTTAACGCTGATGACTCGTTTCTGTCTTTAAAAATCGGACTCCTCCCTCTCTCTGTGCAGGGTATGTCCACTGAAACAGAAGATGGCATCTGGCTGGGAACCTTCACTTATGATCAGCACGGAGAGCCAATCCAGACCTTCCAACTGCCTGTGAGTCCCAAAATTCAATCTTAGCCTGGGTTGTATTCATTAGTGCACACCGTTTTCAAAATTAAGCAAAGCATTTTGCTACAGAAAATGTGTTTCTTATTGGACAAGTTCAGGTAGTCCCTCCCTCCTTTCAGTTTTTCTTCCATTTGGTGCCTAGTGAATACGACCCCCAGTTAGGCACCCTAGGTTATTTTTGGTTGGCGTGACGTTAGTCGGGCTTGATGTTTATGCAACAGACTATAGCTGAAATAAGCCTGGAATAGAACTGGACTAGGACCATAGAACTAAGTTCTAACTACCTAGCTAGTAACTACTGTTGACCCTAATGCAATATCCATTCAGTCATCTAACCTTTTCTCCTTGTTCTCTCTGTCAGAACCCTACCAGGGCTGGCTATTATTACGTGGAGCTGCGCATTCTGAGTAACTGGGGTCACCTGGAGTACACGTGCGTGTACCGCTTCCGTGTGCACGGACACATGGCCGCCTCTTCCAAGTGAGAGGGGTTCACCGTCCACCCCAACCGCAGACCTCAGAGGCTTCGCTTTCATATCGGAGCAATTTTTTTTGGTTGCATCTCAACATTATGACGGACCATTCTAAATAAATCCCTCTATTTGGCATAATCCGGGTGGTTTCCTAAACTGGCTTCTGCTTGGTGTGAGGTCAGAGGTTAGTAGGGTTAAAGTTACAATTTGCAGTTTCATTTCTGGAAGAGGTATTGACCTGGCTAATAGGAGTGAGGGGATGTGCTTTTGAGAGCTACAAATTGAACTGTTTGTGTGCGTGTGTACGCTTTTGAGCATAGATTATTTGTTTGCATTTTAACCCCCGGCCACAGCGGACAAATATTTCAGATTGTACTTTGAATGTGTGTGTATGACAATCCTTCCTGTGTTACTGGGCTCTTATTCAGTTATTTAGTTTTATTTGATCTGTATCTTACAATTATTAAAAAAATTATACAAAGGTTTAATTATGTTTTAAAAAGAACGTTGTTGGATGTATATTTTGCAAGTATCGAGATGTATTTTATTAGGCCGATAAGAATTGGATGTAATATGCTTGTAAATGTATTATTTTCTGTTGGTCTGAATGGTTAAAAGTCTTGACGCACCTTGTCAATAGGCTTCCTATTACAGGATGTACTATATGATTGTAGATGCTTGCTACTTTGCATTTGGTAATGCACTGTTGTTTCAATTTCCTTATAATAATACCAACTACAGAGAAATAGACAAGTACACACTGAGGGTGGAACGTATTGTCTGAACAAAAAAATACAGCTAAGTTTACATGGCTTGCAGCATTTATTTTCGTTTTATTTTAAGTCATAATTCTTTTCAAATGTGGTATTCTTACCAATTTTGATCAGTTTAATAGTAGTGTGCGCACGTTTAGCATTTTTCCAGATGCAAGGTACAAATCATAGAAAATAAATACATAATTTTTCTCTACCAATTTTACTGCAATACTTGAATAACTCTTTCACCTCAAAGCAATGAATCCATTGCAATGATGTCTAAATATCAGGCTTTTCTACTTCTAAAGATTTGTAAATAGTAAAAAAAGTTTGAAAAAATCAGGAACATTTTATTCATGTTTTTAAATCATTATGTTTACAATTACAGTATTATGTGCACCATTTTAGTGGTAGCTACAGACTAACAAAAGACAAGAAGGACATATACAGAATGATTAGCTCTCAAAAGCATTTTTTGAGGTATTTTGTTTTTATCTGATGTTACGGCAGTGAAACATCGTACTTAACTCTGGGTCAATTTTAAGTTTGTCCAAATACAACAGAATATAAGTAAAGAATTTATCCATAGGAATGCAGTTCAATACCTGTGTATGACATGTACTCTGAAATTGCACTTCAATTATTTTGGGTTACTTTTCTGCAACAATGCTCTTTGACAGAGCGGCATTTTGACAGGTACATGATCAGATGTTTAGAATTGGGACATACTTAACCAGGTGCGTGTTATATTGGCACGAAATGGGATAAAACATTTTGAAACAGGGTGAGTGAAACAGGAAAGTAGTATGTGAACTTGTTTAAGAATTCTGAATTGTTTTGTGTTGCAACATTTTTGCTACATTGTGCCCAACTGAATACGGCACAGGTGAACATAATGCTCATGATATTGGTTTGTATTTATTTAATCATGTGCATATCAAACATAAATGAATTAAGAACATTGTGTTATTTATTTGTTTTTCAAATACTCAGTGGTCTATATATGATATTGATTTGCTATTGATCAGGTCATTGATAATGCATCGATATTGTACCATGTAAAATGACTGCACAAGTCTTCCCTTGGACTGTTATATCCAAGTCCAGGCACTCGTGTGGACTATTAAAATATACCAACGCGTATTGTCTTACTGCGTCTGATACAAAATGGAGGAGATGCAATTATATAGCCTTGACTCCCTTTTAATCAGACACCCTGATGAAGGCCTAAGCCAATATGCATTAGTGTATTTTAATAATGTTGTAGCCCATTCATTTTTTTATGGGCTTTTAATGAAAGGCTTTCTAACTTTCAAACCCACCAGGTGCCTTGACTTGGATTGTTTATGCCACTTAGCACCTATTTGTGGTTATCATTTATCCATTATGCTTTTCAAGTCCTATTCCCCTCAAAGAGCACCTGTGGTTGTTTTGGAATACCTGAAGCGCTTCTGCTACGTTTTCTTTCTTCTTCTCTTCGAGGTGTTATAGACATTGGAGTGACAAATAAAACTTAACAACCGTGTTGCCTTTTTCAACTGATTATTTTAACTGAAATTGCTCAGCAATGCTTTTAAAGTAAAGCTACACTGCCTTCAGAAAGTACCCCTTGCCTTATTCAACATTTTGTGTTACAGCCTGAATTCAAAATAGATCAAATAAAAATAAAATCACCCATTTACACAATACCCCATATTGACAAAGTGAAAACTTGTTTTTAGACATTTTCGCACATATCTCATTTACAGAAGTATTCACGCCCCTGAGTCAATACTTTGTAGAAACACATTTGGCAGTGATTACAGCTGTGAGTCTTTTGGGGGTAAGTCTCTTAAGAGCTTTGCACACCTGGATTGTACAGTATTTGCCGATTGTATTATTTTTATTCTTCAAACTCTGTCAAGTTGATTGTTGACCATTGCTAGACAGCCATTTCCAAGTTTAGCCATAGATTTTCAAGTAGATTTGAGTCAAAACTGTAACTCTGCCACTCAGGAGCATTCAGTGTCGTGTCGTCTTGGTAAGCAACTCCAGTGTAGATTTGGCCTTGTGTTTTAGGTTATTGTCCTGCTGAAAAGTGAATTTGTCTCCCAGTTTCTCTTGGAAAGTGACATAACATAACACTTTGTATTCAGGACAAAAAGTTCATTTCTTTGCCAATTTTTTTACAGTATTAGTTAAGTGCCTTGTTGCAAACAAGATGCATGATTTTGAATATTTTTATTCTGTATAGGCTTCCTTATTTTCACTCTCATTTAGGTTAATAGTGTGGAGTAACTGCAATGTTGTTGATACATCCTCAGTTTTCTCATATCACAACCATTAAACTCTGTAACTGTTGTAAAATCACCATTGGCCTCATGGTGAAATCCCTGAGCATTTTCCTTCCTCTCCGGCAACTGAGTTAGGAAGGACGCCTGTATCTTTGTAGTGACTGGGTGTATTGATACACCATCCAAAGTCTGCTTTTTAAATTTTTACAATTGGTGACCTTTGACCTTTGCGAATAATTGTGGTTGAATCTGTGCTTGAAATTTACTACTCGATTGAAGGACCTTACAGATAATTGGGGGGTAGAGCGATGGGGTAGTTATTCAAAAATCATGTTAACCAGTATTATTGAACACGGAATGAATCCGTTTAACTTATGTGATTTATGCAAATGTTTACTCCTAAACGTATATTGGCTTGCCATAACAAAGGGGTTGAATACTTAATGACTCAAGACATTTCAGCTTTTAATTTCTAAAATTCTCTACAAACAAAATTCCATTTTGACATTATGGGGTATTGTGTGTAGATCAGTGACACAATCTCAATTTAATCAATTTTAAGTTCAGGCTGTAACACAACAAAATGTGGAAAAAGTTAAGGGGTGTGAATACTGTCTGACGGCACTGTAAGTAATATGGTGGTTTGGTTTTACATATATTCTTAAATCACTGGGAATCGTATGCCAGTTCTATCCCCATACTCTCTGAAGTGTGCGCCTGTTCACGTCCTATCACAAATTGGTTTAATAAGGACAATTTAGGATTGTTACATCAATTTTTTTACTTTAAAATTAACAAGAGGGTGCTGCTCACCATCAAAATGATACATAGATTTAATTTATGGTGTTGATAGTGTGTGCATGTGCAAACGATGTCTGCCAGTACTGTGCTCTAAAACACAGAAGAAGACATTTTAACACACAATCTCCAGGATGGCAAAGAACTTAACCCCTGATTCACAGAATCTTTCACACTACTGACTTAGTATTTTTTTTTTTTACATTGAGAGTTGCAGCACTCTTCACAGTTCAAACTATCATTTCGATCTCATGGAGTGGTCCCCTTGTTTCCCTTGCAAACTGAGAGGTGAAACCTCTGAACTTCTGCTCCAATGTGCTTTGAAAAGAAGAATAGGAAGGTGGACATGAGCAATCAAGGAAATACAATTGAGATTCACCCCATTAGGTGGAGTGAATGAGTGCATACTTCAGGAAGAGGGGTTGAGAATCAGACCATAGCCAGGGTTATTAGACTGAAGTGCTCTTCCACTGTCCTAATGTGAAGTCAAGGGGCGCGTTTGAGTGGTAAGGCTAAAGCAACCGACTGTAGACGAAAGTGGAAGAGTGAAGTCAGGGGAGGTGCATCTGCGACAGCCGAAAGTCGGACACTAATGTGGTTTTCCAACAGCAACGCACAGATCAACAAGGCAGTGATGCCATTGTTTATAAAGGTTTTTCTTTATAATGTCAAAATAAATGTCTCCAACCCCCATATCACACACTCACAAACTATAAATATATGTGTATACATTGTTGGTGAGAGAGAGCCTCAAATATCACATTCAATTGTACATATCCACTGTGAATCGTGGCAAAGTTGGTTCATGTTTCAGCAATGTCTTTGATCACGTTCACGTGGGTCAAACAAAAACAACTAATGATTGGTTGACAATAGAACCTCCCACAATGCAGGCGATGGCTGCAGGATGAAGTTGGTGAAGAGCAACTGCAGAAATGTTAAGTTGACTGCAGTCACATGATTTTTTGTAAAGTTTATGCAGTCGTCATGTAAGCGCAAGTGGGACAATTTGTATCCCCATAATGCAACACACTTTGGAAGGCAACTTGACAAAAGTGATCCGCTCAAACGCGCCCATTGGCTCGAATCTAGTTTGTTCCTTTAGATTTTGAGAAAATTAACACCTAAGGAAGAATTTTTCACAACTGTCATTGGCCGTGTTCAAGACGATCAAAACCTTAATGTATCATGGATAAATTGTGACTAATCTACAAATGTATAATGAGTAGTTATTTATGATGCAAGGCTCTTTGTAGATCAGTCAGTTGACAGTGGCCTGAACTGTTGGTTGCAATGTTGAACAAGCCAATTGACTTCTCAAACCCCAAACCCTGGTCTGGTCTGCTTCGCAAGCGTTCCTGCTCGCGATGTTGCGCCTCTGGGTTTAGAAACTCTGTGGTTTGACCAGCTGGCAGCAGGATTGATACACAAGTATGGGTCACTGAGGTATAAAGAACTGGAGACAGCATCCAAGATGGCCGACAGTTGTTTTCAACGTAATCTATGCACGTTCGCATACGCGTTTCATGGTTGCTGCCATGTTGCTAGTTACCCATAGTGTTATTGCATTTTGGTACACCAGAAGTACATTCATTTCCAATGGAATGCTGCATTTGCCTTGCAGCATTGTGTTGCAGAGGCAGTTGCAGTGCATTCTGTGTGGTGCATAATTTGGATTTATCAAACGTATGCCTCAAACTGTATGCATAGAGGACTTGACGAAAATGGTAGCAGAAGGTGAATGTTTAACTTTTGTTGCACACATATCCAGATGATGCAGATTACCATTTTGCTCAAGATGCTGTAGGTGTGATAGTGGAGTTGCTGGGACTATTTTGTCTGTGCACTAGTAATGGAGCAGCACGAGCAGCAACATCATCATGAGCGCGGGAAGCTTTTGGGCAGTCTGCCAGTGTTGCCGGGGACTGCATGGCTGCAACTAGTTGGGGGAGGTGATATCTAATTTTCCACCACCACAGTTATCACAACCACTAGAAACATGAAAAGTAATTTTGTGTATGCAGTTGTATGCAAGTAATTTATTGAGGACTAAATCATATGTGCTCTAGCTAGCTCTACATGTACCTTGTGAGACCTAGCAGTTAGTTGTATGATTTTTTATATTCAACATAATGCAATCATAACAATACATACAAATTGTTTAAAAAAATAAAAAGTTAGTGAAAATAGTTTCTGCAAATGTTATGCAGCTATGATTTGCTTGTTAATCACTCAGTTAATCAGTAAAGTTGCCTTGTATATAGAAATAGCCGAATCCACTAATTTGAAGGGGTGTCCACATACTTTTGTATATATAGTGTACTTCTGGTGTAGCAAAATGCTATGTTTGTGTCAGCGATATCGAGGCGTTAAGGTTAGGGGAAGGGTTAGCTAGCATGATAAGTAGTTGCAAAGTAGCTAAAAAATAGCAAGCAGTTGCAAATTAACTAAAGGGATGAGATTCGAACATTCACGTTATACGCCCGACCAACCTCACTCATTGTTTCTGTTTTCAATAACCTACTATCTTTATCCGTGAGATTGAAATTCAATGTATACAACATCGTGTACTGCGTGTACTGTACTGTGCCTGTCACGAATTTCCAATGAGCAATTTGTGTCTATTTCACAATAATCTGTGATACTGGGTTGACTAGAGTATCTGGTCAATATAATGGATAATCTGTGTCTAGGGGTGTTGTGCTTGTTACAGCCTACAGAGGGAGCCGCTAGTGGTTGCTAGCCTGCCTAGTCAGTGAGTCAGTTGAATGAGAGAGCCAACTGAAAACAACTGAAGAGAGAAGCACTAGATAAAATCATGATTTTAAACTTTATCTTCATGGTGAGCGAGTTATAAAGCATAGATCTGCCTCTGCAAGCCTCCTGCAGGAATTTGCCTATTACGGCTTCATTCTGCAGAAATTTGCTTTGTCCTGCAGGAATAAATTAATACTGCAGGATCTGCCTCCGCAGAGTTTACTGCAGGAATTTGCCTTGACCTGCAGAAAGGTACCTACTTTGATTTTTGAAATTCCTGCAGGAGTGCTGTTTAAGCATAGGCAAAACTGACAGTTATCAACTTTTGTCCTGCAGGATTGCATTAGTCCTGCAGGTCACCTGCACAATTCCTTCACAGAGGCTCAAATTCCTGCAGGATTCCTGTGGGACTTTTATTGTAAGGGTTCTCCTTTTTTTGGAAGGGGGTAGAATAGAACAGATATAGAATAGATACAAATTATTTTGCTGTCACAATACCCAACCCCAGTAGGCCTACAGGGTCAGCCTCAGAGCAGCATGTTATGGGTTAAATGCCTTGCTCAAGGGCACAAGAGCAGTAGGCAGCACCTGAGATGTTCATGCCAGCAACCCTCCTCGTTGCCATCTCACTCTAAATAGGTTGTGAAAAAATGGTCTAAATTGTCCTGCAACACAAATCACCACTTGAGGGCAGCGTGAGATTGATACGCTTAGCAGACACCATCTCTTTGCACATCCAGTAGTAGCCTGTTCATGTCTAGATGTAGCTTTATTTGAGAGACACCACATTTTTCTCAGTGTTTTCAATTCTGTTATATTATACATCACATTCAGCCCATGTTAAAGCACACAGCTTTATTCAAACAGAACATTCAGCCCACGTTAAAGCACACAGCTTTATTCAAACAGAACATTCAGCCCACATTAAAGCACACAGCTTTATTCAAACAGAATTTGTCCTATTTTCTCATATTTATTGGCACTGCTAGAGGCTAAGGAATGATCCTGCGGTGATGTACTGTAGCGCACACGTGTGTATTTCTCATGCTTACGGCCAATAAGAAAGGATGATCTTTAATGTCCTCCAGGGGAAAATTGTCTTCGACACACAGTACTCCTGTATACATTGCACGTTACCCATCAATAGCCACAAGAAGCCTAATGAAAGGGTCTAAAGGGGACCTAATACTTTATCCAGAATCTAAAGCATAATCGGATATGGATGCATACAAACAAGCGCACGCACACACACACACACACACACACAGTGAGAAAGAGAGAGCGAAACACACACAGAGGCGCTGAAACATAGAGAGAAAGCTACAAACATATCATAAGACAATATTCCAATAAAACATGAAAAACAAGGACACATTTGATACATAAAACCCTCTATTTTCCAGTATAAATTATTTTCGAACATTGTTTTGTTAAAAACAAAACATCACCACTTTATTTGCAGTCCCAATACCTATTGGGATACAATCCTTGGTGGTATAGTACCTCAGAGACAGGCTTCTCTGTAACTTAACATAGATGATACTGAAGAGAAGAACGAGGAAGAGGAGGAGGAAGAGGAGGAGGAGGAGGAGGAGGAAGAAGAGAAAGAGAAAGAGGAAGTGGAAGAGGAGGAGGAAGAGGAAGAGGAGGAAGAGGAGGAGGCGGAAGAGGAAGAGGAAGATGAGGAGGAAGAGGAGGAAGAGGAGGAGGAGGGGGAAGAGGAGGAGGAGGAAGAGCATTTCACAGTGCTGCAACAGTTCATCTTGAGCTGGACACAATAGATGAACCCAGTGGTGGTCCCTTTAGCAATGAGATTGTGATGATGGGAACATTTGATGTTTTAGGGACACAATGTACATCACCCTCTCCTTCTAAAAATACATAATCAATGTGTGGAGGCCACAGGAAGGAGTAGAAGAATATGACTATTGTCCAATGGAAACTTCTGCTTTATTCCAACCCCTCCGAAAGACACACATATAGAGGTTGGAGAATGGAGGAGGAGGAGGTGGATGAAGAGTGTGGCACTAGAAAGGTGTGTCCATATGACTTCCCTTGGCACCGGGCAGTACCACTCCGTAGCTCTTATCCTGCCACCTCAGCCACCTCATATGGATCTCCTTCTGGACCTGATACAAACAGACACACACCTATAGAATTAGGAATTAGAATACTAGAACGGACATGAACCTTCTTATGATGGGATAAAGGGCAGACATTTTGGTCAGGGAGTTGGTCAACCATGGTTTGCCAGTGCTGTGATAAGATTTTGTGTAAAACAATGAATGTGAAGAATTGATCTGCACTGTATGTGTGTTAGCTAGCTAGCCAGACATATTTAAAGGAATTATTCCATACATTTTTCAAATTAACTGCCAATATTCCATTCAAACAGTCAATCCACAGCCATACACTGGCTCAAATCAGTTGATGATAGGAGTTAGACAAGTTGGAAATGCAACAAGTACTGATGTTGTATCATATAATAGCACTCACAGATTTCCAAGAAAACAAAATCTAAAACATTTACCATCTGTTTACATATATTTTAGAGGCTATTTGTACAGAAAATGTGTATAAAACCCATATAAACTGTACTTATAATTATATGACAAGTTAATTATAATTCCATTACACAATTTCTGATATAATCACATGCCTTACATTTATTGTCCTGCAGCAGTAAAAGCAGGAAATGCCTATGCCTCTACTGCCATTCAATCTAATTAGAATGGTTTGGGATTTCTCCTTGATCAAGATGGCTGCCATTTTCATCCCATTATGGAACTTTATGATATAGCCCCTCTAATAATTTAATAGGATCTAAATGCACACACCCAAAGACCTCAGATTACAGCACTACAGACATTGTAGGAGAGACTTAGATTACCACAGCCAGTTTCAGTGTTGTTGAAAATGAATGGATGGATGAATAAATTAATCAATTAACAAACAAATGAATTCAATTGATTGAATGATGAAACAAAGTCATCACTTATTGACTATTGTGTGTCTATTCACAGCAGCTCTGAGTTTCATTGCTGAATTACACTAGCTAGTCATTAAGAGGTGCAAATCTGCCAAAAAAAACCCAGCTGGGGACACATAAACTGATTTCTAAGCACTCAGTGTAAACACAGTAGGGATTCATATTTTCCCGAAAATCTACCAAGTTTCAATACCGGGAATAATGCTAATTGATCTCGAGAGTCCCGGGAAATACCCCAAAATCGGTTGTGCCCCATCTATAGCGTTTAAAACCAAGATGTGGTCACTATGGGTTCTCCCCAAATAAGAGGGGCGCTGCGCCACTATGTAAAGATTTCAGAGCAAATTAAACTGATAGTTACTCTGTCATTCATTACTAAATATCTTTGATAGCCAATGACATTGTTGTGAATTGCGAAACAGGCTGTTCATAAATTCTACACGTTATCATCAGCAGTAGGCTATCTCCACACAGAGCACACCCCGAGTATAGCATTTTCGAATCATACAACATTTGTAATGGCAGTCAAACCAAAGTCAAATGACCAAAGTTGCTAAGCTTGCTAGATAACCTCCTTTAACGAATGACAGAATATCTCCTATATTTGGCAAAATCGAGTTGATGATTATACAGATAGCAGATCAGCTCATGAATAAAGGGGAGATGAAGGGTGGAAATAGTTTAAATATCAAGGTATCTTAATGGGGACCAACTCCATTTTAAAAATATGCATATCTACTCCCATACCGTTTGTTGATCAGACATTCTCTACCGAAGCTCTCATATGGGCAACAAGTGGGTGGGTGGGTGCTTACATTGGTCCAATTCACACATGTACATGTACTATGTGTGAATTGGACATTTGTTTTTTGCATATCCCACTCCCCCTGAGACACCCTCGGAGAGTGGGTTCACGGCATTATTGACGGTGACCCTGGAGCAATATTGTGAATTTTGTGGAATTGCATTGGTGCGACATTGGGGATTTTGTATTTATTTCCCAGGTCTTGTCATTAGATTATTTCGGGAAATGTGAAGAGTGTTCCAGAGACAGCCCCGGGATCCCGGTAACCCATGTTAATACCTAAAGCACTGTAGTGTAAATTGCTTTGGATACAGGCATCTGCTCAATGGCTTATATTACATTATTAGCTTATGATTTATATCAAAGCAATATTTAGAGAGCAGTATGGTTGGTGTTTCTTATAGTTGGAATGTTAGTGTAGGCTACTCACCTCTTGATTGAGAAAACAGTAGAGAATCGCTACAATCAGCCCCTAGAAGACAGAGAATATATAATCAATAACTATCAATATTCAAAGAATTGAAGTACCCAGATGTTATCAACATTTAAGAGAAGTATAATTGTGAAGTATAATTGTGGCCAGTATAATTGTAAATAAAGCCATAAAAGGTATATGATATATTGCTGCACAGATTCAGCCATAGCATCGACAGCTGAACGACCGCAAATATGTATCTTGCTTGGTAATGAGCTCGCTGTAAGCCATGCTAGTGTTGAACTAGTTGATGAGACTGGTTGTATTCCCTATATAGTGCACTAGGGATCTGGTCAAAAGTAATGCACTATTTATTTTAAATGTACCTTTATTTAACTAGGCAAGTCAGTTAAGAACAAATTCTTATTTACAATGATGGCCTTATTTACGACGCTGGGCCAATTGTGCGCCGCCCTATGGGACTCCCAATCACAGCCGGTTGTGATACAGCCTGGAATTGAACCGGGGGGACTGTAGTGAAGCCTGTATTAGAGCTAATTTATGCTAGTTTATTCCTGTTTCTCATAGTTGCCTAATGGTTTCTTTTTCTATATTTGATAAGTATAATTTGTGTTTTTATCTGTTGTCTAGTACTGTCTTTTTGCTAGCTAGGGCCATCTAATTTAAGTGCTGCCTGTCTTCCCAGTAGCTTACTTGGTGTGTGAACTGCTGACTGCTCATAATTTGCAGATTAACATTGACACATCCACCAGGATCAACGTGCAGGGCAATTTGTGACTTGTTTTGGTAATCAGTGGCTTTATTGGAGGGGAATACATTCTCCTCTCCTAGACAATCATCAATTAGCACAGGGCGGTATCCTCTTTACCTCTGCTAGGCAATCAGCAATTATTGTTAGTTCTTCAGTCTCCCGTGGTTTCTCAGCGGCAGCTGTAAGCGGCAGTCGTGTCAGTCTCGTCGGCAAAACTAAGACCATCGCCAAAACAAAGACGGTTCTGCAGAGTTGTTGGAGGAAGGAAGGAGAGGAAGGCTCCACACCACTCTCTCACTCGAGTATCTTACCTAGTTATTCACAGATTCTCATTTTGCTCTTCTGCAGATGCTCTTATCTAGAGCGACTTACAGTAGTGAGTGCATCCATTTTTCGTACTGGTCCCCCGTGGGAATTGAACCCACAACCCTGGCATTGCAAGTGCCATGCTCTACCAACTGAGCCACACGGGAGCCCTCTACTCTTTATACACCAAGTCACTCGGCTCCGTCATATCCTCACATGGTCTCTCCCATCATTGCTATGCAGTTGAAACTCAACTACCCCCCATCTCTGCATTCCTGGCAGATATTTCAGTTTAGATGTTGGCCTACCACCTTAACTTCGACAAGACGGAGCGGCTCTTCCTCCCGGGGAAGGCCTGCCCACTCAAAGACCTCTCCAACACGGTTGACAACTCCAGTGTCGCCCTCCCAGAGTGCAAAGAACCTTGGCGTGACTCTGGACAACACCCTGTCATTCTCTGCCAACATCAAAGCAGTGACTCGCTCCTGCAGGTTCATGCGCTACAACATCCGTGGAGTATGACCCTACCGCACACAGGAAGCGGCACAGGTACTAATCCAGGCACTTGACATCTCCTGTCTGGACTACTGCAACTTGCTGTTGGCTGGGCTCCCCGCTTGTGCAATCAAACCCCTGCAACTTATCCAGAAAGCTGCAGCCCGCCTGGTTTTCAACCTTCCACGTTTTCAACCTTCCCACGTTTTCCCATGGCACCCGCTCCTCCACACACTCCACTGGCTTCCAGTCAAACTTGCATCCACCACAAGACCATGGTGCTTGCCTACGGAGCAACAAGAGGAACTTCCCCTCTCTACCTTCAGGTTATGCTCAAAGCCTACACCCCAACCTGAGCACTCCGTTCTGAATCAGGGTTCGTTTTGGCAGCTGGAGTGAAAGAGGAGCGATTACGATAGAGGAAACCAAGTCTAGATTTAATCTTAGCCTGCAGCTTGGAGAAGGACAGTGTACCGTCTAGCCATACTCCGAAGTACTTGTGTGAGGTGACTACCTCAAGCTCTAAACCCTAAGAGGTAGTAATCACACCGGTGGGGAAAGAGGCATTCTTCTTACCAAACCACATGACCTTTGTTTTGGAGGTGTTCAGACCCTGTCCTCATGTGACCTCGGATAAAATATTGACAATCCAAATGTTTTTACGGAGCTGTCTGGTCCGCTAGCCCGGGCTGTCTCTGACTGTTAGAGAAGTGAATGAATAATTATTAATACAGTAGATACAGTGGGGAAAAAAAGTATTTAGTCAGCCACCAATTGTGCAAGTTCTCCCACTTAAAAAGATGAGAGAGGCCTGTAATTTTCATCATAGGTACACGTCAACTATGACAGACAAATTGAGAAAAAAATATCCAGAAAATCACATTGTAGGATTTTTAATGAATTTATTTGCAAATTATGGTGGAAAATAAGTATTTGGTCACCTACAAACAAGCACGATTTCTGTCTCTCACAGACCTGTAACTTCTTCTTTAAGAGGCTCCTCTGTCCTCCACTCGTTACCTGTATTAATGGCACCTGTTTGAACTTGTTATCAGTATAAAACACACCTGTCCACAACCTCAAACAGTCACACTCCAAACTCCACTATGGCCAAGACCAAATAGCTGTCAAAGGACACCAGAAACAAAATTGTAGACCTGCACCAGGCTGGGAAGACTGAATCTGCAATAGGTAAGCAGCTTGGTTTGAAGAAATCAACTGTGGGAGCAATTATTAGGAAATGGAAGACATACAAGACCACTGATAATCTCCCTCGATCTGGGGCTCCACGCAAGATCTCACCCCGTGGGGTCAAAATGATCACAAGAACGGTGAGCAAAAATCCCAGAACCACACAGGGGGACCTAGTGAATGACCTGCAGAGAGCTGGGACCAAAGTAACAAAGCCTACCATCAGTAACACACTACGCCGCCAGGGACTCAAATCCTGCAGTGCCATACGTGTCCCCCCTGCTTAAGCCAGTACATGTCCAGGCCCGTCTGAAGTTTGCTAGAGTGCATTTGGATGATCCAGAAGAGGATTGGGAGAATGTCATATGGTCAGATGAAACCAAAATATAACTTTTTGGTAAAAACTCAACTCGTCGTGTTTGGAGGACAAAGAATGCTGAGTTGCATCCAAAGAACACCATACCTACTGTGAAGCATGGGGGTGGAAACATCATGCTTTGGGGCTGTTTTTCTGCAAAGGGACCAGGACGACTGATCCATGTAAAGGAAAGAATGAATGGGGCCATGTATCGTGAGATTTTGAGTGAAAACCTCCTTCCATCAGCAAGGGCATTGAAGATGAAACGTGGCTGGGTCTTTCAGCATGACAATGATCCCAAACACACCGCCCGGGCAACGAAGGAGTGGCTTCCTAAGATGCATTTCAAGGTCCTGGAGTGGCCTAGCCAGTCTCCAGATCTCAACCCCATAGAACATCTTTGGAGGGAGTTGAAAGTCCGTGTTGCCCAGCGACAGCCCCAAAACATCACTGCTCTAGAGGAGATCTGCATGGAGGAATGGGCCAAAATACCAGCAACAGTGTGTGAAAACCTTGTGAAGACTTACAGAAAACGTTTGACCTGTGTCATTGCCAACAAAGGGTATATAACAAAGTATTGAGAAACTTTTGTTATTGACCAAATACTTATTTTCCACCATAATTTGCAAATAAATTCATAAAAAACCCTACAATGTGATTTTCTGGATTTTTTTTCCTAATTTTGTCTGTCATAGTTGACGTGTACCTATGATGAAAATTACAGGCCTCTCTCATCTTTTTAAGTGGGAGAACTTGCACAAATGGTGGCTGACTAAATACTTTTCCCCCCCACTGTAACTCCGTGATGGATCAGTCTGGAAACCATTAGAAACCTCTGCCTGGTAACACTCAGGCCAGCCAAATCTCCCTCTGTCAAGCACTTGATCTTACAGAAGGAGAGGAGCATTCGAGAGGGGCATGATTGGGAAGAGAAAGTTATTATATTCCAGCCCTAGATAGCTTGAAAACATTTTGGGGGATGTTATCCAATTTTTTATTTGTTCCGATTTTTTTTAACAATATGTAAAAGGCCAAATGACAGAAACTAGATTACATGATTACAACTTTAAAAAGTTGTTAATGTAATTATCTGCTCAATTTTTCATATTTTGATGACTTTGTTTTACAGGCTGTAAAAGTGCTATCCATCCCAGGAATAATTTACGTAAATGCAATGTATATACAGTACCAGTTAAAAGTTTGGACACACCTACTCATTCCAGGGTTTTTCTTTATTTTTACTATTTTCTACATTGTAGAATAATAGTGAAGACATCAAAACTATGAAATAACACATATGGAATCATGTAGTAACCAAAGAAGTGTTAAACAAATCAAGATATATATTTTATTTTTGAGATTCTTCAAATAGCCACCCTTTGCCTTGATGACAGCTTTGCACACTCTTGGCATTCTCTCAACCAGCTTCACCTGGAATGCTTTTCCAACAGTCTTGAAGGAGTTCCCACATATGCTGAGCACTTGTTGGCTGCTTTTCCTTCACTCTGCGGTCCGACTCATCCCAAACCATCTCAATTGGGTTGAGGTCGGGTGATTGTTGTTGCATATTTAGATATCCCCTCTTTCTACATTTCAAATGGATATTTTCATCTCTGTCACATGAAATCACTCACAATGTTTTCCACTAATTGCATTATGGAATGAACATTTGTGCATAGCCTACTGCCTTGTGCCCAATGTGAAGAAATAATAGTTTATCAACATTTTAAGCTAAACGTTCTGATCTGTTGCATGAGCCTTTTTGGATGTGGCCTAGGCTTACTGGTTGTATGCATTTGGGATCTATCCTCCCACAACTGTCCCAGAGTCTGTTTAGAATAGGCAATTTTCTTCTCGAACAGAACGAACGACAAGCTGACGAAAAGAATAGGTAAACTTTTATACTATGGGGAATAGTAGATTGACATATGCTAGTGATTTTGCTGTTCATTACTCATCTTGTTGGCTGAGGAAAAGTACATGTGGATAGTTATTATAGGCTGCTCGTGGGTTTCAAGTTTGGGGAAACTAATTTTCACCATAGAAATGCACCTTCCTAATAAAGCAGTTCATCTATCCTCGCATTTGCAGACTTATGTAAAATAATTCCTAATGTGATGATTAGATTGGATAGTCAAACATCAATCAATCAAATGTATTTATAAAGCCCTTTTTACATTAGCAGATGTCACAAAGTGCTATACAGAAACCCAGCCTAAAACCCCAAACAGCAAGCAATGCAGATGTAAAAGCACAGTGGCTAGGAAAACTCCCTAGAAAGGCAGGAACCTAGGAAGAAACCTAGAGAGGTGGCCAGTCCTCTTTTGGCTGTGCCTGTGTAGATTAAGAGTACATGGCCATTTAAGTCCAGATAGTCATAATTTAGGCTAATAATATAACTCAATTACTGTTTGCAAAAATAATACTTAAATGCAACATGTATGGACGTAGACTAGACCTATAGGGTATAGGAAAATGTTGGCCTTTCATAAACACATTTCATGAAATTCTACTACATTTTATATGACTGGAGACGTTAGCAGACTACAAAACGGGTAGACACAAATACAATATGATGTCCACCTAACCTGGAGGAGGAAATTATTGTCCAAAAACAAACAAAAGTGGCACTGATCCAATGATAAAGACAGTGAATATGCACAATCACCGGGGGCATGGCCGATGTTCTCCGTGGGTGCCAATAAGATAGGCTACTTTTCGCTCAATTAAGTTGAGAATTTTGATCATTAAAAGACAGATTGGAGTCTTTTCGTTGTCTTTTATTTACAGCAATAGCCATTTCGCTTTCCAAACGGTTTTTCTATTTGGTATTTGCCGAGCGCTCTGGCCAAAATGCATGCCCTTCCGACTGTAGGCTATGCGATTTAAAACAATCTACAGCTTTGTTTTTTAAGAAGCTAATGATCCTCTGTGGCTAAATCATGCTTTCTGGTGTAGTAGCCTATTTTGAATGATTATATTTATTTATGTATAGAGAGGAGTAAGCTATTTAGGCTACAAAATTTCGGCAATTTAATTCAATTTACTTTTGGGAACGTTTAGCTTCCCTAACCTTATGGACGCCCCGCCTATTTATTCTAACGTCTTCAAATTGCTCATCGGAATTCGGTAAGAATGACGCACGCCGTTGCATTTGCATTGCATGTTGTGTTAAGATTAATTTCCATAAAGTAAATGTGATTTGTGGATGCTCTAACCAGGTTGCGCAACCATAGCATATGGATCCGGTACATTTCTTAAATGACCGGTAAATTAAAATGCTGCGGGTCAAGCGTCCGGCACCAAATTTTCGTAACGGAAACCCTGGTGTGTGTGTGTGTGTGTGTGTGTGTGTGTAGGCCAAGCATGTGAGTGTGTGTAAGAGGATCAAGAGTACCTGAAAGGAGCCCATGCAGAGCTCGATCCAGAGGCGCATGCTAACACTGAAGTAGTCAGGTAGGAAGTTAAACACCATGTAGGGGGTCCCGAAGAGGGGGATGAGGAGGAGGGTTGACTTAGTCAGCCGTCTAGCAGAGAGGAGGGAAGAGAGAATACGTTTGAGTAATATGCTCTGGGGGTGTTTATGTTTACATGTTTATCAAATCAAATGTTTTGGTCGCATACACATACATTTATTTAGCAGATGTTATTGCGGGTGTAGCGAAATGCCTGTGAAATGTTGGTGTATATGTGATTGTGTACAATAATGCATTTCAAAGTAATTTACGAGTGGGAGAATACTGGTATCATATATTATATTATGGGTATTCATGTCTTTTTTTTTTTTACAGTCTACTTCACTGACCTTTGCTGATAATATAATAGCACCTACATATGCATGAAGGCTTTCAGGGCTCTAGTTAATTATTATGCACTCCCCTCCAATAAGGTATTCATCTGCTAAGCCTCTTGAGGGGTGAAGTGGTGTAGGTTCCTGGTCAGACACACTGCAGTGACTCAGTGGTGGGTGAAGTGGTGAAGGTTCCTGGTCAGACACACTGCAGTGACTCAGTGGTGGGTGATGTGGTGAAGGTTCCTGGTCAGACACACTGCAGTGACTCAGTGGTGGGTGAAGTGGTGAAGGTTCCTGGTCAGACACACTGCAGTGACTCAGTGGTGGGTGAAGTGGTGAAGGTTCCTGGTCAGACACACTGCAGTGACTCAGTGGTGGGTGATGTGGTGAAGGTTCCTGGTCAGACACACTGCAGTGACTCAGTGGTGGGTGATGTGGTGAAGGTTCCTGGTCAGACACACTGCAGTGACTCAGTGGTGGGTGATGTGGTGAAGGTTCCTGGTGAGACACACTGCAGTGACTCAGTGGTGGGTGATGTGGTGAAGGTGCCTGGTCAGACACACTGCAGTGACTCAGTGGTGGGTGATGTGGTGAAGGTTCCTGGTCAGACACACTGCAGTGACTCAGTGGTGGGTGATATGGTGAAGGTTCCTGGTCAGACACACTGCAGTGACTCAGTGGTGGGTGATGTGGTGAAGGTTCCTGGTCAGACACACTGCAGTGACTCAGTGGTGGGTGATATGGTGTAGGTTCCTGGTCAGACACACTGCAGTGACTCAGTGGTGGGTGAAGTGGTGTAGGTTCCTGGTCAGACATTGGGTGAATCAGACCTTTCCCACATAGGATGAATTCATTACGAAAACATGTTCCCTTCCTTCAGCCCTTGACTACTCTCCTTCCTGGATATCAAGGGACTGGATAGGTAAGTAATAGGTAGATTTTCTGCCATTGTTTTCACCTATTAAACCAGTGCTCTCAAATCTGCGAGGGAAAGTTATCAAGGTGGTGCAATGTGAATGAGTAATAGAAGTGAAATCCAGCCATGATTACAGAAGGTAGCAGACAGACATTCACATGAAATTAACTATAGGAATTGATATTAACGGAACATAATTAACTTAAATGAACTGAAAATGTACTTAAATTAACTGAAATCAAATTAACTCCAGTTCAAAGTTTGATGCAGTTTTTCCGGTATACAAAGCCTCTGAGCCAATCAATCTGCAACAGAGCTCTTCATAAGAGGCCTGTTTCTGAACTCCCTAAAAGCGCCCCTAGAATAGGCCTAATGGTGTACATGAAAAGTGCTTTTGCATTACAATTCGTACACTTTGTTCTCTCTCTAATGTACTGCTGAAATGTACTACATTTAACCGGCGCAATGCAGCAGCCTAGCAACTGAGTAGACCGTTCCCTTCAGTAACCTCTAAATGGACTGGACTTCAGAGACCCTAGAATGTGCTTGAGCAACAAACTTTATTACCTACTTCTGCATTGCATAAGGTACTCAGAATACTCAGTCAGTCATAGTGATTATGATTATTATCTCTTTCCTCAAAATGGAGACTAGAAAAGTTGGCTTCATTCAGATCTCCCATTGATCGATAGTACAGTAGATATAATCTAGATTGTATCCTATAATTGCCTCCCCCTGTCTTTTCGAGGCAGATAACTTCCCATTGGAATTGCCCAATCAAATAATCTCTCCACTAGGATACCCAACTTCTTATCCAATCATATCGCTCCTTTCTTGTATCATCCTATGAAAAGACCCCTCACCTGTAGTGGTCTGAGTTATTGAACTGGATCAGACGAGGGTTCAGTTTCTGTATCAGGATTCTGATGATGTTCATAAAGAGGATGAAATTGACCTGTTGATAAAAATAATTTCATACAAATCGTGTCAATCATTTTATAAAGCCCTTTTTTAAATCAGCAGTGTCTCAAAATGGTTTACAGTAACACAACATGAGTACAGCTATAGAAAAACTAGGAAACAATCTTCCCAAGGGGATTAAATAAAGTAAACTAAACAAACAAACAATATTCCTCCTTTGCTTGGTTGCAACATGCATTGCCATGGCAACAGGAAAACCACACTCTGTATTTGGCTTTGTATGGATTCAAGACAATTTTCCCTTCCTAGAATCGACAGAGATCATTGGAGAAATATCAGAATAGAGCATCAACTTTCTTTAAAAGTAGGCAAAAAAACAATCACAAGTTCCCTGTCACATAAGTAAGGGATAAGGCTATGCGTTCTATGGAAAATAATGAATTACATGGAAGGTGTGTTCCACGACACGCCAGCTGAGTGGAACCATGGATATAACAATGAGACAGATATTTCACCGGATGTATAAATGTGAAGCATCCGCTTGGCGTTTCCACTCACTACCAAATATGGTAGTGAGTGGAAACCCACTGGCCGGCAGTGGGAGAAGATGGAATGAGATGGATTTTGGCCGACATTCTGCACATTTTCTCATCAATGAAACATTTGATCTCAATGCAGTTTTCTGTTCCCCAAACTAGAATCTTATGAACAGAGTGGACTAAGTTTTGTAGACTTTACCCTTTGGACTCTGCCCACCTCCTTGCTTGTTCTGCCCACTATGACTCATTTGTTCCCATTGGAAACGACAGGCTGTGGGCTCTTGGTTTAGTTATAGAAATCTTTGGTGAAAATAACCTTCCACAGAGTTGAATTAGTTTTCAGAGAACACAAAGCCCGAGTAGATTATCCCCTTTATTCCATGGCAACAATTTACACATTTGCTGCTAAAAATGTGTTCATTTGCAGGGAGGAATGTGTTCAACATGCACTGAAGTAGGCATCAATTTTACTAGAGAGCTACTGTAGTTGCCTTGGTAACCAAACAAACAGAGTTGCCAGTTTTTAGCTAACCAAACAATCAGTCCTAGCTTGCTATTATGGAAATCTAATTCAACAATGCCAGTACTGTTTTCAATTCGACTTTTGCTTTCAAAACCTGCAAGAATGAATGTAAGAATGAACTATAGCCATTGAATTCTACCGTGCTGACATACTGTACCATGCATTATAGGGAATTAAAAACTGGTTGGTTCGAGCCCTGAATGCTGATTGGCTGACAGCCGTGGTATATTGGCCATATACCAAACCCCCTCGGGCCTTATTGCTGAGTTCTAAAACTGGTTGTTTGGATCCTGGATGCTGATTGGACGAGCAGCGTTCGAAGCTGTGCTGTATTGACCGTCACACACACCTATGCCTGCTAACAGTTTCATCTGAAAATTATTACTGCACCTCCATAAGAATATTATGTTCATGTTGCTGTCTGAATCATCTCTTGTATTTATCTCAACTCACATTATTTCCCGTTGCTTCCATTCTAGCATTTAGTTTGGGACAGCAGGGGTTAATATAAGCTTGCTGTCTGCCTATCTGGAAACGTTTCACTTTTGAATTTCGTTCTCTTTAGTACCATACATAGAGTGAACGGGAACTTTTTCTGAGCCAGTCGAAATTATGCCTGAACTACGTTATCATGGGACATGTCCAAGAAAATGGCCATAGAAAAAATGCTCAAACAAATGAAAATGCAGCTAGTGTACTGTCATTCCAGGTTCAATGTTTGAAGTGAATGAGTTAGCTGAAGTTGGCTAGTTAGCTAGCAAGTGACAAGAACGTTATCCAGCCTGCGTAGCAACCATTTTGTTTAGAATGGACGACCAGTCTTTTGCATAGTAACTATGCAAAAATAATTAATGACTGGGTCTCTAGCAACATGACCAAAAGAACTAACAACAAGGTTTTTGTCCAGACTACATCTTCTGGTGGAAGAATGAAATTGAATGAATTGATTTATTAAAATAAAACATGAATGAAAATATGTAATTCATTGTTATTTGAATATGTTGGTAACAGTTTTATAAAAGCAATAAGGCATGCGAGGCAGTGCTGTCTCATGAATACAGTCACTGATACAGCACTGCCTCGCGTGCCTTATTGCTTAAAGTGGAACTGACAGCGTTTTAGCAACGTGAAGCCAGACTGCAACATTTTAGTGTCTGTACACTTTGTACATGTGTCTGTCCTTCCGCTGTGCGCTGTAAACTGGACACACAAAAGCAACGCAATTGTCCTCCCGAGTGGCGCAGTGGTTTAAGGCACTGCATCGCAGTGCTAGCTGTGCCACTAGAGATCCTGGTTCGAATCCAGGCTCTGTCGTAGCCGGCCGCGACCGGGAGACCCATGGGGCGGCGCACAATTGGCCCAGGGTAGGGGAGGGAATGGCTGGCAGGGATGTAGCTCAGTTGGTAGAGCATGGCGTTTGCAACGCCAGGGTTGTGGGTTCGCTTCCCACGGGGGGTATAAAAAATTATGTATGCACTAACTGTAAGTCGCTCTGGATAAGAGCATCTGCTAAATGACTAGAATGTAAGTTGAATTCACTGATGCAAGCACATCAGGCTGTAATTAGTAGATGACTCATTTATACTCGCTTGTGTGTCCTATTTGGCCCGCAGGCCTTGTTTGACAGAGTCGTGATCATTGGCCTTGCTAGTTTGATTATATTGACATTCCCAGCCTTAGTTACAGTCGTCTGTTTTTGTTCAAAATATTGAGTCATTGAAATTGAAACAGTGCGTCCCGAATGTGTGGAGGCAGCAAAACAATGTACCAGGCCAGCTGTGATTTACAACAATGTCTTACTGTATGTCATGGAATTTTGAGTCAAATATAACTTTTTTTTTAAACCCCCTTTATAACATTGGTTTTGAAGCATAAACTGGGAATTAGATATTTTGGACTGATATTATGATTGTCTCTTTGTTTCATATCTGCAAAGTAGTTAAAATGCTGTAAGTTCCACTTTAAATGGGCTCCCGAGTGGCGCAGTGGTCTAAGGCACTGCATCTCAGTGCTTGAGGCGTCACTACAGACCCCCTGGTTCAATTCCAGGCTGTATCACAACCGGCCGTGATTGGGAGTCCCATAGGGCGGCACACAATTGGCCCAGCGTCGTCCGGTGTAGGCCGTTATTGTAAATAAGAATTTGTTCTTAACTGACTTGCCTAGTTAAATAAAGATTTTAAAAAATAATGCACACTCTAGAATGCCATTCAAGCCCATCAGAAATAAGTATTGAACAATGCCATGATATGCTTGACCTATAATCAGTAGGTATGTCCCTTTTAAGATATAATGACACGTGTATGACTGCACCCCTATAGGGTCTACTCACCCCGATAGAAACAACAATTGGCCCTTTTACGATCCACCAATAGGGGGAGTCCTCATTGATGTCCCAGCATCTATAGGAGGAGAGGCGAACGATCGGTCAGACTAAACAGACAGTACAGTACGTAAAGGCCCTTCAGCTATTTCAGTCTCTGGTGGGAGTAAGACCAACTAGAGCCTTTCTCTGTGAATATTATAGTTACATGTAAACACTGACTATACAACCCTACTGAGAATAGCGAGTACCAAATCACAAACCATTTTCTAGAGGAAAGGAAATGGCCTCAACTGAGGACAGTACACGATTAGGGTTATCAGGTATACAGTACTTTGAGAGAATAATGCTCACTCAGTATCTTCAAAATACACCCTGGACCCAATCCATATGACTGTGAAGACGATGGGTACACCTGAAAATTAAGGCAAAGAATCAAGGATAAACTTGAAAAGTAAAATGTTAATGTAAAGTGTTAATGTTAATGTAATGAGTGTAGAGGCAAATGATAAATGTAAAGTTTGTGAAGACGAAAGAAGGAACTTGTTATACTGGTTAGTTTAAAGGCATGTGCTGTTTGGCTGAACATGAGAGACATACAGTAATTATACAAAATAAGTACATTTTGGAGTAGTCAGCGGGATGTAGCAATTATATGCTGATATGTAGCACTTACTGAGTAATTATGGAGAATTTAGAGCTCAGTACTACTTTCAGTAGCTGCACAGGTTTTACCAGAACTTCCCTGTAATCTACTCCCTGTTCTGCTTCAATTAAATACACCTGAATGTCTAAGGACCAAGAATTGAAATAGCAAAAGTAATGTATTTAAGCATTTCATTAACTGAGTGGAAAACACCTGCTGTTAACATCTCAGTAGAATGTGCATCATGATCAGATTGGGGGAGAAATGGCAGCAGAACAATTAATTAGCAATTTCTTGATTCATATGCAAATCAACGAGCCACATCGAAAAACTCAAATTTATCTCAGACGATTAATAATAATAACTATATGCAACACTAGACAGCATGAAAGACTAAAAGTCACATAAGGGAAAAAATATTATTAACATCTTAATCCAATCCAAAATACCAGTGGGAATTGTCACGGGCCACTAAGTTTAACTTAACTAAAGTTCAGTCCTCTCTATCTACAGAGAGTTATTTGTGCCATTTAAAAATAATGAGCAAGCGATGTTTTGCACAGTTGTTTGACCTTGAGTTCATTTCAATTCATTCTAAAAACGCGTAGTGGAATGAATATCAAACCGTATTTGAATCGTTACACACCACGAACTGAAGCTGCATAAACAAATGGCTCTTTCATGAACCAAAGGAATTACTACAGACAGACAGAGAGTCGGGAGCGAGGTGGAAAGTGCTCACCCCAGCCCAGCAGGCCAAAGCCCCAGAGGCAGCGGTGGTAGTGGTGGAAGGAGGAGAGGAGCAGTGAGTTGAGGTAGAGGGCCTCAACCAGGAGCCAGAAGAAGTTAGTCATGACACAGTAGTGACAGAAGGCTACCGATGCCTTACAGGCTGCCTGGAGAGAGGGGGGAAAACAGGGAAGAGGGGATGAGAGAGAGAGAAAGAGAGGCACAGAGGAAGAGGGGAAGATTGAGAAAGCGAGAGAGGTAAGAGTAGTGCGAAGTAGAGACGTTGCAGTGGTTGATTTACGGTTGATAGGGTGCAGTGGTTGATTTACAGTTGAGAGGGTGCAGTGGTTGATTTACAGTTGACAGGGTGCAGTGGTTTATTTACGGTTGATAGGGTGCTGTGGTTGATTTACGGTTGAGAGGGTGCAGTGGTTGATTTACAGTTGACAGGGTGCAGTGGTTGATTTACGGTTGAGAGGGTGCAGTGGTTGATTTACAGTTGACAGGGTGAAGTGGTTGATTTACGGTTGATAGGATGCAGTGGTTGATTTACGGTTGAGAGGGTGCAGTGGTTGTTTTACAGTTAACAGGGTGCAGTGGTTGATTTACGGTTGACAGGGTGCAGTGGTTGATTTACGGTTGACAGGGTGCAGTGGTTGATTTATAGTTGACAGGGTGCAGTGGTTGATTTACAGTTGACAGGGTGCAGTGGTTGATTTAGAGTTGACAGGATGCAGTGGTTGATTTACGGTTGACAGGGTGCAGTGGTTGATTTACGGTTGACAGGGTGCAGTGGTTGATTTACGGTTGATAGGGTGCAGTGGTTGATTTACGGTTGAGAGGGTGCAGTGGTTGATTTACGGTTGACAGGGTGCAGTGGTTGATTTACGGTTGACAGGGTGCAGTGGTTGATTTACGGTTGAGAGGATGCAGTGGTTGATTTACGGTTGACAGGGTGTAGTGCTTGATTTACGGTTGACAGGGTGCAGTGGTTGATTTACGGTTGAGAGGGTGCAGTGGTTAATTTACGGTTGACAGGGTGCAGTGGTTGATTTACGGTTGACAGGGTGCAGTGGTTGATTTACGGTTGAGAGGGTGCAGTGGTTGATTTACGGTTGACAGGGTGCAGTGGTTGGTTGATTTACGGTTGAGAGGGTGCAGTGGTTGATTTACGGTTGACAGGGTGCAGTGGTTGATTTACAGTTGACAGGGTGAAGTGGTTGATTTACGGTTGATAGGATGCAGTGGTTGATTTACGGTTGAGAGGGTGCAGTGGTTGATTTACGGTTGACAGGGTGCAGTGGTTGATTTACGGTTGACAGGGTGCAGTGGTTGATTTACAGTTGACAGGGTGCAGTGGTTGATTTACAGTTGACAGGGTGCAGTGGTTGATTTAGAGTTGACAGGGTGCAGTGGTTGATTTACGGTTGACAGGGTGCAGTGGTTGATTTACGGTTGACAGGGTGCAGTGGTTGATTTACGGTTGACAGGGTGCAGTGGTTGATTTACGGTTGAGAGGGTGCAGTGGTTGATTTACGGTTGACAGGGTGCAGTGGTTGATTTACGGTTGACAGGGTGCAGTGGTTGATTTACGGTTGACAGGATGCAGTGGTTGATTTACGGTTGACAGGGTGCAGTGCTTGATTTACGGTTGACAGGGTGCAGTGGTTGATTTACAGTTGAGAGGGTGCAGTGGTTGATTTACGGTTGACAGGGTGCAGTGGTTGATTTACGGTTGACAGGGTGCAGTGGTTGATTTACGGTTGAGAGGGTGCAGTGGTTGATTTACGGTTGACAGGGTGCAGTGGTTGGTTGATTTACGGTTGAGAGGGTGCAGTGGTTGATTTACGGCTGAGAGGGTGCAGTGGTTGATTTACGGTTGACAGGGTGCAGTGGTTGAATTACGGTTGATAGGGTGCAGTGGTTGATTTACGGTTGGCAGGGTGTAGTTGTTGTTTTATGGTTGACAGGGTGCAGTGGTTGATTTACGGTTGACAGGATGCAGTGGTTGATGTCACGGTTGACAGGGTGCAGTGGTTGATTTACTGTTGACAGGGTGCAGTGGTTGATTTACGGTTGAGAGGGTGCAGTGGTTGATTTACTGTTGACAGGTTGCAGTGGTTGATTTCACGGTTGACAGGGTGCAGTGGTTGATTTACGGTTGACAGGATGCAGTGGTTGATTTACGGTTGAGAGGGTGCAGTGGTTGATTTACGGTTGACAGGGTGCAGTGGTTGATTTACGGTTGACAGGGTGCAGTGGTTGGTTGATTTACGGTTGAGAGGGTGCAGTGGTTGATTTACGGTTGAGAGGGTGCAGTGGTTGATTTACGGTTGACAGGGTGCAGTGGTTGAATTACGGTTGATAGGGTGCAGTGGTTGATTTACGGTTGGCAGGGTGTAGTGGTTGTTTTATGGTTGACAGGGTGCAGTGGTTGATTTACGGTTGACAGGATGCAGTGGTTGATGTACGGTTGACAGGGTGCAGTGGTTGATTTACTGTTGACAGGGTGCAGTGGTTGATTTACGGTTGAGAGGGTGCAGTGGTTGATTTACTGTTGACAGGGTGCAGTGGTTGATTTACGGTTGACAGGGTGCAGTGGCTGATTTACGGGTTGACAGGATGCAGTGGTTGATTTACGGTTGAGAGGGTGCAGTGGTTGATTTACGGTTGACAGGGTGCAGTGGTTGATTTACGGTTGACAGGGTGCAGTGGTTGATTTACGGTTGAGAGGGTGCAGTGGTTGATTTACGGTTGACAGGGTGCAGTGGTTGGTTGATTTACGGTTGAGAGGGTGCAGTGGTTGATTTACGGTTGACAGGGTGCAGTGGTTGATTTACGGTTGACAGGATGCAGTGGTTGATTTACGGTGGAGAGGGTGCAGTGGTTGATTTACGGTTGACAGGGTGCAGTGGTTGATTTACGGTTGACAGGGTGCAGTGGTTGATTTACGGTTGACAGGGTGCAGTGGTTGGTTGATTTACGGTTGAGAGGGTGCAGTGGTTGATTTACAGTTGAGAGGGTGCAGTGGTTGATTTACGGTTGATAGGGTGCAGTGGTTGATTTACGGTTAACAGGGTGTAGTGGTTGATTTACGGTTGATAGGGTGCAGTGGTTGATTTACGGTTGAGAGGGTGCAGTGGTTGTTTTACAGTTAACAGGGTGCAGTGGTTGATTTACGGTTGACAGGGTGCAGTGGTTGATTTACGGTTGACAGGGTGCAGTGGTTGATTTACAGTTGACAGGGTGCAGTGGTTGATTTACAGTTGACAGGGTGCAGTGGTTGATTTAGAGTTGACAGGGTGCAGTGGTTGATTTACGGTTGACAGGGTACAGTGGTTGATTTAAGGTTGACAGGGTGCAGTGGTTGATTTACGGTTGATAGGGTGCAGTGGTTGATTTACGGTTGACAGGGTGTAGTTGTTGTTTTATGGTTGACAGGGTGCAGTGGTTGATTTACGGTTGACAGGATGCAGTGGTTGATGTACGGTTGACAGGGTGCAGTGGTTGATTTACTGTTGACAGGGTGCAGTGGTTGATTTACGGTTGAGAGGGTGCAGTGGTTGATTTACTGTTGACAGGTTGCAGTGGTTGATTTACGGTTGACAGGGTGCAGTGGTTGATTTACTGTTGACAGGTTGCAGTGGTTGATTTACGGTTGACAGGGTGCAGTGGTTGATTTACGGTTGACAGGGTGCAGTGGTTGATTTACGGTTGAGAGGGTGCAGTGGTTGATTTACGGTTGACAGGGTGCAGTGGTTGATTTACGGTTGAGAGGGTGCAGTGGTTGATTTACTGTTGACAGGTTGCAGTGGTTGATTTACGGTTGACAGGGTGCAGTGGTTGATTTACGGTTGACAGGATGCAGTGGTTGATTTACGGTTGAGAGGGTGCAGTGGTTGATTTACGGTTGACAGGGTGCAGTGGTTGATTTACGGTTGACAGGGTGCAGTGGTTGGTTGATTTACGGTTGAGAGGGTGCAGTGGTTGATTTACGGTTGAGAGGGTGCAGTGGTTGATTTACGGTTGACAGGGTGCAGTGGTTGAATTACGGTTGATAGGGTGCAGTGGTTGATTTACGGTTGGCAGGGTGTAGTGGTTGTTTTATGGTTGACAGGGTGCAGTGGTTGATTTACGGTTGACAGGATGCAGTGGTTGATGTACGGTTGACAGGGTGCAGTGGTTGATTTACTGTTGACAGGGTGCAGTGGTTGATTTACGGTTGAGAGGGTGCAGTGGTTGATTTACTGTTGACAGGGTGCAGTGGTTGATTTACGGTTGACAGGGGTGCAGTGGCTGATTTACGGTTGACAGGATGCAGTGGTTGATTTACGGTTGAGAGGGTGCAGTGGTTGATTTACGGTTGACAGGGTGCAGTGGTTGATTTACGGTTGACAGGGTGCAGTGGTTGATTTACGGTTGAGAGGGTGCAGTGGTTGATTTACGGTTGACAGGGTGCAGTGGTTGGTTGATTTACGGTTGAGAGGGTGCAGTGGTTGATTTACGGTTGACAGGGTGCAGTGGTTGATTTACGGTTGACAGGATGCAGTGGTTGATTTACGGTGGAGAGGGTGCAGTGGTTGATTTACGGTTGACAGGGTGCAGTGGTTGATTTACGGTTGACAGGGTGCAGTGGTTGATTTACGGTTGACAGGGTGCAGTGGTTGGTTGATTTACGGTTGAGAGGGTGCAGTGGTTGATTTACAGTTGAGAGGGTGCAGTGGTTGATTTACGGTTGATAGGGTGCAGTGGTTGATTTACGGTTAACAGGGTGTAGTGGTTGATTTACGGTTGATAGGGTGCAGTGGTTGATTTACGGTTGAGAGGGTGCAGTGGTTGTTTTACAGTTAACAGGGTGCAGTGGTTGATTTACGGTTGACAGGGTGCAGTGGTTGATTTACGGTTGACAGGGTGCAGTGGTTGATTTACAGTTGACAGGGTGCAGTGGTTGATTTACAGTTGACAGGGTGCAGTGGTTGATTTAGAGTTGACAGGGTGCAGTGGTTGATTTACGGTTGACAGGGTGCAGTGGTTGATTTACGGTTGACAGGGTGCAGTGGTTGATTTACGGTTGATAGGGTGCAGTGGTTGATTTACGGTTGAGAGGGTGCAGTGGTTGATTTACGGTTGACAGGGGTGCGGTGGTTGATTTACGGTTGACAGGGTGCAGTGGTTGATTTACGGTTGACAGGATGCAGTGGTTGATTTACGGTTGACAGGGTGCAGTGCTTGATTTACGGTTGACAGGGTGCAGTGGTTGATTTACGGTTGAGAGGGTGCAGTGGTTAATTTACGGTTGACAGGGTGCAGTGGTTGATTTACGGTTGACAGGGTGCAGTGGTTGATTTACGGTTGAGAGGGTGCAGTGGTTGATTTACGGTTGACAGGGTGCAGTGGTTGGTTGATTTACGGTTGAGAGGGTGCAGTGGTTGATTTACGGTTGAGAGGGTGCAGTGGTTGATTTACAGTTGACAGGGTGAAGTGGTTGATTTACGGTTGATAGGATGCAGTGGTTGATTTACGGTTGAGAGGGTGCAGTGGTTGTTTTACAGTTAACAGGGTGCAGTGGTTGATTTACGGTTGACAGGGTGCAGTGGTTGATTTACGGTTGACAGGGTGCAGTGGTTGATTTACAGTTGACAGGGTGCAGTGGTTGATTTACAGTTGACAGGGTGCAGTGGTTGATTTACGGTTGAGAGGGTGCAGTGGTTGATTTACTGTTGACAGGTTGCAGTGGTTGATTTACGGTTGACAGGGTGCAGTGGTTGATTTACGGTTGACAGGATGCAGTGGTTGATTTACGGTTGAGAGGGTGCAGTGGTTGATTTACGGTTGACAGGGTGCAGTGGTTGATTTACGGTTGACAGGGTGCAGTGGTTGATTTACGGTTGAGAGGGTGCAGTGGTTGATTTACGGTTGACAGGGTGCAGTGGTTGGTTGATTTACGGTTGAGAGGGTGCAGTGGTTGATTTACGGTTGAGAGGGTGCAGTGGTTGATTTACGGTTGACAGGGTGCAGTGGTTGAATTACGGTTGATAGGGTGCAGTGGTTGATTTACGGTTGGCAGGGTGTAGTGGTTGTTTTATGGTTGACAGGGTGCAGTGGTTGATTTACGGTTGACAGGATGCAGTGGTTGATTTACGGTTGACAGGGTGCAGTGGTTGATTTACTGTTGACAGGGTGCAGTGGTTGATTTACGGTTGAGAGGGTGCAGTGGTTGATTTACTGTTGACAGGGTGCAGTGGTTGATTTACGGTTGACAGGGTGCAGTGGTTGATTTACGGTTGACAGGATGCAGTGGTTGATTTACGGTTGAGAGGGTGCAGTGGTTGATTTACGGTTGACAGGGTGCAGTGGTTGATTTACGGTTGACAGGGTGCAGTGGTTGATTTACGGTTGAGAGGGTGCAGTGGTTGATTTACGGTTGACAGGGTGCAGTGGTTGGTTGATTTACGGTTGAGAGGGTGCAGGTGTTGATTTACGGTTGACAGGGTGCAGTGGTTGATTTACGGTTGACAGGATGCAGTGGTTGATTTACGGTGGAGAGGGTGCAGTGGTTGATTTACGGTTGACAGGGTGCAGTGGTTGATTTACGGTTGACAGGGTGCAGTGGTTGATTTACGGTTGACAGGGTGCAGTGGTTGGTTGATTTACGGTTGAGAGGGTGCAGTGGTTGATTTACAGTTGAGAGGGTGCAGTGGTTGATTTACGGTTGATAGGGTGCAGTGGTTGATTTACGGTTAACAGGGTGTAGTGGTTGATTTACGGTTGATAGGGTGCAGTGGTTGATTTACGGTTGAGAGGGTGCAGTGGTTGTTTTACAGTTAACAGGGTGCAGTGGTTGATTTACGGTTGACAGGGTGCAGTGGTTGATTTACGGTTGACAGGGTGCAGTGGTTGATTTACGGTTGACAGGGGTGCAGTGGTTGATTTACAGTTGACAGGGGTGCAGTGGTTGATTTAGAGTTGACAGGGTAAAGTGGTTGATTTACGGTTGACAGGGAGCAGTGGTTGATTTACGGTTGACAGGGTGCAGTGGTTGATTTACGGTTGATAGGGTGCAGTGGTTGATTTACGGTTGAGAGGGTGCAGTGGTTGATTTACGGTTGACAGGGTGCAGTGGTTGATTTACGGTTGACAGGGTGCAGTGGTTGATTTACGGTTGACAGGATGCAGTGGTTGATTTACGGTTGACAGGGTGCAGTGCTTAATTTACGGTTGACAGGGTGCAGTGGTTGATTTACGGTTGAGAGGGTGCAGTGGTTAATTTACGGTTGACAGGGTGCAGTGGTTGATTTACGGTTGACAGGGTGCAGTGGTTGATTTACGGTTGAGAGGGTGCAGTGGTTGATTTACGGTTGACAGGGTGCAGTGGTTGGTTGATTTATGGTTGAGAGGGTGCAGTGGTTGATTTACGGTTGAGAGGGTTCAGTGGTTGATTTACGGTTGATAGGATGCAGTGGTTGATTTACGGTTGAGAGGGTGCAGTGGTTGTTTTACAGTTAACAGGGTGCAGTGGTTGATTTACGGTTGACAGGGTGCAGTGGTCGATTTACGGTTGACAGGGTGCAGTGGTTGATTTACAGTTGACAGGGTGCAGTGGTTGATTTACAGTTGACAGGGTGCAGTGGTTGATTTAGAGTTGACAGGGTGCAGTGGTTGATTTACGGTTGACAGGGTGCAGTGGTTGATTTACGGTTGACAGGGTGCAGTGGTTGATTTACGGTTGATAGGGTGCAGTGGTTGATTTACGGTTGAGAGGGTGCAGTGGTTGATTTACGGTTGACAGGGTGCAGTGGTTCATTTACGGTTGACAGGGTGCAGTGGTTGATTTACGGTTGACAGGATGCAGTGGTTGATTTACGGTTGACAGGGTGCAGTGCTTGATTTACGGTTGAGAGGGTGCAGTGGTTGATTTACGGTTGACAGGGTGCAGTGGTTGATTTACGGTTGAGAGGGTGCAGTGGTTGATTTACGGTTGAGAGGGTGCAGTGGTTGATTTACGGCTGAGAGGGTGCAGTGGTTGATTTACGGTTGACAGGGTGCAGTGGTTGAATTACGGTTGATAGGGTGCAGTGGTTGATTTACGGTTGGCAGGGTGTAGTGGTTGTTTTATGGTTGACAGGGTGCAGTGGTTGATTTACGGTTGACAGGATGCAGTGGTTGATGTACGGTTGACAGGGTGCAGTGGTTGATTTACTGTTGACAGGGTGCAGTGGTTGATTTACGGTTGAGAGGGTGCAGTGGTTGATTTACTGTTGACAGGGTGCAGTGGTTGATTTACGGTTGACAGGGTGCAGTGGTTGATTTATGGTTGACAGGATGCAGTGGTTGATTTACGGTTGAGAGGGTGCAGTGGTTGATTTACGGTTGACAGGGTGCAGTGGTTGATTTACGGTTGACAGGGTGCAGTGGTTGATTTACGGTTGACAGGATGCAGTGGTTGATTTACGGTTGACAGGATGCAGTGGTTGATTTACGGTTGACAGGGTGCAGTGCTTGATTTACGGTTGACAGGGTGCAGTGGTTGATTTACGGTTGAGAGGGTGCAGTGGTTAATTTACGGTTGACAGGGTGCAGTGGTTGATTTACGGTTGACAGGGTGCAGTGGTTGATTTACGGTTGACAGGGTGCAGTGGTTGGTTGATTTACGGTTGAGAGGGTGCAGTGGTTGGTTGATTTACGGTTGAGAGGGTGCAGTGGTTGATTTACGGTTGACAGGGTGCAGTGGTTGATTTACGGTTGAGAGGGTGCAGTGGTTGATTTACTGTTGACAGGGTGCAGTGGTTGATTTACGGTTGACAGGGTGCAGTGGCTGATTTACGGTTGACAGGATGCAGTGGTTGATTTACGGTTGAGAGGGTGCAGTGGTTGATTTACGGTTGACAGGGTGCAGTGGTTGATTTACGGTTGACAGGGTGCAGTGGTTGATTTACGGTTGAGAGGGTGCAGTGGTTGATTTACGGTTGACAGGGTGCAGTGGTTGGTTGATTTACGGTTGAGAGGGTGCAGTGGTTGATTTACGGTTGACAGGGTGCAGTGGTTGATTTACGGTTGACAGGATGCAGTGGTTGATTTACGGTGGAGAGGGTGCAGTGGTTGATTTACGGTTGACAGGGTGCAGTGGTTGATTTACGGTTGACAGGGTGCAGTGGTTGATTTACGGTTGACAGGGTGCAGTGGTTGGTTGATTTACGGTTGAGAGGGTGCAGTGGTTGATTTACAGTTGAGAGGGTGCAGTGGTTGATTTACGGTTGATAGGGTGCAGTGGTTGATTTACGGTTAACAGGGTGTAGTGGTTGATTTACGGTTGATAGGGTGCAGTGGTTGATTTACGGTTGAGAGGGTGCAGTGGTTGTTTTACAGTTAACAGGGTGCAGTGGTTGATTCTACGGTTGACAGGGTGCAGTGGTTGATTTACGGTTGACAGGGTGCAGTGGTTGATTTACAGTTGACAGGGTGCAGTGGTTGATTTACAGTTGACAGGGTGCAGTGGTTGATTTAGAGTTGACAGGGTGCAGTGGTTGATTTACGGTTGACAGGGTACAGTGGTTGATTTAAGGTTGACAGGGTGCAGTGGTTGATTTACGGTTGACAGGGTGCAGTGGTTGATTTACAGTTGACAGGGTGCAGTGGTTGATTTACAGTTGACAGGGTGCAGTGGTTGATTTAGAGTTGACAGGGTGCAGTGGTTGATTTACGGTTGACAGGGTACAGTGGTTGATTTAAGGTTGACAGGGTGCAGTGGTTGATTTACGGTTGATAGGGTGCAGTGGTTGATTTACGGTTGACAGGGTGTAGTTGTTGTTTTATGGTTGACAGGGGTGCAGTGGTTGATTTACGGTTGACAGGATGCAGTGGTTGATTTACGGTTGACAGGGTGCAGTGGTTGATTTACTGTTGACAGGGTGCAGTGGTTGATTTACGGTTGAGAGGGTGCAGTGGTTGATTTACTGTTGACAGGTTGCAGTGGTTGATTTTACGGTTGACAGGGTGCAGTGGTTGATTTACTGTTGACAGGTTGCAGTGGTTGATTTACGGTTGACAGGGTGCAGTGGTTGATTTACGGTTGACAGGGTGCAGTGGTTGATTTACGGTTGAGAGGGTGCAGTGGTTGATTTACGGTTGACAGGGTGCAGTGGTTGATTTACGGTTGAGAGGGTGCAGTGGTTGATTTACTGTTGACAGGTTGCAGTGGTTGATTTACGGTTGACAGGGTGCAGTGGTTGATTTACGGTTGAGAGGGTGCAGTGGTTGATTTACTGTTGACAGGGTGCAGTGGTTGATTTACGGTTGACAGGGTGCAGTGGCTGATTTACGGTTGACAGGATGCAGTGGTTGATTTACGGTTGAGAGGGTGCAGTGGTTGATTTACGGTTGACAGGGTGCAGTGGTTGATTTACGGTTGACAGGGTGCAGTGGTTGATTTACGGTTGAGAGGGTGCAGTGGTTGATTTACGGTTGACAGGGTGCAGTGGTTGGTTGATTTACGGTTGAGAGGGTGCAGTGGTTGATTTACGGTTGACAGGGTGCAGTGGTTGATTTACAGTTGACAGGATGCAGTGGTTGATTTACGGTGGAGAGGGTGCAGTGGTTGATTTACGGTTGACTGGGTGCAGTGGTTGATTTACGGTTGACAGGGTGCAGTGGTTGATTTACGGTTGACAGGGTGCAGTGGTTGGTTGATTTACGGTTGAGAGGGTGCAGTGGTTGATTTACAGTTGAGAGGGTGCAGTGGTTGATTTACGGTTGATAGGGTGCAGTGGTTGATTTATGGTTAACAGGGTGTAGTGGTTGATTTACGGTTGATAGGGTGCAGTGGTTGATTTACAGTTGACAGGGTGCAGTGGTTGATTTAGAGTTGACAGGGTGCAGTGGTTGATTTACGGTTGACAGGGTACAGTGGTTGATTTAAGGTTGACAGGGTGCAGTGGTTGATTTACGGTTGATAGGGTGCAGTGGTTGATTTACGGTTGACAGGGTGTAGTTGTTGTTTTATGGTTGACAGGGTGCAGTGGTTGATTTACGGTTGACAGGATGCAGTGGTTGATGTACGGTTGACAGGGTGCAGTGGTTGATTTACTGTTGACAGGGGTGCAGTGGTTGATTTACGGTTGAGAGGGTGCAGTGGTTGATTTACTGTTGACAGGTTGCAGTGGTTGATTTACGGTTGACAGGGTGCAGTGGTTGATTTACTGTTGACAGGTTGCAGTGGTTGATTTACGGTTGACAGGGTGCAGTGGTTGATTTACGGTTGACAGGGTGCAGTGGTTGATTTACGGTTGAGAGGGTGCAGTGGTTGATTTACGGTTGACAGGGTGCAGTGGTTGATTTACGGTTGAGAGGGTGCAGTGGTTGATTTACTGTTGACAGGTTGCAGTGGTTGATTTACGGTTGACAGGGTGCAGTGGTTGATTTACGGTTGACAGGATGCAGTGGTTGATTTACGGTTGAGAGGGTGCAGTGGTTGATTTACGGTTGACAGGGTGCAGTGGTTGATTTACGGTTGACAGGGTGCAGTGGTTGGTTGATTTACGGTTGAGAGGGTGCAGTGGTTGATTTACGGTTGAGAGGGTGCAGTGGTTGATTTACGGTTGACAGGGTGCAGTGGTTGAATTACGGTTGATAGGGTGCAGTGGTTGATTTACGGTTGGCAGGGTGTAGTGGTTGTTTTATGGTTGACAGGGTGCAGTGGTTGATTTACGGTTGACAGGATGCAGTGGTTGATGTACGGTTGACAGGGTGCAGTGGTTGATTTACTGTTGACAGGGTGCAGTGGTTGATTTACGGTTGAGAGGGTGCAGTGGTTGATTTACTGTTGACAGGGTGCAGTGGTTGATTTACGGTTGACAGGGTGCAGTGGCTGATTTACGGTTGACAGGATGCAGTGGTTGATTTACGGTTGAGAGGGTGCAGTGGTTGATTTACGGTTGACAGGGTGCAGTGGTTGATTTACGGTTGACAGGGTGCAGTGGTTGATTTACGGTTGAGAGGGTGCAGTGGTTGATTTACGGTTGACAGGGTGCAGTGGTTGGTTGATTTACGGTTGAGAGGGTGCAGTGGTTGATTTACGGTTGACAGGGTGCAGTGGTTGATTTACGGTTGACAGGATGCAGTGGTTGATTTACGGTGGAGAGGGTGCAGTGGTTGATTTACGGTTGACAGGGTGCAGTGGTTGATTTACGGTTGACAGGGTGCAGTGGTTGGTTGATTTACGGTTGAGAGGGTGCAGTGGTTGATTTACAGTTGAGAGGGTGCAGTGGTTGATTTACGGTTGATAGGGTGCAGTGGTTGATTTACGGTTAACAGGGTGTAGTGGTTGATTTACGGTTGATAGGGTGCAGTGGTTGATTTACGGTTGAGAGGGTGCAGTGGTTGTTTTACAGTTAACAGGGTGCAGTGGTTGATTTACGGTTGACAGGGGTGCAGTGGTTGATTTACGGTTGACAGGGTGCAGTGGTTGATTTACAGTTGACAGGGTGCAGTGGTTGATTTACAGTTGACAGGGTGCAGTGGTTGATTTAGAGTTGACAGGGTGCAGTGGTTGATTTACGGTTGACAGGGTGCAGTGGTTGATTTACGGTTGACAGGGTGCAGTGGTTGATTTACGGTTGATAGGGTGCAGTGGTTGATTTACGGTTGAGAGGGTGCAGTGGTTGATTTACGGTTGACAGGGTGCGGTGGTTGATTTACGGTTGACAGGGTGCAGTGGTTGATTTACGGTTGACAGGATGCAGTGGTTGATTTACGGTTGACAGGGTGCAGTGCTTGATTTACGGTTGACAGGGTGCAGTGGTTGATTCTACGGTTGAGAGGGTGCAGTGGTTAATTTACGGTTGACAGGGTGCAGTGGTTGATTTACGGTTGACAGGGTGCAGTGGTTGATTTACGGTTGAGAGGGTGCAGTGGTTGATTTACGGTTGACAGGGTGCAGTGGTTGGTTGATTTACGGTTGAGAGGGTGCAGTGGTTGATTTACGGTTGACAGGGTGCAGTGGTTGATTTACAGTTGACAGGATGCAGTGGTTGATTTACGGTGGAGAGGGTGCAGTGGTTGATTTACGGTTGACTGGGTGCAGTGGTTGATTTACGGTTGACAGGGTGCAGTGGTTGATTTACGGTTGACAGGGTGCAGTGGTTGGTTGATTTACGGTTGAGAGGGTGCAGTGGTTGATTTACAGTTGAGAGGGTGCAGTGGTTGATTTACGGTTGATAGGGTGCAGTGGTTGATTTATGGTTAACAGGGTGTAGTGGTTGATTTACGGTTGATAGGGTGCAGTGGTTGATTTACAGTTGACAGGGTGCAGTGGTTGATTTAGAGTTGACAGGGTGCAGTGGTTGATTTACGGTTGACAGGGTACAGTGGTTGATTTAAGGTTGACAGGGTGCAGTGGTTGATTTACAGTTGACAGGGTGCAGTGGTTGATTTACAGTTGACAGGGTGCAGTGGTTGATTTAGAGTTGACAGGGTGCAGTGGTTGATTTACGGTTGACAGGGTGCAGTGGTTGATTTACGGTTGACAGGGTGCAGTGGTTGATTTACGGTTGATAGGGTGCAGTGGTTGATTTACGGTTGAGAGGGTGCAGTGGTTGATTTACGGTTGACAGGGTGCAGTGGTTCATTTACGGTTGACAGGGTGCAGTGGTTGATTTACGGTTGACAGGATGCAGTGGTTGATTTACGGTTGACAGGGTGCAGTGCTTGATTTACGGTTGAGAGGGTGCAGTGGTTGATTTACGGTTGACAGGGTGCAGTGGTTGATTTACGGTTGAGAGGGTGCAGTGGTTGATTTACGGTTGAGAGGGTGCAGTGGTTGATTTACGGCTGAGAGGGTGCAGTGGTTGATTTACGGTTGACAGGGTGCAGTGGTTGAATTACGGTTGATAGGGTGCAGTGGTTGATTTACGGTTGGCAGGGTGTAGTGGTTGTTTTATGGTTGACAGGGTGCAGTGGTTGATTTACGGTTGACAGGATGCAGTGGTTGATGTACGGTTGACAGGGTGCAGTGGTTGATTTACTGTTGACAGGGTGCAGTGGTTGATTTACGGTTGAGAGGGTGCAGTGGTTGATTTACTGTTGACAGGGTGCAGTGGTTGATTTACGGTTGACAGGGTGCAGTGGTTGATTTATGGTTGACAGGATGCAGTGGTTGATTTACGGTTGAGAGGGTGCAGTGGTTGATTTACGGTTGACAGGGTGCAGTGGTTGATTTACGGTTGACAGGGTGCAGTGGTTGATTTACGGTTGACAGGATGCAGTGGTTGATTTACGGTTGACAGGATGCAGTGGTTGATTTACGGTTGACAGGGTGCAGTGCTTGATTTACGGTTGACAGGGTGCAGTGGTTGATTTACGGTTGAGAGGGTGCAGTGGTTAATTTACGGTTGACAGGGTGCAGTGGTTGATTTACGGTTGACAGGGTGCAGTGGTTGATTTACGGTTGAGAGGGTGCAGTGGTTGATTTACGGTTGACAGGGTGCAGTGGTTGGTTGATTTACGGTTGAGAGGGTGCAGTGGTTGATTTACGGTTGAGAGGGTGCAGTGGTTGATTTACAGTTGACAGGGTGAAGTGGTTGATTTACGGTTGATAGGATGCAGTGGTTGATTTACGGTTGAGAGGGTGCAGTGGTTGTTTTACAGTTAACAGGGTGCAGTGGTTGATTTACGGTTGACAGGGTGCAGTGGTTGATTTACGGTTGACAGGGTGCAGTGGTTGATTTACAGTTGACAGGGTGCAGTGGTTGGTTGATTTACGGTTGAGAGGGTGCAGTGGTTGATTTACGGTTGAGAGGGTGCAGTGGTTGATTTACGGTTGAGAGGGTGCAGTGGTTGATTTACGGTTGAGAGGGTGCAGTGGTTGATTTACGGCTGAGAGGGTGCAGTGGTTGATTTACAGTTGACAGGGTGCAGTGGTTGATTTACGGTTGAGAGGGTGCAGTGGTTGATTTACTGTTGACAGGTTGCAGTGGTTGATTTACGGTTGACAGGGTGCAGTGGTTGATTTACGGTTGACAGGATGCAGTGGTTGATTTACGGTTGAGAGGGTGCAGTGGTTGATTTACGGTTGACAGGGTGCAGTGGTTGATTTACGGTTGACAGGGTGCAGTGGTTGATTTACGGTTGACAGGGTGCAGTGGTTGATTTACAGTTGACAGGGTGCAGTGGTTGGTTGATTTACGGTTGAGAGGGTGCAGTGGTTGATTTACGGTTGAGAGGGTGCAGTGGTTGATTTACGGTTGAGAGGGTGCAGTGGTTGATTTACGGTTGAGAGGGTGCAGTGGTTGATTTACGGCTGAGAGGGTGCAGTGGTTGATTTACAGTTGACAGGGTGCAGTGGTTGATTTACGGTTGAGAGGGTGCAGTGGTTGATTTACTGTTGACAGGTTGCAGTGGTTGATTTACGGTTGACAGGGTGCAGTGGTTGATTTACGGTTGACAGGATGCAGTGGTTGATTTACGGTTGAGAGGGTGCAGTGGTTGATTTACGGTTGACAGGGTGCAGTGGTTGATTTACGGTTGACAGGGTTCAGTGGTTGATTTACGGTTGAGAGGGTGCAGTGGTTGATTTACGGTTGAGAGGGTGCAGTGGTTGGTTGATTTACGGTTGAGAGGGTGCAGTGGTTGATTTACGGTTGAGAGGGTGCAGTGGTTGATTTACGGTTGGCAGGGTGTAGTGGTTGTTTTATGGTTGACAGGGTGCAGTGGTTGATTTACGGTTGACAGGATGCAGTGGTTGATTTACGGTTGACAGGGTGCAGTGGTTGATTTACTGTTGACAGGGTGCAGTGGTTGATTTACGGTTGAGAGGGTGCAGTGGTTGATTTACTGTTGACAGGGTGCAGTGGTTGATTCACGGTTGACAGGGTGCAGTGGTTGATTTACGGTTGACAGGATGCAGTGGTTGATTTACGGTTGAGAGGGTGCAGTGGTTGATTTACGGTTGACAGGGTGCAGTGGTTGATTTACGGTTGACAGGGTGCAGTGGTTGATTTACGGTTGAGAGGGTGCAGTGGTTGATTTACGGTTGACAGGGTGCAGTGGTTGGTTGATTTACGGTTGAGAGGGTGCAGGTGTTGATTTACGGTTGACAGGGTGCAGTGGTTGATTTACGGTTGACAGGATGCAGTGGTTGATTTACGGTGGAGAGGGTGCAGTGGTTGATTTACGGTTGACAGGGTGCAGTGGTTGATTTACGGTTGACAGGGTGCAGTGGTTGATTTACGGTTGACAGGGTGCAGTGGTTGGTTGATTTACGGTTGAGAGGGTGCAGTGGTTGATTTACAGTTGAGAGGGTGCAGTGGTTGATTTACGGTTGATAGGGTGCAGTGGTTGATTTACGGTTAACAGGGTGTAGTGGTTGATTTACGGTTGATAGGGTGCAGTGGTTGATTTACGGTTGAGAGGGTGCAGTGGTTGTTTTACAGTTAACAGGGTGCAGTGGTTGATTTACGGTTGACAGGGTGCAGTGGTTGATTTACGGTTGACAGGGTGCAGTGGTTGATTTACAGTTGACAGGGTGCAGTGGTTGATTTACAGTTGACAGGGTGCAGTGGTTGATTTAGAGTTGACAGGGTAAAGTGGTTGATTTACGGTTGACAGGGTGCAGTGGTTGATTTACGGTTGACAGGGTGCAGTGGTTGATTTACGGTTGATAGGGTGCAGTGGTTGATTTACGGTTGAGAGGGTGCAGTGGTTGATTTACGGTTGACAGGGTGCAGTGGTTGATTTACGGTTGACAGGGTGCAGTGGTTGATTTACGGTTGACAGGATGCAGTGGTTGATTTACGGTTGACAGGGTGCAGTGCTTGATTTACGGTTGACAGGGTGCAGTGGTTGATTTACGGTTGAGAGGGTGCAGTGGTTAATTTACGGTTGACAGGGTGCAGTGGTTGATTTACGGTTGACAGGGTGCAGTGGTTGATTTACGGTTGAGAGGGTGCAGTGGTTGATTTACGGTTGACAGGGTGCAGTGGTTGGTTGATTTATGGTTGAGAGGGTGCAGTGGTTGATTTACGGTTGAGAGGGTTCAGTGGTTGATTTACAGTTGACAGGGTGAAGTGGTTGATTTACGGTTGATAGGATGCAGTGGTTGATTTACGGTTGAGAGGGTGCAGTGGTTGATTTACGGTTGAGAGGGTGCAGTGGTTGTTTTACGGTTAACAGGGTGCAGTGGTTGATTTACGGTTGACAGGGTGCAGTGGTTGATTTACGGTTGACAGGGTGCAGTGGTTGATTTACAGTTGACAGGGTGCAGTGGTTGATTTACAGTTGACAGGGTGCAGTGGTTGATTTAGAGTTGACAGGGTGCAGTGGTTGATTTACGGTTGACAGGGTGCAGTGGTTGATTTACGGTTGACAGGGTGCAGTGGTTGATTTACGGTTGATAGGGTGCAGTGGTTGATTTACGGTTGACAGGGTGCAGTGGTTGATTTACGGTTGACAGGATGCAGTGGTTGATTTACGGTTGACAGGGTGCAGTGCTTGATTTACGGTTGAGAGGGTGCAGTGGTTGATTTACGGTTGAGAGGGTGCAGTGGTTGATTTACGGTTGACAGGGTGCAGTGGTTGATTTATGGTTGACAGGGTGCAGTGGTTGATTTACGGTTGAGAGGGTGCAGTGGTTGATTTACGGTTGACAGGGTGCAGTGGTTGGTTGATTTACGGTTGAGAGGGTGCAGTGGTTGATTTACGGCTGAGAGGGTGCAGTGGTTGATTTACGGTTGACAGGGTGCAGTGGTTGAATTACGGTTGATAGGGTGCAGTGGTTGATTTACGGTTGGCAGGGTGTAGTGGTTGTTTTATGGTTGACAGGGTGCAGTGGTTGATTTACGGTTGACAGGATGCAGTGGTTGATGTACGGTTGACAGGGTGCAGTGGTTGATTTACTGTTGACAGGGTGCAGTGGTTGATTTACGGTTGAGAGGGTGCAGTGGTTGATTTACTGTTGACAGGGTGCAGTGGTTGATTTACGGTTGACAGGGTGCAGTGGTTGATTTATGGTTGACAGGATGCAGTGGTTGATTTACGGTTGAGAGGGTGCAGTGGTTGATTTACGGTTGACAGGGTGCAGTGGTTGATTTACGGTTGACAGGGTGCAGTGGTTGATTTACGGTTGAGAGGGTGCAGTGGTTGATTTACGGTTGACAGGGTGCAGTGGTTGGTTGATTTACGGTTGAGAGGGTGCAGTGGTTGATTTACGGTTGACAGGGTGCAGTGGTTGAATTACGATTGATAGGGTGCAGTGGTTGATTTACGGTTGGCAGGGTGTAGTGGTTGTTTTATGGTTGACAGGGTGCAGTGGTTGATTTACGGTTGACAGGATGCAGTGGTTGATGTACGGTTGACAGGGTGCAGTGGTTGATTTACTGTTGACAGGGTGCAGTGGTTGATTTACGGTTGAGAGGGTGCAGTGGTTGATTTACTGTTGACAGGGTGCAGTGGTTGATTTACGGTTGACAGGGTGCAGTGGTTGATTTACGGTTGACAGGATGCAGTGGTTGATTTACGGTTGAGAGGGTGCAGTGGTTGATTTACGGTTGACAGGGTGCAGTGGTTGATTTACAGTTGACAGGGTGCAGTGGTTGATTTACGGTTGAGAGGGTGCAGTGGTTGATTTACGGTTGACAGGGTGCAGTGGTTGGTTGATTTACGGTTGAGAGGGTGCAGTGGTTGATTTACGGTTGACAGGGTGCAGTGGTTGATTTACGGTTGACAGGATGCAGTGGTTGATTTACGGTGGAGAGGGTGCAGTGGTTGATTTACGGTTGAGAGGGTGCAGTGGTTGATTTACGGTTGACAGGGTGCAGTGGTTGATTTACGGTTGACAGGGTGCAGTGGTTGGTTGATTTACGGTTGAGAGGGTGCAGTGGTTGATTTACGGTTGAGAGGGTGCAGTGGTTGATTTACGGTTGATAGGGTGCAGTGGTTGATTTACGGTTAACAGGGTGTAGTGGTTGTTTTATGGTTGACAGGGTGCAGTGGTTGATTTACGGTTGAGAGGGTGCAGTGGTTGACTTACAGTTGAGAGGGTGCAGTGGTTGACTTACGGTTTATTTACGGTGGAGAGGGTGCAGTGGTCTCTGTGCAGTTGACTTACGGTGGAGAAGGTGCAGTGGTTGGTGTCGTCGCTGGCGAAGAGTATGGCGTCCTTGATAAACACAGCCACCGACTTTAGCATGAAGGTGACAAACAGCTGGATGTGAATGTAGTTCCTGGCACAGTGAAGCCTCCTGTGAAGAACCACAAAACACGGTCAGGACCTGGGACCGCAGAGCAAACACATAGCATGGTCAGGACCGAGAACCGCAGGGCAAACACATAGCATGGTCAGGACGAGAACCGCAGGGCAAACACATAGCATGGTCAGGACGAGAACTGCAGGGCAAACACATAGCATGGTCAGGACCGAGAACCGCAGGGCAAACACATAGCATGGTCAGGACCGAGAACCGCAGGGCAAACACATAGCATGGTCAGGACCGAGAACCGCAGGGCAAACACATAGCATGGTCAGGACCTAGAACCACACACACAAAACACTGTCAGGACAAAGGACTGCACACTTCTCAACCGACAATTGAAAGACATTAAAATGAGGCCAAGGAGAAAAATAGTACAACAATAGGGGAGCCTCAGATTTAGAAACAATAATGGGTTGAACATGAGAGAGAGAGAGAGAGAGAGAGAGAGAGAGAGAGAGACAGAGACAGAGACAGAGACAGAGACAGAGACAGAGACAGAGACAGAGACAGAGAGAGAGAGAGACAGAGACAGAGACAGAGACAGAGACAGAGACAGAGAGAGAGAGAGAGAGAGAGAGAGAGAGAGAGAGAGAGAGACAGAGAGAGACGGCGGTAGCAGGTGTGTGTTACTGAGATAATAAAGTTATACCACTCAGCTTTAGTAAGGCTTTAGTAAGGCATTATCTGCCTCTCTGTTTATTACATATCCAGCTCATACACACTTCTCATACTTGCATGCTCTTCAACCGAACGCTGCTTGCACCCGCCCACCCGACTAGAATCACTACTCTAGACGGGTCTGACCTAGAGTATGTGGACAACTACAAATATCTAGGTGTCTGGTTAGACTGTAAACTCTCCTTCCAGACTCACATTAAGAATCTCCAATCCAAAGTTAAATCTAGAATCGGTTTCCTATTTCGCAACAAAGCCTCCTTCACTCATGCTGCCAAACATGCCCTCGTAAAACTGACTATCCTACCGATCCTTGACTTCGGCGATGTCATTTACAAAATAGCCTCCAACACTCTACTCAGCAAATTGGATGTAGTCTATCACAGTGCCATCCGTTTTGTCTCCAAAGCCCCATATACAGTGGGGAAAAAAAGTATTTAGTCAGCCACCAATTGTGCAAGTTCTCCCACTTAAAAAGATGAGAGAGGCCTGTCATTTTCATCATAGGTACACGTCAACTATGACAGACAAAATTAGAAAAAAATTTCCAGAAAATCACATTATAGGATTTTTAATGAATTTATTGGCATATGATGGTGGAAAATAAGTATTTGGTCAATAACAAAAGTTTCTCAATACTTTGTTATATACCCTTTGTTGGCAATGACACAGGTCAAACGTTTTCTGTAAGTCTTCACAAGGTTTTCACACACTGTTGCTGGTATTTTGGCCCATTCCTCCATGCAGATCTCCTCTAGAGCAGTGATGTTTTGGGGCTGTCGCTGGGCAACACAGACTTTCAACTCCCTCCAAAGATTTTCTATGGGGGTTGAGATCTGGAGACTGGCTAGGCCACTCCAGGACCTTGAAATGCTTCTTACGAAGCCACTCCTTCGTTGCCCGGGCGGTGTGTTTGGGATCATTGTCATGCTGAAAGACCCAGCCACGTTTCATCTTCAATGCCCTTGCTGATGGAAGGAGGGTTTCACTCAAAATCTCACGATACATGGCCCCATTCATTCTTTCCTTTACACGGATCAGTCGTCCTGGTCCCTTTGCAGAAAAACAGACCCAAAGCATGATGTTTCCAACCCCATGCTTCACAGTAGGTATGGTGTTCTTTGGATGCAACTCAGCATTCTTTGTCCTCCAAACATGACGAGTTGAGTTTTTACCAAAAAGTTATATTTTGGTTTCATCTGACCATATGACATTCTCCCAATCCTCTTCTGGATCATCCAAATGCACTTCAGACGGGCCTGGACATGTACTGGCTTAAGCAGGGGGACACGTCTCGCACTACAGGATTTGAGTCCCTGGCGGCGTAGTGTGTTACTGATGGTTGGCTTTGTTACTTTGGTCCCAGCTCTCAGCAGGTCATTCACTAGGTCCCCCCGTGTGGTTCTGGGATTTTGCTCACCGTTCTTGTGATCATTTTGACCCCACGGGGTGAGATCTTGCATGGAGCCCCAGATCGAGGGAGATTATCAGTGGTCTTGTATGTCTTCCATTTCCTAATAATTGCTCCCACAGTTGATTTCTTCAAACCAAGCTGCTTACCTGTTGCAGATTCAGTCTTCCCAGCCTGGTGCAGGTCTACAATTTTGTTTTTGGTGTCCTTTGAAAGCTCTTTGGTCTTGGCCATTGTGAAGTTTGGAGTGTGACTGTTTGAGGTTGTGGACAGGTGTCTTTTATACTGATAACAAGTTCAAACAGGTGCCATTAATACAGGTAACGAGTGGAGGACAGAGGAGCCTCTTAAAGAAGAAGTTACAGGTCTGTGAGAGCCAGAAATCTTGCTTGTTTGTAGGTGACCAAATACTTATTTTCCACCATAATTTGCAAATAAATTCATTAAAAATCCTACAATGGGATTTTCTGGATTTTTTTTTCTCAATTTGTCTGTCATAGTTGACGTGTACCTATGATGAAAATTACAGGCCTCTCTCATCTTTTTAAGTGGGAGAACTTGCACAATTGGTGGCTGACTAAATACTTTTTTGCCCCACTGTACTACCCACCACTGTGACCTGTACGCTCTTGTTGGCTGGTCCTCACTACATATTCGTCGCCAAACCCACTGGCTCCAGGCCATCTATAAATCACTGCTAGGCAAATCCCCGCCTTATCTTAGCTCATTGGTCACCATAGCAACACCCACCCGTAGACTGCGCTCCAGCGGGTATATCTCACTGGTCATCCCCAAAGCCAACACCTCCTTTGGCCGCAATTCCTTCCAGTTCTCTGCTGCCAATGACTGGAACGAATTGCAAAAATCTCTGAAGCTGGAGACACTTATCTCCCTCACTAACTTTAAGCATCAGTTGTCAGAGCACCTTACCGATCACTGCACCTGTACACAGCCCATCTGAAATTAGCCCGCCCAACTACCTCATCCCTATATTGTTATTTATTTTGCTCATTTGTACACCAGTATCTCTATTTGCACATCATCTCTTGCACATCATTCCAGTGTTAATACTAAATTGTAATTATTTTGCACTATAGCCTATTTTATTGCCTTACCTCCATAACTTGCTAAATTTGCACACTGTATATTATATGTATTTCTGTTGTATTTTTGACTTTGTTTTGTTTTACCCCATATGTAACTCTGTGTTGTTGTTTTTATCGCACTGCTTTGCTTTATCTTGGCCAGGTCGCAGTTGTAAATGAGAACTTGTTCTCAACTGGTTTACCTGGTTAAATAAAGGTGAAAAAAAAAAATGAAAAAAAAAAAATACAATCCAAATGTCATGGGCACTATATCGTCATCCCCAATGTGTGAGCCCAGTCAGATAAGATACCATTCTCTCTTTTACTGTCATTCCTTAAAGAGACCACCATTAATTTGAGTGAATTTGGCGAGAGAGAGAGAGTAAACGGCCATCTATGGATTTGTCCTTTAAGAGTGTGTTTCATTAGATTAGCCTGCTAAAAATGGCTGGAGGGAGAGAGGAGGGGAGGAGAGAAGAGGAGGTAGGAGAGGAGGGAGGAAAGCATGCTAGACATTGGGAGAATCTCAATTGCATATTCCTCGCCTCTTCTTTCCTCACCTCCTTCTCAAAACCCATTGGATTAGAAGGGCAGAGGTCAACTTTGGTATTACAGTAGAGTATGCCTACTCTAGCCATTATTTTTCTTCACCCAACAACAACCTCAAAACAATCTCCTGTTCTGACCTTTGACCTCCTACCTGAAGAGCAGTAGGATCACCACGGCGATGGAGAGGAAGACCAGGGAGGTGCCGTAGCCGATGGTGTAGATCAGCTTGACAGTGGCAAAGTAGGACTCCTGCATAGGTTTCACATAGAGATAGAAATCAGAACCCCATATTCAGTCTCAGAGTAGTGGTGCTGATCTGGGATCAGGTCCCCCTGTTCAAATAATCGTATTTATTATGGTCTAAAATAGAGAACTGATCCTATATCAGCACTCACACTCGACACCAGGACCTGTACTAATGAAGCCTGTCAGAGTATGAGTGCTGATCTAGGATCAGTTCTCTATTTTAGACCATAATAAATACGATTATTTGAACAGGGGGACCTGATCCCAGATCAGCACTCCTCCTCTGAGACTCTGGGGTCATTCCATGTCATCTCTGCAAGCCACGACACCCACCATCTCAGATTGTTCTGAAATCGTTTCTGTAGTTAGAGACAGATAAGATTAGCATTCCTGAAACATTATTTTGTTGAAATGTAATTTGATCGCTGAGAAATTAAGCTAATTGATTGCACCCAAATTGGCCATTCGATTTGGACTATAATTATTTCTAACAATGTTCAAATGACAATAAAATGATCAATAGCCACCCACGGGCTCCCCACACCCCACACCACTCCCACCCCAACAACCAGTATACAGTATCAGTTCTCTATGTCTGACAACCTTTAAGTCTTTACTGAAGAATCATCTCTTCAGTAGGTCCTATGATTGAGTGTAGTCTGGCCCAGGGGTGCGAAGGTGAACGGCAAGGCACTGGAGTGACGAACCACCCTTGCTGTCTCTGCCTGGCTGGCTTCCCTCTCTCCACTGGGATTCTCTGCCTCTGACCCTATTACGGGGGCTGAGTCACTGGCTTGCAAGTGCTCTCCCATGCCATCCCTATGAGGGGCGCATCAGGTCTTGACAGGCTTTTTTCGCTAAACTCGACTTGAGTGGGTTGAGTCACTAATGTTACCTTCCTGTCCGGTCATCTCGGGCTCGTGTGGTGGGGGAGATCTTTGTGGGCTATGCCTTGTCTCAGAGTATTAAGTTGGTGGTCTGTTGATATCACTCTGGTGGTGTATTTCTCCTGTCTTATCTGGTGTCCTGTGTGATCTTAAGTATGCTCCCTTTAATTCTCTCATCTCTCTCTGTCGCTCTCTCTCTCTCTTCGCTCAGAGAGGAACTGAGCCCTAGGACCATGCCTCAGGACAACCTGGCCTGATGACTCCTGGCTGTCCCCTTCCCCAGTCCACCTTGTCGTGATCCAGTTTCTGCTGTTCTGCCTGCGGCTATGGAACCCTGACCTGTTCACCGGGGGGCCAGTATGAAAAATGTATGCACTCACTAACTGTAAGTCGCTCTGGATAAGAGCGTCTGCTAAATGACTAAAATGTAAAAGGGTGGCAGGTAGCTTAGTGGGTAAGAGCGTTGTGCCAGTAACCGAAAGGTCGCTGGTTCTAATCCCTGAGCCGACTAGGTGAGAAATCTGTCGATGTGCACTTAACCCTAATTGCTCATGTAAGTCGCTCTGGATAAGAGCGTCTGCTAAATGACTAAAATGTAAATCACTTGCAATCTTAACCATTAGTGTAAAAGTACCACGTTTTACCCACTAAATGCCGCTGTTCCTGCCACCCCACCCTTTTATCTATTTTGCTGGTCTCTTGTGTTTATTACATTTTACATTTACATTTTAGTCATTTAGCAGACGCTCTTATCCAGAGCGACTTACAGTTAGTGAGTGCATACATTTTAATACTGGCCCCCCGTGGGAATCGAAACCCACAACCCTGGCGTTGCAAACGCCATGCTCTACCAACTGAGCTACATCCCTGCCGGCCATTCCCTCCCCTACCCTGGACGACGCTGGGCCAATTGTGCGCCGCCCCATGGGTCTCCCGGTCACGGCCGGCTACGACAGAGCCTGGATTTATTAAATGGATCACCACATTGTCTTTGCAACTTTGGGTAGAAAACCAATTGCTTTTGCTCATGATGATAATATCGGTCCCATGATTTCAATGGGATTTCCAACTCTAGGTTTTTTCACAACTGCCACCAGTTTTTTTACTATGAAACCCTGAACACCAATGGTATTCACTAAGTTGATGGTTTATATTTAGGATAATGTTTACAGCTTTGCCATTGTATTTAAACATTTTAAATCATCTTATTTGATTGTATATATATATATATATATATATGTTTTACATGTGATATGGCCACACAGAGGGCCAGAGATAATTACAGACACTTGTGATAATCTGAAGTACCCAAAAAGGCCACTAGATATCATTGATAAACATTTCATATATTCCTTGAAAGTTACCAAAATTCTGGTAGTTTACTGATAATCTTCTAAAGTTTCCAGTAATATACCATCCCTTTGAAACCCTACCCTGATCCTTCTCTCTAAACTCTCTTTCACCTCTGGAATGTGAATGTCGTCGCCCACACTACAGGCTATGTGGTACGGGGGGAAGGGTCGCGACCATCCGATGCTGGTGCAGTTTCGGCTGACTGATCCTGCTGAGGTAGAGGTCAAGGTTAGGGGTCACCGTGGATGAGAAACAGGGATTGAAAGCCAGTGGAAAATGGACAAAGAGATAATTACTGTATAAGCGAAAACCATAACATACTACCTGTATATCATTGTACGTATATTGTATTTATACTTTATACAGTACTGTCATAGACACATCAGTACACACACAACCCCCCCTCAGTGTGACAAATGTCACCTGCACCTGTGTTATTCCCAAAAAGAGAGAAGACAGCAGGACAGGCTGTGTGGACCATCTCCCCAACCGCAGCATATGGCCAGCACACCACAGAGTCCCAGAACGGTAAACAACCTTCGAGAGAGAGAGAGAGAGAGAGAGAGAGAGAGAGAGAGAGAGAGAGAGAGAGAGAGAGAGAGAGAGAGAGAGAGAGAGAGAGAGAGAGAGAGAGGATGAGAGAGAGGATGAGAGAGAGAGAGAGAGAGAGAGAGAGAGAGAGAGAGAGAGAGAGAGAGAGAGAGAGAGAGAGAGAGAGAGAGAGAGAGAGAGAGAGAGGAGAGAGAGAGAGAGAGAGAGAGAGAGAGAGAGAGAGAGAGAGAGAGAGAGAGAGAGAGCGAGGATGAGAGAGAGCGAGAGAGAGAGAGAGAGAGAGAGAGAGAGAGAGAGAGAGAGAGAGAGAGGGATGTACAGTCTACTGTATTTTCATTCTTAAAGCCTACTTAATTGCAACCCAAATATAATACCTCACTCACAGCCAAGAATTTAATCCTGCTATAAATTACACACATACAGTGCATTCTGAAAGTATTCAGACCCCTTGACTTTTTCCACATTGTGTGGAAATTGATTAAAAATAAAACCATCTCAATCTACACACAATATTATCACATTTACATAAGTATTCAGACCCTTTGTTGAAGCACCTTTGGCAGCGACTACAGCCTTCTTGGGTATGACGCTACAAGCTTGGCACACCTGTATTTGGGGAGTTTCTCCCATTGCAGATCCTCTCAAGCTCTGTCAGGTTGGATGGAGAGTGTTGCTGCGCAGCTATTTTCAGGTCTCTCCAGAGATGTTTGGTTGGGTTCAAGTCCGGGCTCTGGCTGGGCCACTCAAGGACATTCAGAGACTTGTCCCAAAGCCACTCCTGCGTTGTATTGGCTGTGTGCTTAGGATCGTTGTACTTTTGGAAGGTGAACCTTTGCCCCAGTCTGAGGTCCTGAGCGCTCTGGAGTAGGTTTTCATCAAGGATCTCTCTGTACTTTGCTCTGTTCATCTTTCCCTCGATCCTGACTAGTCTCCCAGTCCCTGCCGCTGAAAATCATCCCCACAGCATGATGCTGCCACCACCATGCTTCACCGTAGGGATGGCCCCAGGCTTCCTCCAGACATGACGCTTGGCATTCAGGCCAAAGAGTTCAATCTTGGTTTCATCAGACCAGAGAATCTTGTTTCTCATGGTCTGTGAGTCCTTTAGGTGCCTTTTGGTAAACTCCAAGCAGGCTGTCATGTGCCTTTTACTGAGGAGTGGCTTCCGTCTGGCCACTCTACCATCAAGGCCTGATTGGGTGGAATGCTGCAGAGATGGTTGTCCTTCTGGAAGGTTCTCCCATCTCCACAGAGGAACTCTGGAGCTCTGTCAGAGTGACCATCGGGTTCTTGGTCACCTCCCTGACCAATGCCTTTCTCCCCTGATTGCTCAGTTTGGCCGGGTGGCCAGCTCTTGGTGGTTCCAAACTTCTTCCATTTAAGAATGATGGAGGCCACTGTGTTCTTGTGGACCTTCAATGCTGCAGAAATGTTTTGGTACCCTTCCCCAGATCTGTGCCTCGACACAATCCTGTCTTGGAGCTCTACGGACAATTCCTTCGACCTCATGGCTTGGTTTTTGCTCTGACATGCAATGTCAACTGTGGGACCTTATATAGACAGGTGTGTGCCTTTCCAAATCATGTCCAATTCATTGAATTTACCACAGGTGGACTCCAATCAAGTTGTAGAAACATCTCAAGGATGATCAATGGAAACAGCATGCACCTGAGCTCAATTTTGAGTCTCATAGCAAAGGGTCTGAATACTTATGTAAATAAGGTATTTCTGTTTTTTATTTTTAATACATTTGCAAAAATGTCTAAACCAGTTTTCGCTTTGTCATTGTGGGGTATTGTGTGTAGATTGAAGGGAATTATTATTATTATTTGAATCCATTTTAGAATAAGGCTGTAATGTAACAAAATGTGGAAAAGGGGAAGGGGTCTGAATACTTTCTGAATGCACAGTATATAGGCCTTAAAGGGATAGCTCACCTCAACTATGCTACTCTCTTTTGATATATTATAATCACTTACTACTTCTACACTAGAATCGTTTTTGAATCTGCTCTTTCACAAACTATTCTCTGCAAACCATTTATTCAATGCCAGACTCTCACATTTAGATGTGAACACACTGTATATCATATTATGACTGACTATACTTGAGATAGAGAGTGGAGAGTGAGAACATGTAATGGCTCATTCTAAGAGGATAGTGGCACGGATACCTAGTGTACTGTGGTTGTTGTCGTGCTCTGTGATATATTGAAGACAACGCCGCTCCTCTCTCTCCAGCTGTAAAATATACTCGCAGTCTGGGTGCAGACTCGACAGAATCTGGCGAGAGAGATGGGGGGGGGGGGAGATAGACAAAGAGAGACAGATACAGAGAAAGTGAGGCAAATATTGAACCAAAAGTTGAAACTATCAAAACAAAACCAATCATTCTTCTATTAAGTGTATGCAAGAACACTCACGTCTCCCTCCAGCAACCCACCTGCATGGCTATTGAAGAAAGGAATTAATATTATCTACTGGCTGAGATGTCTGCACATTTTATGATTAATATTGCACACAAATTAAATGGCATATTTGAAATATGAAGGTGGCTATTCACACGTAAAAAAAAGAACAGAAAACGACTTGACATTGACAGAGTCTGTATCTGTCACGCCCTGGCTCTGGGGACTCTTAAATGTTGAGCCAGGGTGTGGATTTTTCTATGTTTAGTTTTTTGTTCTAGATCGTTTTATGGTGTGCCGGCTCAACGCTCGTGGCCTCCAGTACGCCTCCTCGGTCCCGTATATCCTGCGCCAGTGCCACGTGCTGTAGCGCCAGTACGAGTGCACAGCCCTGTACGTCCTGTGCTGATGCCTCACACATATTGTGTGGAAATAGGCATTCAGCCAGGACGGGTTGTGTCAGCTCTCCGCTCCAGACCTCCAGTCCGCCTCCACAGTCCGTCCCGGCCCGTTCCGGCTCCCCGCACCAAGCCAGTGGTGCGTGTTCCCAGTCCAGCCCAGGCCTGTTCCTTCTCCCCGCACCAAGGCAGTGGTGCGTGTTCCCAGTCCAGCCCGGCCTTTTCCTGCTCCCCGCACCAAGCCAGTGGTGCGTGTTCCCAGTCCAGCCCGGCCTGTTCCTGTCCCTCGCACCAAGCCAGTGGTGCGCGTCGCCAGCCCGGTCCGGCCTATTCCTGTCCCTCGCACCAAGCCAGTGGTGCGCGTCGCCAGCCCGGTCCGGCCTGTTCCTGCTCCCCGCACCAAGCCAGTGGTGCGCGTCGCCAGCCCGGTCCGGCCTGTTCCTGCTCCCCGCACCAAGCCTGTGGTGCCTGTGGTGCGCGTCGTCAGCCCGGTCCGGCCCGTTCCTGCTCCCCGCACCAAGCCAGTGGTGCGCGTCGTCAGCCCGGTCCGGCTTGTTCCTGCTCCCCGCGCCAAGCCAGTGGTGCGTGTGTCCAGTCCGGCACGGCCCGTGCCTGTTCCACCGGTGCCTGGTCCGGCACCGGTCAGCTGCTCCACTCCGGAGTCAGAGCAATCCGCTCCACCGGGGTCCGGTCCAACTCCAGTCAGCGGATCCACTCCGGAGCCAGAGCAATCCGCTCCACCGGTGTCCAGTCCAGCTCCGGCCAGCGGCTCGGTAAGGTTTGGTCCACCGTCGTCGGGTCCAGCTCCAGTCAGCGGGACCAGACCAGGGGCGCAACGGGGAGGTGGAGAAAAGGTGGTGGTCACGCCCGGAGCCGGATCCGCGGAATGCCCACCCGGCCCCTACCCTCTTGTGTTTGTGTGGCGCGGTCGCAGTCCGCGCCTTTGGGGGGGGTACTGTCATGCCCTGGCTCTGGGGACTCTTAAATGTTGAGCCAGGGTGTGGATTTTTCTATGTTTAGTTTTTTGTTCTAGATCGTTTAGATCTATGTTGGCCAGGGTGGTTCCCAATCAGAGGCAGCTGTAGCTCGTTGTCTCTGATTGGGGACCATACTTAGGCAGCCTGTTGGCACCAGTTAGTTTGTGGGATCTTGATCCGTAAAGGTTTGGTGTGTGTAACCTCAGGACTTCACGTATCGTTTCGTTTTGTTGTTTTGTTCGTGTGTTGTGTATCAATAAAGATGTACGCTTATCACGCTGCGCCTTGGTTCCACAAGTCATCAGTCAACGTGCGTGACAGTATCCCCAATGTCAGAGAGAGGTAAATTATCCAACAGGATCAACAGGACCCTGAACAGCTTCTATCCCCAAGATATAAGACTGCTAAATAGTTAGTGCAAAAAGGGTCAATGCTATTGGTTAACTATTTAACTAACTCTTTTGACTCATCACATACACTGCTGCTACTGTTTATTATCTATCCCGTTGCCTAGTCACTTTATCCCTACCTACAGTTGAAGTCGGAAGTTTACATACACTTAGGTTGGAGTCATTAAAACTCATTTTTCAACCACTCCACACATTTCTTGTTAACAAACTATAGTTTTGGCAAGTCGGTTAGGACATCTACTTTGTGCATGACACAAGTAATTTTTCCAACAATTGTTTACAGACAGATTATTTCACTTATAATTCACTGTATCACAATTCCAGTGGGTCAGAAGTTTACATACACTAAATTGACTGTGCCTTTAAACAGCTTGGAAAATTCCAGAAAATGATGTTATGGCTTTAGAAGCTTCTGATAAGCTAATTGACATCATTTGAGTCAATTGGAGGTGTACCTGTGGATGTATTTCAAGGCCTACCTTCAAACTCAGTGCCTCTTTGCTTGACATCATGGGAAAATCAAAAGAAATCAGCCAAGACCTCAGAAAAATAATTGTAGACCTCCATAAGTCTGGTTTATCCTTGGGAGCAATTTCCAAACGCCTGAAGGTACCACGTTCATCTGTACAAACAATAGTACACAAGTATAAACACCATGGGACCACGCAGCTGTCATATGGCTCAGGAAGGAGACGCATTCTGTCTCCTAGAGATGAACGTACTTTGGTGCGAAAAGTGCAAATCAATCCCAGAACAACAGCAAAGGACATTGTGAAGATGCTGGAGGAAACAGGTACAAAAGTATCTATATCCACAGTAAAACGAGTCCTATATTGACATAACCTGAAAGGCCGCTCAGCAAGGAAGAAGCTTATCTTTCTATTTTTCTACTATTTCTCTTTTTTTCTCTCTGCATTGTTGGGAACGGCCCGTAAGTAAGCATTTCACTGTTAGTCTACGAAGCATGTGACAAATAAAAGATTTGAACAGTGACTCATTTCGGCCATACAGTGCCTTCAGAAAGTATTCATACACCTTCCGACTTTGTTAGTGTGCAAAGCTGTCATCAAGGCAAAGGGTGGCTATTTGAAGAATCTCAAATATAAAATATATTTTGATTTGTTTAACACTTTTTTTGGTTACTACATGATTCCATATGTGTTATTTCATAGTTTTGATGTCTTCACTATTATTATACAATGTAAAATATAGTAAAAATAAAGAAAAACCCTTGAGTAGGGGTGTCCAAACCATTGACTGGTAGTGAACATATTTCTTCCATTTTCGTGTGTGAGAGAGAGTATGTTTGTGGATTTGTTAGTCTTAGGATATTTTGAGTGGTTGTGTGGATGGACATAGAGTGCATTCGGAAAGTATTCAGACCCCTTCACTTTATCCAAATGTTGTTACATTACAGACATATTCTAAAATTAATTGCATTAGTTTTGTTCCTCATCAATCTACACACAATACCCCATAAAGGCAAAGGAAAAACAGGTTTTTAGACATTTTTGCACATTTATGAATAGCAAAAAATGGAAATATCACATTTAGGGTTTTTAATGAACTAGTATGGCTATCTTCAATAGATAGGACATATTGATGCAACAGTAGATAAGATGGGGAGAGGTCTGTCTGTAATAAAGCGCTGCTGTGCTTTCTTGACATCGCTATCATCAAAACAAGTCCTACAGGCCCTAGTTTTATCACACATGGACTACTGCCCAGTCATATGGTCAAGTGCCACAAAGCGGGACATAGGCATCTTAAAGTTGGCCCAGAAGAGAACAGCACCACTGACCCTTAAATGTACATGGAGCTCTAACATAAAAAACATGCATGTCTCAAAGTAGAGGAGAGATTGACTGCATCACTACTCGTCTTTGTGAGAGGTATTGACATGTTGAAAGCACAGAGCTGTCTGTTCAAACGACTTGCACACAGCTCAGACACCCATGCATACCCCACAAGACATGCCACCAGTGGTCTCTTCACAGTCCCCAAGTTTACTTAAGCGTATGGTTTGTTAAAATAGAACCCAAGGGCTTAAATCAAGCAAGTCAATCAGAAACTGAGGATTGGGGTTCATAAAGTGTTTACGACTCTAATGGTAACCCATTAATAGTACACTACTTTTGTGTTTCACGTGTGTTTGACAACAGCTGATCATTAGAATTGGGGGCGCTCTCAAAAAAAAAATTAACGAATGGTGGGGAACAAGCGTGATTGCGCATTAGATGACACCTTCTCAGTACTGCATACGTTTTTACTAATCAGTACGTTTATGTCGTAAGTAGTAGGCAATAGAAATGTCAGACACGGACAGTTTCGTGACTTTTACCGACACACACTCTGAATTCCATATCGCCCCCTAGCCCCTTGTCTAGATCTGAGAGGATTGGCTACATATAAGCGTTACGGTGATCACTTCTGATTGGCTGCAATAGGTCTATTGGTTCTGATTGGATGCCATAGGCCTATTGCTTCCATCTATCCAATCCTCTCAGATCTACAGTAGTGCCTAGGGTGTAGGGTCTAGGGGTTAGGATTAGGGTGTAGGGCTTAGGTTGTAGGGGATAGGGGTTAGGGTGTAGGATCTAGGGGTCAATATGGAACTGAGCATAAGTAGAGTCACTCTATATTTGTCTGGATCAATGTTACGTTAGTAGGGTTAATGACTAGGTAATTACAAGTCTCTGGGTAGAAGAGTAGAGAAGAAGGGATATCAAAAGAGGAGAGCAACGTGTGTTCTTTATGATGTAACTAGTGGCATAGTCATTTCAACTAAAATAAGCTCAGGGTTTATGTTTACATTTGTAAGATATGCAGGTCATGTTGTCGGCCATGTTGGAATATGCTAAGAGAGCTAATGCTAACCAGATCACTACTGTAGTTGACCTTTGAACTTGTTTGTGTAGAGCATTTACACTGGTTGCTCTTATTGGCTTCATTACAACAATATCATCAACAATAACAACGTGTGTGTCAGTAACGCGTTTGTCAAATTTACATTTACATTTTACATTTTAGTCATTTAGCAGACGCTCTTATCCAGAGCGACTTACAGATTCTCCACATGGGAAAATTATCCACCAGATGTTCTTGTCTCTTGGTTCGGCAGCTGAGGCATAAAATGGATCGTTGTCGCTCTGAAAAACCAGGTCACGTTGATTCCGATAAAGGACTTTATTTCTTTGGATAAGCCGAGGCACAACGACGACTTAATCTCCCTGGAATAGAAAAGTGTAGATAACTCACAGGTTGCATCCCAAATGGTCGGGGTCTCTCTCTCTCTCATACACACACCCATGTGTCAGTCTTGTCACTGAAAAATGTTACATTTTGTTTTCCTGTTTCCTGTCAATTCGAACTCCTCAAATGAAGGCTACAATGGAAACTTTCAGTCCCACTTTAGGCATTACAACTTATAAAGGCTTTATGTAGCATACATAAAGTCTTCATAAGCACTATAAAGATGCTTCACAAATCCTTTATTTTACATTTACATTTTAGTCATTTAGCAGACGCTCTTATCCAGAGCGACTTACAGTTAGTGAGTGCATACATTATTTATGTATTTATTTTTCATACTGGCCCCCCGTGGGAATCAAACCCACAACCCTGTCGTTGCAAACGCCATGCTCTACCAACTGAGCTACATCCCTGCCGGCCATTCCCTCCCCTACCCTGGACGACGCTGCGCCACCCCATGGGTCTCCCGGTCGCGGCCGGCTACGACAGAGCTTTGTCATTATTGGGTATTGTGTGTAGATTGATGAAGGAAAAAAACAATTTAATCAATTTTAGAATAAGGCTGTAACGTAACAAAATATGAAAAAGTCAAGGCGTCTGAATACTTTCTGACGGCACTGTACGCCCTTAATAGAATATGACATCAAATCAAATTGTGTTTGTCACATGCTTCGTAAACAACAGCTGTAGATTAACAGTGAAATGCTTACTTACGGGTGCTTTTCCAACAATGCAGAGTTAAAGATAAGATACAAATATAAAAGAAAATTAGAAATAGTGGCACGAGGAATAAATACACAGTGAAAACAATAACGAGTAAAAATAACATGGCAATATACAGGGAGTACCAGGTAATAACATGGCTATAAACAGGGAGTACATTTACATTTACATAATTTAGCAGATGCTCTTATCCAGAGCGACTTACAAATTGGTGCATTCAACTTATGATAGCAAGTGGGACAACCACTTTTTTTCTTCTTTTTTTATTTTTTATGGGAGGGTGGGGTGGGGGGGTAGAAGGATTGCTTTATACTATTCCAGGTATTCCTTAAAGAGGTAGGGTTTCAAGTGTCTCCGGAAGGTGGTCAGTGACTCCGCTGTCCTGGCGTCGAGGGGGAGCTTGTTCCACCATTGGGGTGCCAGAGCAGCAAATAGCTTTGACTGGGCTGAGCAGGAACTGTGCTTCTGTAGAGGTAGGGGAGCTAGCAGGCCAGAGGTGGATGAACGTAGTGCCCTCGTTTGGGTGTAGGGTCTGATCAGAGCCTGAAGGTAAGGAGGTGCCGTTCCCCTCACAGCTCCGTAGGCAAGCACCATGGTCTTGTAGTCGATGCGAGCCTCAACTGGAAGCCAGTGGAGTGTGCTGAGGAGCGGGGTGACATGAGAGAACTTGGCTACATATAAGCGTTACGGTGATCAGAAAGTATTCAGACCCCTTGACTTTTTCATATTTTGTTACGTTACAGCCTTATTCTAAAATTGATTAAATTGTTTTTTTCCTTCATCAATCTACACACAATACCCAATAATGACAAAGCTCTGTCGTAGCCGGCCGCGACCGGGAGACCCATGGGGCGGCGCACAATTGGCCCAGCGTCATCCAGGGTAGGGGAGTGAATGGCTGGCAGGGATGTAGCTCAGTTGGTAGAGCATGGCGTTTGCAACGCCAGGGTTGTGGGTTTGTATCCCACGGGGGGCCAGTATAAAAAAAAAGAAGTATGCACTCACTAACTGTAAGTCGCTCTGGATAAGAGTGTCTGCTAAATGACTAAAATGTAAAATGTAAAGCAAAATCAGGTTTTAAGATTTTCTTTGCTAATTTATCAAAATAAAAAAACTGAAATATGACATTTACATAAGTATTCAGACCCTTTACTCAGTACTTTGTTGAAGCACCTTAGGCAGCGACTACAGCCTCGAGTCTTCATGGGTATGACGCTACAAGCGTGGCACACCTGTATTTGGGGAGTTTCTCCCATTCTTTTCTGCAGATCCTCTTAAGCTCTGTCAGGTTGGATGGGGAGCGTTGCTGCGCAGCTATTTTCAGGTCTCTCCAGAGATGTTCGATCGGGTTCAATCCAGGCTCTGGCTGGGCCACTCAAGGACATCCAGAGACTTGTCCCGAAGTCACTCCTGCGTTGTCTTGGCTGTGTGCTTAGGGTCGTTGTCCTGTTGGAAGGTGAAACTGCGCCCCAGTCTGAGGTCCTGAGCGCTCTGGAGCAGGTTTTCATCAAGGATCTCTCTGTACTTTGCTCCGTTCATCTTTCCCTCGATCCTGACTAGTCTCCCAGTCCCTGCCGCTGACAAACATCCCCACAGCAGGATGCTGCCACCACCATGCTTCACTGTAGGGATGGTGCCAGGTTTCCTCCAGACGTGACGCTTGGCATTTAGGCCAAAGAGTTCAATCTTGGTTTCATCAGACCAGAGAATCATGGTCTGAGAGTCTTTAGGTGCCTTTTGGCAAACTCCAAGCGGGCTGTGATGTGACTTTTTCTGAGGAGTGGCTTCCGTCTGGCCACTCTACTATAAAGGCCTGCTTGGTGGAGTGCTGCAGAGATGGTTGTCCTTCTGGAAGGTTCTTTCATCTCCACAGAGGAACTCTGGAGCTCTGTCAGTGTGACCTCCCTGACCAAGGCCCTTCTCCCCCGGTTACTCAGTTTGGCCGGGCAGCCAGCTCTAGGAAGAGTCTTTTTTTTTTTGGGGGGGTAGATCAGCTTTAATATTGCAGATAGATTGTAACTTCCATCAATGAAATTGTCAGCATCACTTCCAATCCCCCATATGTTTTTTTTTTCTCGCAAATATATATGTGTATATATATATATATATACATACAGTGGGGAAAAAAAGTATTTAGTCAGCCACCAATTGTGCAAGTTCTCCCACTTAAAAAGATGAGAGAGGCCTGTAATTTTCATCATAGGTACACGTCAACTATGACGGACAAATTCAGAATATAAAATCCAGAAAATCACATTGTAGGATTTTTAATGAATTTATTTGCAAATTATGGTGGAAAATAAGTATTTGGTCACCTACAAACAAGCAAGATTTCTGGCTCTCACAGACCTGTAACTTCTTCTTTAAGAGGCTCCTCTGTCCTCCACTCGTTACCTGTATTAATGGCACCTGTTTGAACTTGTTATCAGTATAAAAGACACCTGTCCACAACCTCAAACAGTCACACTCCAAACTCCACTATGGCCAAGACCAAAGAGCTGTCAAAGGACACCAGAAACAAAATTGTAGACCTGCACCAGGCTGGGAAGACTGAATCTGCAATAGGTAAGCAGCTTGGTTTGAAGAAATCAACTGTGGGAGCAATTATTAGGAAATGGAAGACATACAAGACCACTGATAATCTCCCTCGATCTGGGGCTCCACGCAAGATCTCACCCCGTGGGGTCAAAATGATCACAAGAACGGTGAGCAAAAATCCCAGAACCACACGGGGGGACCTAGTGAATGACCTGCAGAGAGCTGGGACCAAAGTAACAAAGCCTACCATCAGTAACACACTACGCCGCCAGGGACTCAAATCCTGCAGTGCTAGACGTGTCCCCTTGCTTAAGCCAGTACATGTCCAGGCCTGTCTGAAGTTTGCTAGAGTGCATTTGGATGATCCAGAAGAGGATTGGGAGAATGTCATATGGTCAGATGAAACCAAAATATAACTTTTTGGTAAAAACTCAACTCATCGTGTTTGTAGGTCAAAGAATGCTGAGTTGCATCCAAAGAACACCATACCTACTGTGAAGCATGGGGGTGGAAACATCATGCTTTGGGGCTGTTTTTCTGCAAAGGGACCAGGACGACTGATCCGTGTAAAGGAAAGAATGAATGGGGCCATGTATCGTGAGATTTTGAGTGAAAACCTCCTTCCATCAGCAAGGGCATTGAAGATGAAACGTGGCAGGTTCTTTCAGCATGACAATGATCCCAAACACACCGCCCGGGCAACGAAGGAGTGGCTTCGTAAGAAGCATTTCAAGGTCCTGGAGTGGCGTAGCCAGTCTCCAGATCTCAACCCCATAGAAAATCTTTGGAGGGAGTTGAAAGTCTGTGTTGCCCAGCGACAGCCCCAAAACATCACTGCTCTAGAGGAGATCTGCATGGAGGAATGGGCCAAAATACCAGCAACAGTGTGTGAAAACCTTGTGAAGACTTACAGAAAACGTTTGACCTGTGTCATTGCCAACAAAGGGTATATAACAAACTATTGAGAAACTTTTGTTATTGACCAAATACTTATTTTCCACCATAATTTGCAAATAAATTCATTAAAAATCCTACAATGTGATTTTCTGGATTTTTTTTCTTTTTTTGTCTGTCATAGTTGACGTGTACCTATGATGAAAATTACAGGCCTCTCTCATCTTTTTAAGTGGGAGAATTTGCACAATTGGTGGCTGACTAAATACTTTTTTCCCCCACTGTACATACATACATACATACATACATACATACATACATACATACATACACACACACATACATACATATATATATATACATACATACAGCGGGGAGAACAAGTATTTGATACACTGCCGATTTTGCAGGTTTTCCTACTTACAAAGCATGTAGAGGTCTGTAATTTTTATCATAGGTACACTTCAACTTGTGAGAGATGGAATCTAAAACAAAAATCCAGAAAATCACATTGTATGATTTTTAAGTAATTCATTTGCATTTTATTGCATGACATAAGTATTTGATACATCAGAAAAGCAGAACTTAATATTTGGTACAGAAACCTTTGTTTGCAATTACAGAGATCATACGTTTCCTGTAGGTCTTGACCAGGTTTGCACACACTGCAGCAGGGATTTTGGCCCACTCCTCCATACAGACCTTCTCAAGATCCTTCAGGTTTCGTGGCTGTCGCTGGGCAATACGGACTTTCAGCTCCCTCCAAAGATGTTCTATTGGGTTCAGGTCTGGAGACTGGCTAGGCCACTCCAGGACCTTGAGATGCTTCTTATGGAGCCACTACTTAGTTGCCCTGGCTGTGTGTTTTGTGTCGTTGTCATGCTGGAAGACCCAGCCACGACCCATCGTCAATGCTCTTACTGAGGGAAGGAGGTTGTTGGCCAAGATCTCGCGATACATGGCCCCATCCATCCTCCCCCAATACGGTGCAGTCGTCCTGTCCCCTTTGCAGAAAAGCATCCCCAAAGAATGATGTTTCCACCTCCATGCTTCACGGTTGGGATGGTGTTCTTGGGGTTGTACTCATCCTTCTTCTTCCTTCAAACACGGCAAGTGGAGTTTAGACCAAAAAGCTCTATTTTTGTCTCATCAGACCACATGACCTTCTCCCATTCCTCCTCTGGATCATCCAGATGGTCATTGGCAAACTTCAGACGGGCCTGGACATGCGCTGGCTTGAGCAGGGGGACCTTGCGTGCGCTGCAGGATTTTGATCCATGACGGCGTAGTGTGTTACTAATGGTTTTCTTCGAGACTGTGGTCCCAGCTCTCTTCAGGTCATTGACCAGGTCCTGCTGTGTAGTTCTGGGCTGATCCCTCACCTTCCTCATGATCATTGATGCCCCACGAGGTGAGATCTTGCATGGAGCCCTAGACCGAGGGTGATTGACCGTCATCTTGAACTTCTTCCATTTTCTAATAATTGCGCCAACAGTTGTTGCCTTCTCACCAAGCTGCTTGCCTATTGTCCTGTAGCCCATCCCAGCCTTGTGCAGGTCTACAATTTTATCCCTGATGTCCTTACACAGCTCTCTGATTGAGTGTGTGGACAGGTGTCTTTTATACAGGTAACGAGTTCAAACAGGTGCAGTTAATACAGGTAATGAGTGGAGAACAGGAGGGCTTCTTAAAGATAAACTAACTGGTCCGTGAGTGCCGGAATTCTTACTGGTTGGTAGGTGATCAAATACTTATGTCATGCAATAAAATGCAAATTAATTACTTAAAAATCATACAATGTGATTTTCTGGATTTTTGTTTTAGATTGCGTTTCTCACAGTTGAAGTGTACCTATGATAAAAAATTACAGACCTCTACATGCTTTGTAAGTAGGAAAACCTGCAAAATCGGCAGTGTATCAAATACTTGTTCTCCCCAAAAAAAGTATTTAGTCAGCCACCAATTGTGCAAGTTCTCCCACTTAAAAAGATGAGAGAGACCTGTAATTTTCATCATAGGTACACGTCAACTATGACAGACAAAATGAGAAAAATAAATCCAGAAAATCACATTGTACGATTTTTAATGAATTTATTTGCAAATTATGGTGGAAAATATGTATTTGGTCAATAACAAAAGTTTCTCAATACTTTGTTATATACCCTTTGTTGGCAATGACACAGGTCAAACGTTTTCTGTAAGTCTTCACAAGGTTTTCACACACTGTTGCTGGTATTTTGGCCCATTCCTCCATGCAGATCTCCTCTAGAGCAGTGATGTTTTGGGGCTGTCGCTGGGCAACACGGACTTTCAACTCCCTCCAAATATTTTCTATGGGGTTGAGATCTGAAGACTGGCTAGGCCACTCCAGGACCTTGAAATGCTTCTTACGAAGTCACTCCTTCGTTGCCCGGGCGGTGTGTTTGGGATCATTGTCATGCTGAAAGAACCTGCCACGTTTCATCTTCAATGCCCTTGCTGATGGAAAGAGGTTTTCACTCTTTATCTCACGATACATGGCCCCATTCATTCTTTCCTTTACACGGATCAGTCGTCCTGGTCTCTTTGCAGAAAAACAGCCCCAAAGCATGATGTTTCCACCCCCATGCTTCACAGTAGGTATGGTGTTCTTTGGATGCAACTCAGCATTCTTTGTCCTCCAAACACGACCAGTTGAGTTTTTACCAAAAAGTTCTATTTTGGTTTCATCTGACCATATGACATTCTCCCAATCCTCTTCTGGATCATCCAAATGCACTCTAGCAAACTTCAGACGGGCCTGGACATGTACTGGCTTAAGGAGGGGGACACGTCTGGCACTGCAGGATTTGAGTCCCTGGCGGCGTAGTGTGTTACTGATGGTAGGCTTTGTTACTTTGGTCCCAGCTCTCTGCAGGTCATTCACTAGGTCCCCCCGTGTCGTTCTGGGATTTTTGCTCACCGTTCTTGTGATCATTTTGACCCCACGGGGTGAGATCTGGGGTGAGCCCCAGATCGAGGGAGATTATCAGTGGTCTTGGATGTCTTCCATTTCCTAATAATTGCTCCCACAGTTGATTTCTTCAAACCAAGCTGCTTACCTATTGCAGATTCAGTCTTCCCAGCCTGGTGCAGGTCTACAATTTTGTTTCTGGTGTCCATTGACAGCTCTTTGGTCTTGGCCATAGTGGAGTTTGGAGTGTGACTGTTTGAGGTTGTGGACAGGTGTGTTTTATACTGATAACAAGTTCAAACAGGTGCCATTAATACAGGTAACGAGTGGAGGACAGAGGAGCCTCTTAAAGAAGAAGTTACAGGTCTGTGAGAGCCAGAAATCTTGCTTGTTTGTAGGTGACCAAATACTTATTTTCCACCATAATTTGCAAATAAATTCATTAAAAAATCCTACATGTGATTTTCTGGAATTTTTTTCCTCAATTTGTCTGTCATAGTTGACGTGTACCTATGATGAAAATTACAGGCCTCTCTCATCTTTTTAAGTGGGAGAACTTGCACAATTGGTGGCTGACTAAATACTTTTTTTCCCCCACTGTATACACATATACATATCCTTTAAAAAAATATATTTCCCTTTATTACTTTTCAACACCGCCACCCCTTCCCTAATTTGAGTAAACTAGTAAACAACAATGCTTAGGCCTCTATTTCCAGCTTATACATACTATGTACATTTTATGGACACAGTCAATTTTACAATAATTATATTTTGTTTGTTTTTACTCCTGAACTTCCTCTACCCTCAACCTCTCCGATCATTTTCATGATGTCCATCCGGTTTGCTTCTATATGCCATATCTTTCTAACTGTGCTCTTTCACAAAAGCTCTCAACCTATTACCTATATACTTATTATGGACATAGTATGCTTTACAGTATTAGTTATCTTGTTGTTATTAGTTGTTGTTAGTTGTTATTAGTCCCATCCTTCAGCTCCATTCAACCCCTCGCATCTATCTCTTAACACCATCCATATTGGATTTCTATTTGCCATATATTTTTCAACTGTACTGTGATGTTTTACAAAAGTTCTGAACCCTTCTATTCTCATTGTTTCTAAAGATTGTGAATTGAAAATAAACATTTTTGCTAAAAGTATTATTATATTATTGATCGATTGACTATGACTTTTCAGATCACCCAGTAGTGCTATCTGCAGGGTTAGCTCCAGGTAAATATTGCAATCCTTCAGCCATTCCTGGACCTGTGTCCAGAATCAAGCTAAAAATGGACATTACCAAAACAAATGATCTAATGATTCTGTCTCTTCGCAGCGAAATCTGCAGAGCTGGGAAGATTGTATCCCCCGTATAAATAACATTCTATTGGTAGCAAGAATTTTGTATAATAATTTAAATTGAAAAATTCTAAGTTTTGAATCCGGCGTCGTTTTGCGTATCAGTTCATAAACACTATGCCATGGAATCCGTAAGTCAAAAATCTCTTCCCAACTATTTTGCAATCTATTTGGTCCTTAAATTAAACTGGTATACTTTTTTATTTATCACAGTTTTCTTTAAGCAATTATGTTCTTTAATATGGCCCTGTGTAGCTCAGTTGGTAGAGCATGGCGCTTGCAACGCCAGGGTTGTGGGTTCGATTCCCACGGAGGGCCAGTATGAAAAATAAATTAAATAAAATGTATGCACTCACTAACTGTAAGTCGCTCTGGATAGGAGCGTCTGCTAAATGACTAAAATTTTAAATATAAGGCCGACAGACATGTTCCTTACTTTCCTCTTCCATTTTTGCGGTAATGCTGCAATTATTTGGTTGTAATTTTGGGTAGAGCAGACATTTCCATATGTTTTTGTTAGCTGCATGTGCGACGTAACTCCACCAGTCCTACCGATGATATTATTTACGAAGATTATACCTTCTTTAGAAATGTTGTCCAAAAAAAGAGTTTTTTTAATCAATTAGTATATTTGAGTTTAACCATATTTGAGTCTTGGTGGTTCCAAACTTCTTCCATTTAAGAATGATGGAGGCCACTGTGTTCTTGGGGACCTTCAACGCTGCAGACATTTTTTGGTAGCCTTCCCCAGATCTTTGCCTCGACACAATCCTGTTTTGGAGCTTGACGGACAATTCCTTTGACCTCATGGCTTGGTTTTTGCTCTGACATGCACTGTCAACTGTGGGACCTTATATAGACAGGTGTGTGCCTTTCCAAATCATGTCCAATCAATTGAATTTACCACAGGTGGACTCCAATCAAGTTGTAGAAGCATTTCAAGTATGATCAACGGAAACAGGATGCACCTGAACTCAATTTCAAGTCTCATAGCAAAGGGTCTGAATACTTATATAAATAAGGTATTTCTGTTTTTTATTTTTAATAAATGTGCAAAATTTTCTGAAAACCTGTTTTCGCTTTGTCATCATGGGGTATTGTGTGTAGATTGCTGAGGATTCTTTTTTTAAATCCATTTTAGAATAAGGCTGTAACATAACAAAATGTGAAAAACGTCTAGGGGTCTGAATACTTTCCGAAGGCACTGTATGTAGGTGGGTGCATTGCCAAATGTGACCAAATGTTCTCATGTGGTAAGCAAAATGCCACAATTAATAAAATCAGTCAGATATCCTAGTGGAGTTCAATGTTCAACTTCCAACTTTGTCTGTGAAAACACTTTTTAGTAGTTTTTGTAATACTTGACCCAGTTAGCTGGTTCTTTTGTTTGCAGTGCCTTTCTGCCTCAATGTGAGTACATAACTGTTTCAGAGGATGAGGGATAAAGAACTGTTAAAGTTCCAATGTAGCAGTTTGTATCTCAATATCAACTCATTTCTGAGTAACAATTAAGTATAATATTTTCAATTAAAATGGTCCAAAAAAAACAAAAATAGCTTCTTAGCAAAAAATGTATTTCTTAAGCAAGAATTTTGCTAGGACTGTTAGCCTGTTTTGATGGGATGGAGTTTTCACCTGCCTGGTGACATCACTCGTGGGCAAGACAAAATATTTAAATGTCTTTTAACAGGGTATGGTAGAAGGTGCCAGCCGCATCGGTTTGTGTCAAGAACTGCAACACTGCTGGGTTTTTTATGCTCAACAGTTTCCCGTGTGTATCAAGAATGGTCCACAACCCAAAGGACATCCAGCCAACTTGACACAACTGTGGGAAGCATTGGAGTCAACATAGGCCAGCATCCCTGTGGAACACTTTCGATACATTGTAGAGTCCATGCCCCACGAATTGAGGCTGTTGTGAGGGAAAAAGGGGGGCGGTGCAACTCAAAATTAGGAAGGTGTTCCTAATGTTTGGTATACTCAGTGTACTGTGCCTTTAATGTCTTGGTTAATGCCTTACCTTGTTTCTAATGCATCGCTAATAGCCTAATGAGAGATTTTATTAAGCAATTTACTCCACAATTATTGTCTCCTCTAGCTTTTCACTGGAAAAGTAAGATGGAGGAACATATGAGAGAGAGAGAGAGAGAGAGAGAGAGAGAGCGAGAGAGAGAGAGAGAGAGAGAGAGAGAGAGAGAGAGAGAGAGAGAGAGAGAGAGAGAGAGCACAATACATTAGCAGAGAGAGAGATAGTGGATTTTAGCTTAGTTATTATGCTTAGAGATTAAGCACACACACACTGTCGGAAGTGAGTGTACACACACACTTCAATGCAATGTTTTTTCCATACTAGGCTGCTTCCTATGGTTGTGCAACAGTGTAGACTACAGTAGGTGTCCCTATGCACAGACTGCTCCCCCACTGAGGTGAAAGTGGGTTCTCCAAAGCACTCAACTTGAGCAGTATACAGTATAGATACAATTGTAAGATAGAGAGATGTGTGTGTGTGTGTGTGTGTGTTGTGTGTGTGTGCGTGTGTGCGTGTGAGTTCTTGTAAACCAAATATTGTTGTTGTGTGGAGGCCGGAGGGAGGTGCTTATTTTGGAAGTGCCATGAAGCTGTGAGACATACATGTGTATAGCAGATGTTATTGCGGGTGTAGCGAAATGCTTGTGCTTCTAGCTCCGACAGTGCAGTAATATCTAGCAAGTAATATCTAACAATTTCACAACTTGTACCCAATACACACAAATCTAGTTAAGGAATTAATTAAGAATATATACATATATGGACGAGCGATGTCAGAGCGGCATGGACTAAGATACAGTAGAATAGTATAGAATGCAGTATATACATAAGAGATGAGTAATGCAAGATATGTAAACATTATTAAAGTGACTAGTGTTCCATTCTTAAAGTGGCCAGTGATTTCTAGTCTACAGTGAGGGAAAAAAGTATTTGATCCCCTGCTGATTTTGTACGTTTGCCCACTGACAAAGACATGATCAGTCTATAATTTTAATGGTAGGTTTATTTGAACAGTGAGAGACAAAATAACAACAACAAAATCCAGAAAAACGAATGTCAAAAATGTTATAAATTGATTTGCATTTTAATGAGGGAAATAAGTATTTGACCCCTCTGCAAAACATGACTTAGTACTTGGTGGCAAAACCCTTGTTGGCAATCACAGAGGTCAGCCGTTTCTTGTAGTTGGCCACCAGGTTTGCACACATCTCAGGAGGGATTTTGTCCCACTCCTCTTTGCAGATCTTCTCCAAGTCATTAAGGTTTCGAGACTGACGTTTGGCAACTCGAACCTTCAGCTCCCTCCACAGATTTTCTATGGGATTAAGGTCTGGAGACTGGCTAGGCCACTCCAGGACCTTAATGTGCTTCTTCTTGAGCCACTCCTTTGTTGCCTTGGTCGTGTGTTTTGGGTCATTGTCATGCTGGAATACCCATCCACAACCCATTTTCAATGCCCTGGCTGAGGGAAGGAGGTTCTCACCCAGGATTTGACGGTACATGGCGCCGTCCATCGTCCCTTTGATGCGGTGAAGTTGTCCTGTCCCCTTAGCAGAAAAACACCCCCAAAGCATAATGTTTCCACCTCCATGTTTGACGGTGGGGATGGTGTTCTTGGGGTCATAGGCAGCATTCCTCCTCCTCCAAACACGGTGAGTTGAGTTGATGCCAAAGAGCTCGATTTTGGTCTCATCTGACCACAACACTTACACCCAGTTCTCCTCTGAATCATTCAGATGTTCATTGGCAAACTTCAGACGGGCATGTATATGTGCTTTCTTGAGCAGGGGGACCTTGCGGGCGCTGCAGGATTTCAGTCCTTCACGGCGTAGTGTGTTACCAATTGTTTTCTTGGTGACTATGGTCCCAGCTGCCTTGAGATCATTGACAAGATCCTCCCGTGTAGTTCTGGTCTGATTCCTCAGTGTTCTCATGATCATTGCAACTCCACGAGGTGAGATCTTGCATGGAGCCCCAGGCCGAGGGAGATTGACGGTTCTTTTGTGTTTCTTCCATTTGCGAATAATCGCACCAACTGTTGTCATCTTCTCACCAAGCTGCTTGGCGATGGTCTTGTAGCCCATTCCAGCCTTGTGTAGGTCTACAATCTTGTCCCTGACATCCTTGGAGAGCTCTTTGGTCTTGACCATGGTGGAGAGTTTGGAATCTGATTGATTGATTGCTTCTGTGGACAGGTGTCTTTTATACAGGTAACAAGCTGAGATTAGGAGCACTCCCTTAAAGAGTGTGCTCCTAATCTCAGCTCGTTACCTGTATAAAAAACACCTGGGAGCCAGAAATCTTTCTGATTGAGAGGGGGTCAAATACTTATTTCCCTAAAATGAAAATCAATTTATAACATTTTTGACATGCGTTTTTCTGGATTTTTTTGTTGTTATTCTGTCTCTCACTGTTCAAATAAACCTACCATTAAAATTATAGACTGATAATTTTTTTGTCAGTGGGCAAACGTACAAAATCAGCAGGGGATCAAATACTTTTTTTCCTCACTGTATGTCTATAGGCAGCAGCCTCTAATGTGCTAGTGATGGATGTTTAACAGCCTGATGGCCTTGATATAGAAGCTGTTTTTCAGTCTCTCGGTCCCAGCTTTGATGCACCTGTACTGACCTCGCCTTCTGGATGACAGCAGGGTGAACAGGCAGTGGCTCGGGTGGTTGATGTCCTTGATGATCTTTTTGGCCTTCCTGTGACATCTTTTTGGCCTTCCTGTGCTGTAGGTGTCCTGGAGGGCGGGTTGTTTGCCCCGGGTAATGCATTGTGCAGACCGCACTACCCTCTGGAGAGCCTTGTGGTTGCGGGCGGTGCAGTTGCCGTATCAGGTGGTGATACAGCCCGACAGGATGCTCTCAATTGTGCATCTGTAAAAGTTTGTGAGGGTTTTTGGTGCCAAGCCAAATTTCTTTAGCCTCCTGAGATTGAAGAGGCTCTGTTGCGCCTTCTTCACCCCACTGTCTGTGTGGGTGGCCCATTTCAGTTTGTCAGTGATGTGTACGCCAAGGAACTTGAAGCTTTCCAGCTTCTCCACTGCAGTCTCGTCAATGTGGATAGGGGGTGCACCACTTGCCTATAAGGCCAAACCAGAACTCAGTGTTCTCAGCACACTATGAAATGTTCTTTGAAATAGAGGTACACCCATTATGTACTAACTATCCAAAGAGGTACCATCAAATCAGCTTCACTTTGCAGATTTTGGATTCTCTTCTGTACTGCTTTTGTCCAGTTGCCAAGGTAATGAGACAGACACACACATGAACACTATATCAAATATCTCAATTATTTTCACCTACATTTCGAAGTAACTATTCAGATATTTTTTGTTGTTGAAAATACAGGTAGTTGAATATTGGAAGCCCTGTGGGCTGTGGTCAAAAGTAGTGGTCTATATAGGGAATAGGGTACCATTTGGAACGTAGCCATAGAGATGGACAAATAAGAGCGCTCTGTTGACAAAGAACAGCTGTTGTTTATCAACAGCAGACGGTAAATGCCACTTTCCACTCTCGCCACTTGTGTCTTTTGAGGGAGATAGACAAAATTAAGATGATAATATCTTTTAAAATCTGCGATTGCATTAGTGGAGAAAGAGGGGGAGAGGAGGGAGAGAGGGAAAGAGTGAGAGAGAGGGGGGAGAGGAGAGAGGGACAGAGTGAGAGAGAGGGGGGAGAGGAGAGAGGGACAGAGTGAGAGAGAGGGGGGAGAGGAGGGAGAGAACGAAGGAACAAAAGTGGGAGCGAGAGAGAGGGAGAATGTGTGTGACAGAGAGAGAGACAGAGAGAGAGAGAGAGAATGGGAGAGGGTGAACAGATAGACAGAGAGACCCATATTATAATTATTGTTGTTGTTATTATTATTATTATTATTAGTGCTTAGAATTCTTTCTCGTTATGCTACAGTTAGAGGTTAGGGGTCATCGGAATGGAATGAGGTAAGAGACACTGATGATGAGCTGCCACATCCACATATCACCACCAAGCCTAGTTTGATAATCACACTGTCCATTATTATCCTGGATATTTATACTTTTTTCATCTAAATTCTGAAAAACTGTCATACTGTTAACTTGGGACAGGAATTTAAAAAAAAGCTCGTAAAACACACATACAGTGGTTTTAACTTGGCAGATGTCACATACATAAACCCCTGGAGATAAAGTACAGTACCAGTCAAAAGTTTGGACACACCTACTCATTCCAGGGTTTTTCTTTATTTTTTACTGTTTTCTACATTGTAGAAAAATAGTGAAGACATCAAAACTATGAAATAATACATATGGAATCATGTAGTAACCAAAAAAGTGTTAAACAAATCAAAATATATTTTATATTTGAGATTCTTAAAATAGCCACCCTTTGCCTTGATGACAGCTTTGCACAATCTTGGCATTCTCTCAACCATCTTCATGAGGTAGTCACCTGGAATGCATTTCAATTAACAGGTGTGCCTTGTTAAAAGTTAATTTTTGGAATTTCTTTCCTTCTTAATGCGTTTGAGCCAATCAGTTGTGTTGTGACAAGGTAGGGGTGATATACAGAAGATAGCCCTATTTGGTAAAATACCAAGTCCATATTATGGCAAGAACAGCTCAAATAAGCAAAGCGAAACGACAGTCCATCATTACTTTAAGACATGAAGGTCAGTCAATTCAGAACATTTCAAGAACTTTGAACGTTTCTTCAGGTGCAGTCGCAAAAACCATCAAGCGCTACGGTGAAACTGGCTCTCATGAGGACCGCCACAGGAAAGGAAGACCCAGAGTTACCTCTGCTGCAGAGGATAAGTTCATTAGAGTTAACTGCACCTCAGATTGCAGCCCAAATAAATGCTTCACAGAGTTCAAGTAACAGACACATCTCAACATCAACTGTTCAGAGGAGACTGCTTAACTCAGGCCTTCATGGTCGAATTGCTGCAAAGAAACCACTACTAAAGGACACCAATAATAAGAAGAGACTTGCTTGGGCCAAGAAACAGCGAGCAATGGACATTAAATCGGTGGAAATCTGTCCTTTGGTCTGATGAGTCCAAATTTGAGATTTTTTGTTCCAACCGCCGCGTCTTTATGAGTTGCAGAGTAGGTGAACGGATGATCTCCGAATGTGTGGTTCCCATTGGGAAGCATGGAGGAGGAGGTGTGATGGTGTGGGGGTGCTTTGCTGGTGACACTGTCAGTGATTTATTTAGAATTCAAGGCACACATAACCAGCATGGCTACCACAGCATTCTGCAGCGATACGCCATCCCATCTGTTTTACGCTTAGTGGGACTATCATTTGTTTTTTCAACAGGACAATGACCCAAAACACACCTAAAGGCTTTGTAAGGGCTATTTGACCAAGAAGGAGAGTGATGGAGTGCTGCATCAGATGACCTAGCCTCCACAATCACCCGACCTCAACCCAATTGAGATGGTTTGGGATGTGTTGGACCGCAGAGTGAAGGAAAAGCAGCCAACAAGTGCTCAGCATATGTGGGAACTCCTTCAAGACTGTTGGAAAAGCATTCGTCATGAAGCTGGTTGAGAGAATGCCAAGTGTGTGCAAAGCTGTCATCAAGGTAAAGGGTGGCTACTTTGAAGAATCTAAAATCTAAAATATATTTTGATTTGTTTAACACTTTTTTGGTTACTACATGATTCCATATGTGTTATTTCATAGTTTTGATGTCTTCACTATTATTCTACAATGTAGAAAATAGTAAAAATAAAGAAAAACTTTTGACTGGTACTGTATGTTCATTCATAACCAGACCCTAATGGCTTGTTGAATCAGTCATAACCCGCCAAGCTGAACATAGGGTATTTGCTGGGCTATTTTTAGCTCTGGTCCAGGTCGTTAGTGTGTGCTCCTAGTCCAGGTTGTTAATGAGCATGGAGAAATGCACACTAACATCGTGGACCAGAGCTAGGTTATTTGGTGTCTCTGCTAAAGTGAATGGGCCAAGAACAACATATCATTTTCACTGATCACATTTAATTTTGACATTTAATTCTGACTGATAACATTTAATTTTGACAGAGACAACATCACCCTTGGCTCTGGTTAAATCAGTGCACCGTATGCCTGGTCCCATCTGTTTGTGCTCTTGCAAACGCCATAGCTGTCATTGAGAAGCCGAACATGACATTGTCATTGGCATGATAGCACAAACAGACTGGCCCTCAGGCCCGCTCATGTGGAGGAAGAGGAACGCCAACATGGTCATAGATTACTAGTATATTCCAACAAAAATTCAATACAAACCTAGCCTGGTGGTCCCAGATCTAATTGTGTTGTCTTGTCAACTACTAGACTATATGGTCATTGTCATTGCCACACACCAGCCATAGAAGTCTGCAAACAGACAGCACAAACAGTTCTGGGACCAACAGGCTAACACAAATGCTACTTTTATATGAGAACACATAGGCTACTTCTAATTTCATAAATGAAACGTTGTTCATTTAATAGCCTGGCTACACTTCAAAATGTGGATATGTGGTGACTGCCTTTAGACATTGTGGCACAAACAACATTAATTAATAAATCGCATCATTACTATGCAGATACCACCTAGTCCCATGTGATTAACATTAACCTTGAAGAAGAACTTTAATTATAATTTCCCTGTGGAGGAGCAGGGCTTATTAGAAGACAATCAGTGTCAGCACAAACTCATTCATTATGAGGCTTTCCTGCCATGGATTTAATTACAACAATGAAAGACCCCTCTACAGTCACACGAACACTCACGTACACAGACACACACGAACGTACGCGCGCAAACACAAATACAGACACGCACTTGTGCTTAAAATGTTATATAGCTATCTCGTTGCGGTCTTTCTAATTTATTATAATGGACTCATCGTACTCATCGTGCTTTGCTTATCTTGGCCAGGTCGCAGTTGTAAATGAGAACTTGTTCTCAACTGGCTTACCTGGTTAAATAAAGGTGAAATAAAATAAAATAAAATAAAAAAACTCTAGTGACTCCTTTTGGCAGGCTGAGCGCCTGAAGGCTGACAGGTCGTCAGTTGAACGGTGTTTCCTCCGACACATTGGTGCCGCTGGCTCCCTGGTTAAGCTGGCGGGTGTTAAGAAGCGAGGTTTGACGGGTCATGTTTCGGAGGCCTTTGGGGAGTTGCAGCAATGAGCCAAGATCGTAATCACGAAATTGGGGAGAAAAGAGGGTAAAATAATAATAATAATAATAAATACTTTTTTGTATTATTATTATAAAGGAAACCCTACAGCTACATAAAAGTTTGATATTTCAAAAAAGGAAATGAAGGGACGCATGAAAGTGTACACTGAGTGTGGTGGACCATTCTTGATACACAGGGGAAACTGTTGAGCGTGAAAAATCCAGCAGCTTTGCAGTTCTTGACACCAACCGGTGCGCCTGGCACCTACTACCATACCCCGTTCAAAGGTACTTAAATATTTTGTCTTTCCCATTCACCCTCTGAATGGCACACATACACAATCCATGTCTCAAGGCTTAAAAATCCTTCTTTAACCTGTCTCCTCCCCTTCATCTACACTGATTGAAGTGGATTTAACAAGTGACATCAATCAGGGATCATAGTGTGGTATCTGAACAATTTATGACTTTGCTAATGGTTGCAAATGGTTTTAGAGGATGTTGACTCAGCTTAAGGGAAGCATCTGGAGAGTAGTTCTATAGGGGCACCCAAAAGCAGAGGAAGTCTGTTAGGTGGAGTCCTGGGATTGGTCTGTAGGGGAAAACACCCATATCAGGTTACATAAGATATATACTATGGTTTGGGACAGAGGACGGGGAGAATAACATATTTAGAGTTTGGGTCAGGTTATTCTCCAGATGTCTGCAGATATCTGTAAATTGGCGCTGAGATCTTCAAATGTAATAAATAATTATAATCGAGGACAGTGTCAGCGGATTTCCTTGTTCTCACAGCATAATTAACATAGTTTTCTCGACACTACAATAACTTTCACCTAGATTCACCTGGTCAGTCTATATCATTGAAAGAGCAGGTGTCCTTAATGTTTTGTACACAGTGTATTTCTTCATCATACACGTGACATTTTTTGTTATCCAAAACATGTAGGTGATAACCTATTCTGTATACACGCACGTAGCCTAATTGCCAACGCTCAGGCAGTTGTTTACACTTTTAGAGTCTAATGCATGATCAATACGGCCCTCAACATCTGTGTACAGTAAGTCATACTGTGGCAGAAAGCACTTCAAATACTCACAGATGGAGCCAAAGATGTCACGAAAAGAATCCAATAGAGACGGACGCGCATCTTGAGTGTTCGAAGCTGTTTGAATGCGCCAGATCAACTCAGCTCACTGTCCACTCTCACTGAACTGCCGTCTATTTAATTAAGTCTCCAATGACGTGCGCTGAGGGAGGTAGCGGGAAGCCTATCTCCCCACCACCGGGCGAGATGCATCTAAAACCATCTCTCCGCTGCGTCGGAGCCTGCGCTTGCCACTGGCGGTCTGCACGAGTGTCTTGCACAACAAAGTCACATTACTGAAGCTATAATCTGTTTTGAATTTGTATTATCACAACTAACGCCACCCGTGTAAACTTTTATTGTGGGTTTACTGCGCTTTGTGTGCGTCAAACCAAGTGTCCTATTGTAGTCCAGTCCTTTGTCGTGCGTCATTGGACATTTCTGTAAGCGTGTGTGGGGTGGAATTATGGCCATTTCCACTTTGGACAGATCACCTGTAGACTGGAATGTACACAATTGATTTTCCTCGTTATTTTTTATCTTAGAAGTCAATACATAAAATGACATTAAAGCACAATGCGCACTTAATTCACCGATGGCGTGGTAGCTCCAGCGCACACATCAATGCACATTTTCGCCTCAAATCATCTTGCTGTCACGGCTTCCCCCAAGCTGCGTAAATGTGATAGAATTGGAGGCTATGAAATCCTACACTAAGGGAAGATCGTAATTGCATACTCCTCGCGTCCTCGTCCCTTTCGCAAAACCTTGTCCTCCAATGGGTTTTGAGAAGGAGCCGAGGAGAGAGGAGAGAGGTGAATATGCCATTTAAATTCTCCCCAAGGCACCGCTGGTCCTTGCCACTGCCAGATGATTCAGTGCAGTGGCAAGGTGAGAGTGGATGCTAAAATTCAACAGGGGAGTGTGCAGGGGAATTAGGCTTGGAGTGGCAAACCCCTGGGTCCATGCAAAAAGCTTCAGGGCTGAATGGCATTCGTTTTAACGCACTACACGAATCTGTGTAGCCTACTCATGTAAGGCTTAAAATTACCACAGAGAGAAATTGCAGGTTCTGCCTGGAACCACAAGGGGTTCTGCCTGGAACCACAAAAAGGGTTCTGCCTGGGTTGAGTGTCACCTTGTTAACATCCAGGATTGAGTGTCGCCTTGTTAACATCCAAAAGCGGAAGTCGTGGGTGATATGATCCATCACTATCTGATCTACTTTGTCGCGTCTACACATGGTATTGAAATGTGTCTCTTATAAGTCTACCGTGTCTGCATTGTGACCAGAGTTCCTGGTGCCACCCTGTAAGCAAATTCTTTAACAGATATTATTTTCTTGATTTTTTTTACGACAATTATCGATGCCATAAGTCAATCGTGCTACCTGTCAATGGTTTTAGAGGCCAGTATAATGATGATTTAAAGAGTTTGACCATCTTGGTCTGTTTATACTTGATTGATATCCAGATACAATGGATCCTCCAGAGGTGGTCAGGAAGATCTGATCACAATCAGATTACAATGCATATCTTAATTTTATACTTTTGTCTAAAAATGTGGGCACAATCAGAACGTGGACAAGACGCATGTTTACATTTACATTTACATTTTAGTCATTTAGCAGACGCTCTTATCCAGAGCGACTTACAGTTAGTGAGTGCATACATTTTCATACTGGCCCCCCGTGGAAAACGAACCCACAACCCTGGCGTTGCAAGCGCCATGCTCTATCAACTGAGCTACACGGGGCCCTTGAATAGTGCAATAACCCTCACATACGTATATATAACATTGACATAAAGCAGTTACAGACATCCACAACATATTAGAACATATCTATGAAGCTGTAAGAACCTATAAATGTGTTGCATGCATGTAGGGGGTTGGATACTGAGAAAAGCACAACAACAGCACTATGAACATGATACTTCTGTAACATGACAACATAGAGTTCTATAGGCCCTGTCGAATTGTTCTCACTGCTAGTTTCACAGCGCTTATACCTGGTGCATGTTATACCTGGTGCATGTTATACCTGGAGCATGTTATACCTGGTGCATGTTATACCTGGAGCATGTTATACCTGGTGCATGTTATACCTGGAGCATGTTATACCTGGTGCATGTTATACCTGGAGCATGTTATACCTGGTGCATGTTATACCTGGAGCATGTTATACCTGGTGCATGTTATACCTGGTGCATGTTATACCTGGAGCATGTTATACCTGGAGCATGTTATACCTGGTGCATGTTATACCTGGAGCATGTTATACCTGGTGCATGTTATACCTGGTGCATGTTATACCTGGAGCATGTTATACCTGGTGCATGTTATACCTGGTGCATGTTATACCTGGTGCATGTTATACCTGGAGCATGTTATACCTGGAGCATGTTATACCTGGTGCATGTTATACCTGGAGCATGTTATACCTGGTGCATGTTATACCTGGAGCATGTTATACCTGGTGCATGTTATACCTGGTGCATGTTATACCTGGAGCATGTTATACCTGGTGCATGTTATACCTGGTGCATGTTATACCTGGAGCATGTTATACCTGGAGCATGTTATACCTGGTGCATGTTATACCTGGAGCATGTTAAACCTGGTGCATGTTATACCTGGTGCATGTTATACCTGGTGCATGTTATACCTGGTGCATGTTATACCTGGAGCATGTTATACCTGGTGCATGTTATACCTGGAGCATGTTATACCTGGAGCATGTTATACCTGGAGCATGTTATACCTGGTGCATGTTATACCTGGAGCATGTTATACCTGGTGCATGTTATACCTGGTGCATGTTATACCTGGTGCATGTTATACCTGGTGCATGTTATACCTGGAGCATGTTATACCTGGAGCATGTTATACCTGGAGCATGTTATACCTGGTGCATGTTATACCTGGTGCATGTTAGCACCAGGTATAAACGGGGCTAAAGACTTCCAACCTGGAACAGGTGTGAGGAGTTAGGAAGTGGAAGAAAGTGACATCATTAACAAACTTTATTTAAAAGTTGAACAGTACATGTTTTACAGGTACCGTAACCATAGTGACTGATAAAGAATAGGGTCATGTGGATTTCACTGAAGTCACATGATACTGGTGGCAGACTCTTGAAAGCCCTTAGTCAGTTTGTTAATTAAAAATACATAGGATATCTTTCCCAACACAATCTCTTTTACAAACACCATAAAATACTATCAAAATACTATTTCTGGTGACATTGTAAATCATTATTATTGCTCAATTCCATCCAAAAGTGCAGAACTGTAGAGAAAATATGAGGCTTTGTATACAAATTGCACACATTTACACCACTTGTAAAATACAAAAGAAATGTTCCCTATAAAAATGGAAAACAGTTCTCTGCAAAAGCAGCATTCGATTTAGCTATTGAGCCCCATTGGTGTAAGGTGAAGTTGCCCCTATAATCTGATCTTGGGTCAGTGTTTAATTTTCCCCACTAATGGTTAAGGTTATGATTGGGGAGGGGAAGTAGATCTGCACTAAGGGAAAATTCACCCCAGAGCTTGCTTCATTAGTGAAGAACATTGGTCGCCTCCTTGACTGATGGTATGACAGATGTCATTCCTTATTGCTTTCAGATACAATAATACATACAAAGGAAAAAGATCAACACTTAGGATCCTTATAAGAACAAAAAACAGAGGTCCTCTCTATACATGGTCTCTAAAATGTATGGCTATAACAAAATTCTAAAATCCCTTACCACGAAACATAACAAAATCATATTCCTATGATGGTATATAATCTATAGGCCTGCTATTATGCTCAATCCAGATATTATCCAAAGAGACACAAACATGATTGTGGACTACAGGAAAAAGAAGAGGACCGAGCACACCCCCATTCTCATCGACGGGGCTGTAGTGGAGCAGGTTGAGAGCTTCAAGTTCCTTGGTGTCCACATCACCAACAAACTAACATGGTCCAAGCACACCAAAACAGTCGTGAGGAGGGCACGACAAAACCTATTCCCCCTAAGGAGACTGAAAAGATTTGGCATGGGTCCTCAGATCCTCAAAAGGTGCTGCACCATCAAGAGCATCCTGACTGGTTGCATCACCGCCTGGTATGGCAACTGCTCGGCCTCCGACCACAAGGCACTACAGAGGGTAGTGCGTACGGCCCAGTACATCACTGGGGCCAAGCTTCCTGCCATCCAGGACATCTATACCAGGCGGTGTCAGAGGAAGGCCCTAAAAATTGTCAAAGACTCGAGCCACCCTAGTCATAAACTGTTCTCTCTGCTACCGCACGGCAAGCGGTACCGGAGCGCCAAGTCTAGGTCCAAGAGGCTTCTAAACAGCTTCTACCCCCAAACCATAAGACTCCTGAACATCTAATCAAATGACTACCCAACTATTTGCATTGCCCCCCCCCCCCCTTTTACTGCTGCTCTTGAATTATTTGTTTCTTTTTTTCTAATTATTTAAAAATTATTTTTAGTATTTCTTTGGTATTCTTTCTTAAAACTGCATTGTTGGTTAAGGGCTTGTAAGTAAGCATTTCACTGTAAGGTCTACACCTGTTGTAACCGGTGCATGTGACAAATAACATTTGATTTGATAAGCTTGCCATGGTAAACTACACTGTGCCTTGAGGTGCTCGGTGAGGATAGCCTAAACACAAAAGAAGTAGAAGCCCTGTGCACAGCAGTGTATTCTCAAAGATGCAGACCATAGCACGAACTGGCTATGCAAAACACGTGTAAAATACACACACTTGGAAAATCGTAATTTTGTATCTTCAAAGTGCAGTTTTATATGTGTCTTTTGTAATTGAAACATAATTCAAAACAATGTTAAAAGGGAATGTATCTCCTTTAGGCAAAGGTTGGCACTTGCTTTGTCAGTGAGTGAAATTGAGCTTATAGGTCACGGTAATAGATCATGTTAGTTGATAGTGTGCTATATAATATAACCTTGGAGTAATACAACAATATTATTATGTTGCAGTTATCTTAATGAAATTATCATTAAACATTGTATTTTGCATTAAAACCATTAGAAAATTGATGTCTTAAAAACTATCCCTTTGGGATATAAAAGCTCCCCATGTGCTTTTTACATGACAATAAAGATGTCAGTCTTTCATCTGAAAACTTGAAATATGGAAAAACTTGAGGAAAGCCTATCAACGGTTGAAGAGAGAGTTCCTATATAGTGTATGACCCATGAGTCTGAGTTCAATTCATTTACACAGTAGGCTTCAAAAGCTCCCACAGACACAAGTAACTGGTAGCAAAGCTTTCAATCCCTTGCATGAATTACTGCCTGTTCTCCCCCCACACACAATTATCTTCCCTTCAGACTGACAGCATTTGAAGATGACACAAAGTAACTGCCTCCTCCTAAACGCAATGTAGTCTAGCTGTACTTGTTTTTGTAACATTCATCATGTTGTTTTTGTAGCATGAAACAGATGCTATATTGTCCAGTATTCTCCTCTGTATTGTGTGATTACAATGTGTGCAGTTGCTCAATAAGGGTAATCTTACTTGTGGACACTGTGTTAGTCCGTTGGTAGAACAAAATCATAACTAGTAACATTGTATAAATGTGTGCACAATAACCTCTCTATCTGTGTTTAACAAGACCATGTAGTGAACTCCTAAGGTTACCATTTTAACTCCTCACCTGTGGTTTTGTTTTGAATTCCTGGTTTTCCTATAGATGTAGGACCTACATTTGAGCCAGTTTGCTACAGCAGGAAAATAATCCTGCAGCAACAGAAAATGTGAATTATTATGTGGATTATAATTAATGGGCATTTTTGTAGGGTTTGATACATTTTTCGTAAGGGAAAATCAAGTCTGAAATTTAAAAGTGGAAATTGCAAACTTTAGAAACCTCTTTAAGCCTAAAATATACTACAGGTTTTACATTTCATGAAAGTTCTCCTGCAAGAGGGTAATCAAATAAAGATCCTTCATCTGTACGTTTGTTTCACCACATACTCTATGTGAAGAGTCCATTAGGTCAAAACATTTGACTTAAGAGTGAACAACCATGTCTGTAGGGTGTTTATGCTCTAACTAAAACATAACCAACACACTCAAAACATTAAAACATTAGTGTTAAAAATATAGGGATCCTACAATAACTGCATTTTTTCTAAAACAGCAAAACCAAATATAAAATACTGTACTTGAAAAAAAACATAACCTTCACCCTGCGTGAGTATCCCTTATCCAGGGTTAGAAATCACTTCCATCGTATATAATCGTCTTCTCGATTGTCAAGTGGTAGAGAACTTTCTTTGAGATGAACCTGTCAGGGTTATAGTGAAGAAATAGAACAATATAAAATATGCAACAAAGATTAAACCATCACAAGCAACTTCATAGTACTGCAGTGCTTCAGAGAGATGTCATCCTTCATCACAAGGGCACATGGGATCTGGAGACTGACTTGATGCTATAGATAGATGTTCTACACAAGCACACTCTGCCATGAGAAGTTGGGTTTCAGCGTGAGCATTCAAGGGTTTGAAGTGATTACGGTTAAGAACATGACTGTTTTGCCTATCGTTCGCTGAGAAGGCATAACTTTCTGCTCTACACAAACACACGGAGAGGTAAAGAGTTTTGACTGAGTACAGGGTAATTATAATAATAAAGGTGTTTAGTGTATCATACCTTGAGAAGGAGTTGTCGAAGATGAGAGTGTAGAGACCAGGGTTCCTGACTTTCAGCTGGCCTTGGATGGTCTCTTTGTGAGAATGACAGCGAGTCAGAGGAATCAGCACCTGAGAGCAGAACACGAGAATAAGTCAATGGAGTCCTAGCTTATAACGCTCAGTGACAATACTGTCGATGTGGAGCAGTTTTTATTTGAGATATTAAAGTTCATGTTCAAAAAGAGGCCACAATCTTCAGTCTCATTGTAATCTGATAGGTTATTTGAATTGGGAATTGGGAGGTGGGGGAGCCCTTCTTTTTGGTGACCATTCAAAATCAAAAGCTATTTTATTGCTATTAAAATAGGCTGTGGTTACGAATACAGAGCTTTAGCCCCCGCCCCCTCCCGCCCCTATGGAAACCTCTTTCTCAAAGCTAAGGATCCGGATCACGTTCTGCGCATGTGTTATTTTACACACACTATGTACAGTTGAAGTTGGAAGCTTACATACACTTAGGTTGGAGTCATTAAAACTCGTTTTTCAACCACTCCACACATTTCTTGTTAACAAACTATAGTTTTGGCAAGTCGGTTAGGACATCTACTTTGTGCATGACACAAGTAATTTTTCCAACAATTGTTTACAGACAGATTATTTCACTTATAATTCACTGTATCACAATTCCAGTGGGTCAGAAGTTTACATACACTAAGTTGACTGTGCCTTTAAATAGCTTGGAAAATTCCAGAAAATGATGTCATGGCTTTAGAAGCTTCTGATAGGCTAATTGACATAATTTGAGTCAATTGGAGGTGTACCTGTGGATGTATTGCAAGGCCTACCTTCAAACTCAGTGCCTCTTTGCTTGACATCATGGGAAAATCCAAAGAAATCAGCCAAGACCTCAGAATAAAAATGGTAGACCTCCACAAGTCTGGTTCATCCTTGGAAGCAATTTCCAAATGCCTGAAGGTACCATGTTCTTCTGTATAAACAATAGTACGCAAGTATAAATACCATGGGACCACGCAGCCATCATACTGCTCAGGAATTAGACGCGTTCTGTCTCTTAGAGATTAACGTACTTTGGTGCGAAAAGTGCAAATCAATCCCAGAACAACAGCAAAGGACCTTGTGAAGATGCTGGAGGAAACAGGTACAAAAGTATCTATATCCACAGTAAAACGAGTCCTATATCGACATAACCTGAAAGGCCGCTCAGCAAGGAAGAAGCCACTGCTCCAAAACCGCCATAAAAAAGCCAGACTACGGTTTGCAACTCACATGGGGACAAAGATCGTACTTTTTGGAGAAATGTCCTCTGGTCTGATGAAACAAAAATAGAACTGTTTGGCCATAATGACCATCGTTATGTTTGGAGGAAAAGGGGGAAGGCTTGTAAGCTGAAGAACACCATCCGAACCGTGAAGCACGGGAGTGGCAGCATCATGCTGTGGGGGTGCTGTGCTACAGGAGGGACTGGTGCACTTCACAAAACAGATGGCATCATTAGGAAGGAAAATTATGTGAATATATTGAAGCAACATCTCAAGACATCTATCAGGAAGTTAAAGCTTGGTCGCAAATGGGTCTTCCAAATGGACAATGACCCCAAGCATAATTCCAAAGTTGTGGCAAAATGGGTTAAGGACAACAAAGTCAAGGTATTGGAGTGGCCATCACAAAGCCCTGACCTCAATCCTATAGAACATTTGTGGGCAGAACTGAAAAACGTGTGCGAGCAAGGAGGCCTACAAACCTGACTCAGTTACACCAGCTCTGTCAGGAGGAATGGGCCAAAATTCACCCAACTTATTGTGGGAAGCTTGTGGAAGGCTACCCGAAACGTTTGACCCACGTTAAACAATTTAAAGGGAATGCTACCAAATACTAATTGAATGTATGTAAACTTCTGATCCACTGGGAATGTGATGAAATAAATAAAACCTGAAATAAATCTTTCTCTATACTATTATTCTGACATTTCACATTCTTAAAATAAAGTGGTGACCCTAACTGACCTAAGACAGGGAATTTTTACTAGGATTAAATGTCAAGGAATGTGAAAAACTGAGTTTAAATGTATTTGGCTAAGGTGTATGTAAACTTCTGACTTCAACTGTATCTACTGCTCACACTCCCCCTCCCTTTACGGTTCAGTCTTTACTCACTCTCTTCTGAACCATGATGATGTAGCCTATCTCTGACTCATCTTTCTGAACAGCTGAAATAAATGTAAACAAACATTAACGCAAATGTTTATTGAAGGCTATACAACCTCAGATATTGCAGTTGCACAAGCAGGATGCAGTCCCTACACATTGCATTGGAGCAAAAACAATCAGTGTTTTCTGTGATGATGTAGGATCATCTTTGTAGTTGCTGCCATATTGTAGCCACTAGCCAGAGTTCCTGAAAAAAAGAATGTAACTCCCAACTTGAGTTTTGCATTGGGGCAAAACTCTTTATCAAATCAAGCTGTATTTATATAGCACATTTCAGATATGAATTCAACGCGATGCACTTCAAAGGAAAAATAACATAAATAAAAAACAATGACAATAAGAACATAAATATTTATTACACAAACATAAGAGGATAAAAAACTAAAGAATAACAATAAAAACTGAAAGACTAAAAAAGCACCCTGAGGAAAAGCTAAGCTAAAAAGGTGTGTTTTAAGATCTCTTTTAAATATGTCCACAGTTTCGGCCCCCCTCAGGTTCTCTGGCAGGCTATTCCAGAGGCTGGGGGCATAGTAACTAAAGGCTGCCTCTCCATGCCTCTTGGTCCTAGGCTTTGGGATAGTTAAAAGGACAGTGCCAGAGGACCTGAGGGACTTACTGGGTACATAACTCAAAAGCATGTCTGACATGTATTGGGGTGCACAATCGTGGATTGATTTAAAAACCAATAGAAGAATCTTAAAATTAATTCTAAAACTCACAGGCAGCCAATGCAGACTTTAAAACCAGTGTAATGTGTGCTCTCCGTTTGTTCTTGGTCAGTACCCGTGCTGCAGCATTCTGTATGGTTTGCAGTTGACCAATGGCTTTCTTGGGTAGACCAGACAGGAGAGCATTACAAGGACAAGGACATCCCAGCTGGCCAAACCCTCCCTTTACCCGGACGACGCTGGGCCAATTGTGCGCCGCCTCATGGGTCTCCTGGTTGCGGCCGACTGCGACACACCCTGGGATCGAACCCGGGTCTGTAGCTCAGCTGGTAGAGCACGGCGCTTGTAACGCCAAGGTAGTGGGTTCGATCCCCGGGACCACCCATACACAAAAATGTATGCACGCATGTCTGTAAGTCGCTTTGGATAAAAGCGTCTGCTAAATGGCATATTATTATTATTATTATTATTGCTATTTCCCCAAAATACATGTCCTATTTTTGGCTTCAAAAACAATAACAATTGTAGGCTATAACAAATTTGCATTGTCATGCAGTGACAGAATTATAATTTAGATAATGCAATCATTTTAGATTTAGATAAAAATCATTATTGATTACTTACTGGGCAAACTTTTTTTTTTACTTCTTGCTGTTAGCCTACTTCATCATCCTCTGTCTGCATCCCTAATCTCTACCTGTATCCTACCTGCTTCTGGTATACAGTGAGGGAAAAAAGTATTTGATCCCCTGCTGATTTTGTACGTTTGCCCACTGACAATGAAATTATCAGTCTATAATTTTAATGGTAGGTTTATTTGAACAGTGAGAGACAGAATAACAACAAAATAATCCAGAAAAACACATGTCAAATTTTTTTATAAATTGATTTGCATTTTAATGAGGGAAATAAGTATTTGACCCCTCTGCAAAACATGACTTAGTACATGGTGGCAAAACCCTTGTTGGCAATCACAGTCATGTGTATGCACACATGACTGTAAGTCGCTTTGGATAAAAGCGTCTGCTAAATGGCATATTAGGTCAGACGTTTCTTGTAGTTGGCCACCAGGTTTGCACACATCTAAGGAGGGATTTTGTCCCACACCTCTTTGCAGATCTTCTCCAAGTCATTTGGCAACTGACATTTGGCAACTCGAACCTTCAGCTCCCTCCACAGATTTTCTATGGGATTAAGGTCTGGAGACTGGCTAGGCCACTCCAGGACCTTAATGTGCTTCTTCTTGAGCCACTCCTTTGTTGACTTGGCCGTGTGTTTTGGGTCATTGTCATGCTGGAATACCCATCCACGACCAATTTTCAATGCCCTGGCTGAGGGAAGGAGGTTCTCACCCAAGATTTGATGGTACATGGCCCCGTCCAATCGTCCCTTTGATGCGGTGAAGTTGTCCTGTCACCTTAGCAGAAAAACACCCCCAAAGCATAATGTTTCCACCTCCATGTTTGACGGTGGGGATGGTGTTCTTGGGTCATAGGCAGCATTCCTCCTCCTCCAAACACGGCGAGTTGAGTTGATGCCAAAGAGCTCGATTTTGGTCTCATCTGACCACAACACTTTCACCCAGATCTCCTCTGAATCATTCAGATGTTCATTGGCAAACTTCAGATGGGCCTGTATATGTGCTTTCTTGAGCAGGGGGACCTTGCGGGCGCTGCAGGATTTCAGTCCTTCACGGCGTAGTGTGTTATCAATTATTTTCTTGGTGACTATGGTCCCAGCTGCCTTGAGATCATTGACAAAATCCTCCCGTGTAATTCTGGGCTGATTCCTCACCGTTCTCATGATCATTGCAACTCTACGAGGTGAGATCTTGCATGGAGCCCCAGGCTGAGGGAGATTGACAGTTATTTTGTGTTTCTTCCATTTGCGAATAATCGCACCAACTGTTGTCACCTTCTCACCAAGCTGCTTGGCGATGGTCTTGTAGCCCATTCCAGCCTTGTGTAGGTCTACAATCTTGTCCCTGACATCCTTGGAGAGCTCTTTGGTCTTGGCCATGGTGGAGAGTTTGGAATCTGATTGATTGATTGCTTCTGTGGACAGGTGTCTTTATACAGGTAACAAACTGAGATTAGGAGCACTCCCTTTAAGAGTGTGCTCCTAATCTCAGCTCGTTACCTGTATAAAAGACACCTGGGAGCCAGAAATCTTTCTGATTGAGAGGGGGTCAAATACTTATTTCCCTCATTAAAATGCAAATCAATGTATAACATTTTTGACATGCGTTTATCTGGATTTTTTTATTGTTATTCTGTCTCTCACTGTTCAAATAAACCTACCATTAAAATTATAGACTGATCATTTCTTTGTCAGTGGGCAAACGTACAAAATCAGCAGGGGATCAAATACTTTTTTTCCCTCACTGTAATGCATTTCCACCTCTCACTCTATCAGTCTTGCTCGTCCATCTTCCTGAATTAAAGTTAGATATTCTAACAGATCAATCTTGATGGCAAAACATCATTAAATATTGCTACATTATCTTATGTGGATGTAGGGCTTAAGGAGAGCCTCACACTCTGTTTAAATATAATGAGCACCCAGATTAACTGCTGCTTACGCACCACAATAATATCAGACAGAAAGCTGGCCCCGGGAAAAAATTGTGCTAGCCGCCCCCTCATTGGCTACTATGTTGCAGTATCAATATCCTAGGAGCAGCGTTGTTGATAGAAAATGTTTCAATATTATGTGAGCAGTGCCTCGTTCTTTGATACAATGTTTCAATATTCTCAGACCCACTGGGCACAGATGTCTATTCCACGTTGGTTCAACATCATTTCATTGAAACGATGTGGAAACAACGTTGATTCAACCAGTGTGTGCCCAGTGGGGAGACACCTTGTTGATACAATGTTTCAATATTCTCAGAATGTTTCCCTTACCTGGCGAATAATGTAGACAGGCAAATGCAAAAATGAGCTGGGTGCACACATTGTGAGGAAGATCTCTGAATGCAGCGCAATCAGAGAAGAATGTACTACCCGAAATAAATAGGTTTGACAAGGTGACATATAAAGGGGCCTTAGCTCCCTTTAAAAAGATTAGATGTAGATTTTCCTTTTGTATTTTGTGATTTCCGTCATTCTTTGGTCGAGTTTGTTTGTTTTCATGCATCCTTGTCGATTGTAAGCCTAAGTAAGTCCTTTGATGTAGGCCTACGCCTTTTACTTCAATGCACGTGTATGATTTATCTGGCATAGCTTGCACACTTTACAGAGGTGTATGGCACCAGTTAGACCTCTCATTCAAACCCTTGTAATTTTGTTTGTCTTGTGTCAACCCCAAATGTTGTATGAATATTCTTCATGCTACTGAATGTATCCAGAGTATTTCCAGATGTGATTTCGTTATTTACAAATGGCTGCAGAAAAGAAATGTAAACGTAAAATGCACATAAAATCAACTCTGCAAAGTTTGACTCCGGTGTTGTGTCAGGTAAACTGTTGTGTTTCTGCCCTGGTAAAATGCAAGTGCTGTTATTGTGAAGTGGGAACGTCTAGGAGCAACAACGGCTCAGCCGCAAAGTGATAGGCCACACAAGCTCACAGAACGGGACCGCCTGTCCTCGGTTACAACACTCACTACTGAGTTCCAAACTGCCTCTGGAAGCAACGTCAGCACAAGAACTGTTCGTCAGGAGCTTCATAAAATGGGTTTCCATGGCCGAGCAGCCGCACACAAGCCTAAGATCACCATGCGCAATGCCAAGCGTCGGGCTGAAGTGGTGTAAAGCTCGCCAACATTGGACTCTGGAGCAGTAGAAATGCGTTCTCTGGAGTGATGAATCACGCTTCACCATCTGGCAGTCCGACGGACAAATCTGGGTTTGGCTGATACCAGGAGAACGCTACCTGCCCCAATGCATAGTACCAACTGTAAAGTTTGGTGGAGGAGGAATAATGGTCTGGGGCTGTTTTTCCATGGTTCGGGCTAGGCCCCGCAGTTCCAGTGAAGGGAAATCTTAACGCTACAGCATACAATGACATTCTAGACGATTCTGTGCTTCCAACTTTGTGGCAACAGTTTGGGGAAGACCCTTTCCTGTTTCAGCATGACAATGCCCCCTGTGCACAAAGCGAGGTCCATAAAGAAATGATTTGTGGAAGAACTTGACTGGCCTGCACAGAGCCCTGACCTCAACCCCATCGAAGACCTTTGGGATGAATTGGAATGCCGACTGCGAGCCAGGCCTAATCGCCCAACATCAGTGCGCGACCTCACTAATGCTTGTGGCTGAATGGAAGCATGTCCCCGCAGCAATGTTCCAACATCTGGAAAGCCTTCCCAGAAGAGTGGAGGCTGTTATAGCAGCAACACCATATTAATGCCCATGATTGTGCTTAATCTTAAAAATCTAAATTAAAATTCATTCCTGTCCCGTCTTGTCCTGTCAAATGTATTCCTGTACTGTCCTGATCGCGGAACTCTACTGTCCCTTCCCGATAAAAATCACTCCCATTTTATCCCATGCACATTTTTGCATGGGATTTCGCTTTGGATAAGAGTGTATTGTAAATCACCTAAATGTAGCTGGATTAAGGATGGAGGATGAGGACAGAGACTGCAGCAGGATGGTCTGCTCAGCACAGCACACATACAACTGTAGCTTACAGCTGAGCACTGAGCACATAAAACTGTAGCCTACAGCTGAGCTACAGAGGACCACAAAACTGTAGCCTACAGCTGAGCACTGAGCACATATGAACATTTACAACACATTAACATTTAAGAAGTACAACATGACACAAAACACATTTTTTAAAACCTGAACTGTGAGAATGCTATTCATTGACTACAGCTCAGCATTCAACACCATAGTGCCCTCTAAGCTCATCACTAAGCTAAGGATCCTGGGACTAAACACCTCCCTCTGCAACTGGATCCTGGACTTCCTGACGGGCCACCTCCAGGTGGTAAGGGTAGGTAACAACACATCTGCCACACTGATCCTCAACACGGGGGACCCTCAGGGGTGCGTGCTCAGTCCCCTCCTGTACTCTCTGTTCACCCATGACTGCATGGCCAGGCACGACTCCAACACCATCATTAAGTTTGCCGACGACACAACAGTGGTAGGCCTGATCACCGACAACGATGAGACAGCCTATAGGGAGGAGGTCAGAGACCTGGCCGTGTGGTGCCAGAACAACAACCTCTCCCTCAACGTGACCAAGACAAAGGAGATGATTGTGGACTACAGGAAAATAAAGAGGACTGAGCACGCCCCCATTCTCATCGACAGGGCTGTAGTGGAACAGGTTGAGAGCTTCAAGTTCCTTGGTGTCCACATCACCAACGAACTATCATGGTCCAAACATACCAAGACAGTCGTGAAGAGGGCACGACAAAGCCTATTCCCCCTCAGGAGACTGAAAAGATTTGGCATGGGTCCTCAGATCCTCAAACAATTCTACAGCTGCACCATCGAGAGCATCCTGACTGGTTGCATCACCGCCTGGTATGGCAACTGCTTGGCCTCCGACCGCAAGGCACTACAGAGGGTAGTGCGTACGGCCCAGTACATCACTGGGGCCAAGCTTCCTGCCATCCAGGACCTCTATACCAGGCGGTGTCAGAGGAAGGCCCTCAAAATTGTCAAAGACTCCAGCCACCCTAGTCATAGACTGTTCTCTCTGCTACCGCACGGCAAGCGGTACCGGAGTGCCAAGTCTAGGTCCAAAAGACTTCTCAACAGCTTCTACCCCCAAGCCATAAGACTCCTGAACAGCTAATCATGGCTACCCGGACTATTTGCACTGCCCCCCCACCCCATCCTTTTTACGCTGCTGCTACTCTGTTAATTATTTATGCATAGTCACTTTAACTCTACCCACATGTACATATTACCTCAACTACCTCAACTAGCCGGTGCCCCCGCACATTGACTCTGCAACGGTACCCCCCCTGTATATATAGCCTCCCTACTGTTATTTTATTTTACTTCTGCTCTTTTTTTTCTCAACACTTTTTTTGTTGTTGTTTTATTTTTACTTTTTTTGTTAAAAATAAATGCACTGTTGGTTAAGGGCTGTAAGTAAGCATTTCACTGTGATGTCTGCACCTGTTGTATTCGGCGCATGTGACCAATACAATTTGATTTGATTTGATTTGATTTGAACGGCAGTACTGCCAAGTCAATCTATTTTTATTTCACTCTTCACCTCAGATTGCACTGGTTAAGTTAAATACGCGAACAATTGGGCTTGATGGTAAAGTTAGGAGTGGAGCAGCTATGTCACTTAAGGCAGCTTGTCCCACTCTCCGATTGGTAGCCTAATTGATTAAACCGCAGCATTTTTTTTACAAGCTGTGTACTCGGTTTCCTTCTTTGTCAAAGACAACTCCATCAAATGTAGCTAAACATATCTCATTCCTTTGCTCTAATGTTAATATTAATGATGGGTCCTTGGCTGCAACAAGACATTGCAATTCCTCTATTGAAGGCTTCATTGTTTAGCCTACTGACATAGGTTAGCATCTGCAGTAGCCTAGTGACTGGCTACAACTGGAGCGAGGCGCAAGAGTGAGCCGACCGAAGGGAAATTACAATGTATGTTTTTATAGATTTTAATTAAGTAAACTATATTAAGCCAAGCCTACACCGTTTTTTATGAAATGCTCCACACATTACATATTTCTGCCCATGAAACTCAGTTTATAACTAGTCCTGTACTGACAGTTCCTGTGGACAGTTGATCCTGTCCTGAACTTGACTCTAGAACTTGACTCCCATTCCTGCCAGAATCCCGCGGGACTCGCAAGACCCGTGGGAGTCCTGTTTCCATGTCAACCTCTATGCTACGCTACTATGGCAGAGACTTTGATATTACTGGCCGCAATTGATATGGTGAAAACAATGTGTGGAGAGGCAGACGCACAGAAACTCACATCAATACCTTTGTCAGATAACACTGTTAAACAAATAATTTATGCTATTGCTTGCTATCAAGAGGAAACTCTGACTAAACGACTCAAAAACTCCCCTATGTATCCTCTCCAAATGGACGTTAGCTGTGAGGGCTGAGATGCCCATGCATTGACTTTTGTTTGCAAAACATATCGGGGATGCTATTCACGAGGACATATTGTTCTGTTTCACGATTCCCGAGCATGAAACGGCACAGGGTATGTTCAGTGTGCTGCGTGGCTATATTGACAAAAAACAGATTCCATATGCGATCGAATGGTGGGCTTTTGCACAGATGAGGCTCTATCTATCACGGGACGGCGGGGAGGCCTCTGAACTCTAGTTATGAATGCGTCTCCCTCTGCCATATGGATGCATTGTATGATACACCAAGAGCAACTGGCGGCAAAAGATCTGAGCACAGAACTCAAAGAGATATACTGCAGCAGGTAACTTCGATTGTAAACTACATCAAACCACATCCACTGAGCACGCCTGTTCGCAAAACTATGTGGCGATATGGGATCAGATAATGACAGATAATGTTCTATTTCACACCGAGGCTTGGTGGTTATCGACCGTGTGCATTCCCCCCGAATACCTCGATTTGGCGCACGTGTTTTCCAAAACGCAGGCGACCAAATTACCACCTCATCGGGCGTGGATTGCGCGATAAACCTCCGGGTAGACGCTGTGCCTCCCAGGAGTCATGTGTATCCCCTGTCACAGGCTGAAACTGAGGCGATGGAGACATACGTCTCCGAGTCCCTGCGCCAGGGGTTCATACGTCCCTCCACTTCGCCCACCTCCTCAAGTTAATTTTTTGTGAAGAAGAAAGACGGAGGTCTGCGCCCATTCATTGATTACCGAGCACTGAACAAGGGGACAATACGTTATAGATATCCTCTACCCCTCATTCCATCTGTGATCGAGTCAATGCATGGGGCGCGCTTCTTCACAAAATTAGATCTCCGGAGTGTGTACAACCTGGTGTGTGTCCGAGAAGGGGACGAGTGGAAGACAGCATTCAGCAAAACCACGGTGCATTACGAATACCTGGTGATGCCTTACGGTTTGATGAATGCTACATTCGTCTTCCAGTCCTTTGTGAACGAGGTGTTTCGGGACATGCTTGGTCGCGGTGTAGTGGTCTACATCGATGACATTCTGGTGTATAGATAGGGATAGGCGCTGTCTCAACGCTCGGGCACGCCACCCAAGCTCCACCCCTGTGCCTTCTTCTCCAAGAAGCTCAGCCCGGCGGAGCAGAACTACGACGTTGGTGATCAGGAGCTGTTGGCTGTTGTCCGAGCCCTGACCGTGTGGAGGCACTGGCTCGAGGGGGCCAAACACCCTTTCCTCGTCTGGGCGAACCACTGTAACTGGAGTACATCCGGGCAGCGAGGAGGCTGAAACCTCGCCAGGCCAGGTGGGCCCTATTCTTCATCCGGTTTGATTTTATACTATCTTACATCCCGGGTACGAAGAACGTGAAGGCAGACGCACTGTCACGGCTGTACGACACAGAGGAGAGGCCCATAGACAACACCCCCATACTCCCGGCCTCCTGCATTCTGGCGCTGGTAATGTGGGCGATGGACGCGGACATAGAGCGGGCGTTACGCACAGAGCCATCTCCACCTCAGTGTCCAGCTGGGCTGCAGTACGTGCCGTCTCTTTTCCGTGACCGTCTGATCTATTGGGCACACACGTCCCCCTCTTCTGGTCACCCAAGTATCGGTCGTACAGTGCGCTGCCTGACCGGAAAGTACTGGTGGCCTACCTTGGCTAAGGACGTGAGGGTGTATGTCTCCTCCTGCTCGCTGTGCACCCAGAGTAAGGCACCTTCGCACCTCCCAGCGGGTAAGTTACAGCCCTTACCAGTTCCACAACGCAGACGGCCCTGCAGACTGCGGAGGCCCCGTTTACACATGTCTTCCGGCACTACGGGGTGCCAGAGGACATAGTGTCTGACCGGGGTCCCCAGTTCACATCCAGGGTCTGGAAGGCATTCATGGAACGTCTGGGGGTCTCGGTCAGCCTGACCTCTGGTTTTCACCCCGAGTCTAATGGGCAGGTGGAACGGGTGAATCAGGATGTGGGTAGGTTCCTGCGGTCCTACTGCCAGGACCGGCCGGGGGAGTGGTCGGTGTTTTTGCCATGGGCCGAATTTGCCCAGAACTCTCTCCGCCACTCCTCCACTAACCTAACGCCATTTCAATGTGTTTTAGGTTATCAGCCGGTTCTGACACCGAGGCATCAGAGCCAGACTGAGGTTCCTGCGGTGGATGACTGGTTTCGGCGCGCGGAGGAGTCCACCTCCAACGCGCCGTGCGTTGCCAGAAGGCCAACGCTGACCTCCACCGCAGGGAGGCCCCGGTCTTTGTTCCGGGTGATCGGGTCTGACTCTCGACCCGGAATCTGCCCCTCCGCCTGCCCTGCCGGAAGCTGAGCCCGCGGTTTGTGGGGCCGTTCAAAGTCCTGAGGAGAATAAACAAGGTTACTTACAGGTTACTACTCCCTCCTGAATACCGCATTAACCCCTCGTTCCATGTGTCTCTCCTCAGGTTGGTGGTGGCTGGTCCGCTCCAGGAGTCTGAGGTGCGGGAGGTCCCTCCGCCCCCTCTGGACATCGAGGGGGCCCTGGTGTACTCTGTCCATTCCATGCTGGATTCGAGGCGTCGGGCCTTCAGTACCTCGTGGAGTGGGAGGGGTACGGTCCGGAGGAGCGGTGCTGGGTTCCGGTGAGGGATATCCTCGATCCCTCCCTATTGCGGGATTTCCACCGTCACCATCCGGCTCGCCCTGCTCCGCGTCCTCCTGGCCGTCCCCGAGGCTGGTGTCGGCGCGCTGCTGGAGCTGCACGTCAAGGGGGAGGTACTTTCACGACTTCCTCCGAAGCGGCCACATCTCCGACTTCCGACTTCTGTGCGTTCAAGACAACTGGGAACTCAGAAAGAAACGAGCTCCGACTGAACGGTCATCATACTCGGAATTCCAACTCGGGAACTCAGGCCTCTTCCTAGAACTCTGACATTCCGAACGTTCACTGATGTCATGTTTTGACCTCGTATTTTTCAGAGTTCCCAGTTGTCTTGAAAGCACCATAAAACTCATGGTAGGCTACCCTTTGCCCGCTTATAGCTGGATTCAGTGCTCTCGTCTGCATTACAACCAAATATCGATCCAGGTTGGATGTGACAGCAGAGATGAGGTACGCACTGTCGACCACGCCCCCTGACTTTGAGAAGCTCAGACTCAACATGCATCAAGCCACACCCATCTCATTAGTGCTGGTGAGATAAGAGACATTATGTCAGACTAATTTGCAATTGACTGTCATAGCCCCACATTAAAAGTATGTGATGGTGAGTTGAGAAGACAATCAGAAATACTGTTAGAATGTTTTTCAATTGACTGCCATAACCCCAAATAAAAAAGTAAACATTGGCTGTTAATTACTTACTTTTTTTCAAATTGATGGGGTCACGAGAATTTTCAGATGTCAAAATGGGGTGGTCAAAATGGGGTGGTGGGCCAAAAGAGTTTAGGAACCCCTGCTCTAAAGAGTTCCCTTTCACCTGCTACCATGGTTATGCATTATGCTTTTCATAATTGTTTCCATTAGAAGCATTTACATTTGGGCCTGTCCATAGCTAATTCCCTGGAGTGTAATGGGCTACCTGAACTGCACCAGGCTGCTTGCTCTTCTTTGGGTGAAAGGTTAATAAAGAGTTCTGTTCTCAGCAGGGGGAGCTCCTCTCCCATTTACACTGCTCCCAGGTGAAGCTTCCCCTAGGTACAGATCTAGGAGCAGCTTTCGCTTCCCCAATCCTAACCTTAAACATTTGTTTGGGAAATGCAAAACTGACCCAAGATCAGCATCTAGGGGCAACATCATCCTACACTATTTACACTCAACAAGGGTTATTATTGGCTACTGGGATCATCTGCAGCAATAGTCCTCCTAATCACGGCCCTGGAGAGCTACAGGCCCAGCACTAACACAGTATGTATCAAGCGTCTCCCAGTAGGAGTGCTGATCTAGGATCGGTTTTGCCTTTTAGATCATAATGAACAAGCTTACATGGACAAGGAGGACCTGATCCTAGATCAGCACTCCTACTCTGAGATGCTTGATACATACAGCCCCTGACTCAACTAATCTTAGTCTTGATGACTGCACAAAACCCTGCTTGTACCTCCAATAGCTCTCTAGGTCCAGGGTTGGTGACTGACCACTGGCCTAAGAGCGGAGCTTCTCTATAGTGGTCCTACCTTGGACTGTTCCACTGGGACGTCGGCAGTCTCACGGTACACCACGCTGAAAGAGATGCTCTTGGGCTCCGAGGAGAACACCCAGCTCACGGTAGGCCCGCAATCGACCACGGCGATGGTGATCACACTGTAGCAACTGGACTTGACAAAGAGCTCTCGGGAGCCGTCGCCAAACTGAGAAATGTCTTCGATGCTGAGAGGGACAACCAGCCTGGAAACACAACCAGATAGTAGAGGAAGAGTAGGCATTGATTTGACTGAGATTTCAACTTGAGTTTTCACACAGAATACACTGCCAGTCCTGGCCGGGATTTGGTGTAGTGATTAGGGTAGGTGTAGTGGAAAAAGGAAGTACTGCCAGAGGAAGCTGTAATGGTAGTGCTTTTATTGCCACCATACGTGTGTGTGATTGTGTGTGTGTGCGTGTGTGTGTGCAGGTGTGCAAGTGTGTGTGTGCACGCAAGGTTCTAGACTCACGTGACTTCTCCAGACTTGAGAAGGGTGATCTCTGTGTCCTGCACAGTTGGTACATTCTCTTCCTGGTCGTCTTGGGTCACGGCTCCTGTGCATCTGCAGGTCACGGGTCACATGACAAAAGACGGTATTGATTTACGACATAGCTCCTCATAACCACATACAGTGGGGAGAACAAGTATTTGATACACTGCCGATTTTGCAGGATTTCTTACTTACAAAGCATGTAGAGGTCTGTAATTTTTATCATAGGTACACTTCAACTGTTAGAGACGGAATCTAAAACAAAAATCCAGAAAACATTGTATGATTTTTAAGTAATTAATTTGCATTTTATTGCATGACATAAGTATTTGATCACCTACCAACTAGTAAGAATTCAGGCTCTCACAGACCTGTTAGTTTTTCTTTAAGAAGCCCTCCTGTTCTCCACTCATTACCTGTATTAACTGCACCTGTTTGAACTCGTTACCTGTATAAAAGACACCTGTCCACACACTCAATCAAACAGACTCCAACCTCTCCACAATGGCCAAGACCAGAGAGCTGTGTAAGGACATCAGGGATAAAATTGTAGACCTGCACAAGGCTGGAATGGGCTACAGGACAATAGGCAAGCAGCTTGGTGAGAAGGCAACAACTGTTGGCGCAATTATTAGAAAATGGAAGAAGTTCAAGATGACGGTCAATCACCCTCGGTCTGGGGCTCCATGCAAGATCTCACCTCGTGGGGCATCAATGATCATGAGGAAGGTGAGGGATCAGCCCAGAACTACACGGCAGGAACTGGTCAATGACCTGAAGAGAGCTGGGACCACAGTCTCAAAGAAAACCATTAGTAACACACTACGCCGTCATGGATTAAAATCCTGCAGCGCACGCAAGGTCCCCCTGCTCAAGCCAGCGCATGTCCAGGCCCGTCTGAAGTTTGCCAATGACCATCTGGATGATCCAGAGGACACGATACGACTGCACCGTATTGAGGGGAGGATGGATGGGGCCATGTATCGCGAGATCTTGGCCAACAACCTCCTTCCCTCAATAAGAGCATTGAAGATGGGTCGTGGCTGGGTCTTCCAGTATGACAACGACCCGAAACACACAGCCAGGGCAACTAAGGAGTGGCTCCGTAAGAAGCATCTCAAGGTCCTGGAGTGGCCTAGCCAGTCTCCAGACCTGAACCCAATAGAAAATCTTTGGAGGGAGCTGAATGTCCGTATTTCCCAGCGACAGCCCCGAAACCTGAAGGATCTGGAGAAGGTCTGTATGGACGAGTGGGCCAAAATCCCTGCTGCAGTGTGTGCAAACCTGGTCAAGACCTACAGGAAACGTATGATCTCTGTAATTGCAAACAAAGGTTTCTGTACCAAATATTAAGTTCTGCTTTTCTGATGTATCAAATACTTATGTCATGCAATAAAATTCAAATGAATTACTTAAAAATCATACAATGTGATTTTCTGGATTTTTGTTTTAGATTCCGTCTCTCACAGTTGAAGTGTACCTATGATAAAAATTACAGACCTCTACATGCTTTGTAAGTAGGAAAACCTGCAAAATCGGCAGTGTATCAAATACTTGTTCTCCCCACTGTATCTACTGTGCCTATTGGCTGATTAATAATATGGGGCTGACCAGAACCGTACCGTGCTGTGCTGGACCATATGTTATGCTTTCACATTGTCCTTTCCAGCACGGTTCTAGTATCTATGGTGGATGTGTAACCTGGCCCAGTACAGCTAGGCTTGGCTCAGCTTGGCTCCGTGATCGACTAGATCACCAGAAGGATACAAAGTGAGACAAATAAAGCTGTAGGTTTCCAAGGTTTCTCAGAGGACTGATGAACGTGAAGGGAGTGACTTATTGACCATGGCTATGGTGAGTCACAAATCGATTTCTGGAATGATCTTGGCTGACATCACTCACTTTGTTCATGGTGAGTTTTTTGATAACAACACACCTTACAGACAAGGGTAAAATCAGGCCGAAGCATCATCTGAGATTAGAATATTCTCCAAAACGGGAGATGATGATATAAGAAATCACACTTATAAATCTGGATGTTTTAAATCGCACCTCTGGATGCATAAATTCACGGTCATTTTCTCTCCCATTGTTAACTCCTGGGTTTCTCCTTGGTCTGCTCATGACTTCCATTTACAATCATTTCAGCAGCGTGTGTTCATATATGGAAGGCAGCAGAGTGTGTGAAGGTCACTCTGAACTTATTGTCATGAAATGAGTGCATGTCTTTCAGAGATCTGAGAGAGAGTTTGTCATGACTCTTTGAGAGAGAGTTTAGCATGACTTTGTCATGACTGTCTGAGAGAGAGTTTGTCATGACTGTACACTTGGACTGTGAATGCTGTGTGTGTGTGTGTGTTTTATTTGGCTAGGTATCTGTCCATGTCTGGTTGCACTCACATGTCTAGTGCCCCCGGTGTCCGTGCGTCCTGTTCCCACTCCAGTGAGCCCCCTGTTGTTTGGGACAGCGAGTTGCTGTAGTATGTCCCGTTCACTTCTTCCTCTGTGATGATGTCATAGGCCGCGTCATCAGACTTGGCGCTGGGGTCCGACACTACACAGGAAACAGGACGTCAAACCAGTCATGTACCTGTAACACTTCACTGTAGCCTCTTATGTATGCATTCATAAAGCCTTCATAAGAGCTAAATAAGACATAACAGGAAGTCAAACCTATACCTATTCTATACCAGACAGTCATACATGTTTTACACAGAGAAAAGCCATAGTGATGTTCACATTGTGTGTTTATGTACAACAGATTGTGATCACCAAGGCTTTTCTCTTGCTGTACTTACCAGCCTATCTATTATCCTCATGGGTGAAAGTAGATTTAATTTCTTCCCGGTACGGGGACCTCCTATGTGTTCAAGCACTTCCTTTTTTTAAAATGGACCTAATCATAGAATGACATATAGAGTCCCTATTAATTTAATAGGATCTTTATGGACCTAATCATAGAATTACATATAGAATCCCTATTAATTTAATAGGATCTTTATGGGCCTAATCATAGAATGACATATAGAATCCCTATTAATTCAATAGCATCTTTATGGGCCTAATCATAGAATTACATATAGAATCCCTATTAATTTAATAGGATCTTTATGGGCCTAATCATAGAATGACATATAGAATCCCTATTAATTTAATTGCATCTTTATGGGCCTAATCATAGAATTACATATAGAATCCCTATTAATTTAATAGGATCTTTATGGGCCTAATAGTGAAGATATGTTGTTGAACTTTTAAAATGCATTAGCCTACCGTTTAATGTGGCATAAACATAACCAGTCATGATTTTTTAAAATCTGATTGTCAAACAATTACTTAAAAAGGCTCATGTAGGCTTGCCTGACGACTCAAACTTAATTATTCCGCTGCTCTATGTTTGCTAGATACTTTAGTCTGAGACTGCCATCGTTGAAGTCGTTTGTGGTGACGTCAAAATGAGGGGTGTTGTACAAAACAAAGTAATCAGCGATTGAATCACCTCTAACCAATCAGAGTATCAAAGCCAATGACGGATGTTCAAAACGCTGCTTTATCCACGTGTTCTGGCTCTGTCCCAACCCATCGGATTCTGGGACCATTTAGAACAGTTAGAATGTGTTTGCGTTCTAGAAATCGTCGGCAAGGTACTCAGATCCAGACTAATTGCGGAGAAGAAACTAACGCGTGGCGTAGCGTTTGGCCGGAGCAAGGAGTTTGGGTAGCCAGTCAACATGTAGGCTACCAGCGCACGTTACTCAGGGACGGCAGAACTAGCAAAGTTGCTATTCCTCAAAAAGGTTCTTGGAAATGTTTTTGCATTATTTCTTATGTTTCTCCTTAAGCAAAAAGTTAAGAAGAAATAAGATCCTTGAAAATAAAGTTCTTGGAAATGTTCTTAATTCCAAGACAGCTAAACCCTTGTCTTAAACTCAGGGAAGTGAGAGAATAAGCTAATGAAAGCAATTGAACATGTTTAATTCACTCAGAGACTTTATCTGAAAGTTTCAGTATTGATTATTTTAACATTGATTATGATCTTAAGAAGATAGTTAAGAAGTTAATAAGAAGATATTTGAAAAGTTTGTAAGAAAATCATTACAACTTAAAATATTGTTGAGGAATTGCACTGTATTATTATTTATTTTTATTTTTTGTAAGAAGTGTTTTGTGAATCTGGGCCCAGGTCCCTAAGCACACATTCGCATTCTCTCAAGATGCTGAAATAAATAAATCATATCTCTCCACTCCTGTTCCTGAGACAAAATTAACATTTGGTCTACAGTCAGTGTCCAGACTTCAGTTACTATTCCAACTATTAGGCTACTCCACTCTAAAATAAAAGTTTTATGAATGACATTCGGTTATTGTCATTCATTAGGCCTACACAAATCTTGTAACCTGAATTGATACGTACACTGTCGTCCGCGCGTCTCGGTCACTCATCTTTGCCTTGGCAAAATGTCTGCGTTACCGTCGAACCACACCGCATTTTGGAACCTATTCCACAACTTTAAGTCTATTCACTAATTCTTCATGCGACCGACGTGTGGTAATGATAAATAGTGTAATAGCCTTAAGTTTTCTTGGAATCTATGTTTTAATTATTGTGATAGGCTCATGTTTTACCGGTACGGTGTACTCCCACTATTTATTTTGCCGGTTCCGGCTTACTTCCACCCCTGCTTATCTTGTCTGCCAGGTTTCATATGTGTGATGATGATGTAGCTCAGCTGGTAGAGCACGGCGCTTGTAACGCCAAGGTAGTGGGTTCGATCCCCGGGACCACCCATACACAAAAAAAAAATGTATGCACGCATGACTGTAAGTCGCTTTGGATAAAAGCGTCTGCTAAATGGCATATTATTATTATTATTATGTATGTCATTGGGATTTGTTGTTATGCTCTGTAACCTTCCACAACAGAACTGCCCTTTAGGGACTAGAAAGATTTATTGAAATGTAATTTCTCTAGTAGTTGTACATTTTGACTTCCCAGTACCATGTTGTGACAAAACAAGACCGATGATTGCCAAGGCAACCTCTGCTGCGGGTTTTGCCATTTTCAATCTTTTTTTAAATGAAAGCAGTAAAGCAGAAGGGAGATTAAGAAATTGAGGTGGCACCCAGTACCTTAACAGTGTTTCCCTTTTTGCTCAGAACAAGGTAAACCCCTAGAATCAATCACATTTATTTATAAAGCCCTTTTTATATCAGCAGATGTCACAAAGTGCTATACAGAAACCCATCCTAAAACCCCAAACAGCAAGCAACGCAGATGTAGAATCACGGTGGCTAGGAAAAACTCCCTAGAAAGGCAGGAACCTAGGAAGAAACCTAGAGAGGAACCAGGCTCTGAGGGGTGCCAGTCCTCTTCTGGCTGTGCCGGGTGGAGTTATATGGTTCCTGTCCTTATTCCGCAGGGTACAGAGGCTCCTTTGTATGTGCGGGTGTGTAAGTGTGCATACTAGAATTGTGTGCGTGTATGCATGCGTGTGTCCATCTACAGTAAGCTACAAAAGTATTGGTAACACATTTTTGGTTGTTAATTTGAGGGTATTTTCATCCATATCAGGTGAACCGTTTAGAAATTACATCACTTTTTGTACATAGTCCCCCCATTTTAGGGGACCAAAGTATTGGGACAAATTCACTTATATGTGTATTTAAGTAGTCAAAAGTTTTTTTAGTATTTGGTCCCATATTCCTAGCACACAATGATTACATCAATCTCGTGACTTTACACATTTGTTAGATGCATTTGCTGTTTGTTTTGGTTGTGTTTCAGATTATTTTGTCCCCAATAGAAATGAATGGTAAATAATGTATTGTGTCATTTTGGAGTCACTTTTATTTTAAATAAGAATATAATATGTTTCTAAACACTTCTACATTAATGTGGATGCTTCCATGATTATGGATAGTCCTGAATTAATTGTGAATAATGATGAGTGCGAAAGTTACAGACGCATAAATATCATACCCCCCCCAAAAAAGCTAACATCCCGTTATTGTAATGGTGAGAGGTTAGCATGTCTTGGGGGTTATGATATTTGTGCGTGTGCATATGTGTGTCCATCTATATCTCACCTTTAACCCTGGGAGTGGGTTTGTAGTGGGCTGGTTCGGGAGGTGAGTGAGGCCCAACTCCGGGGGGAGGTGGCTGGGTGTCAGAGGGGCTCAGCTCACCCTCTGTGAACCTCTCCACCACGGCGCTGTGCTGGGAGTAACACTCCCTGCAGCAACGCTCCTTTTTCCCACTGTGCTTGGTCATCACAAAGTTGTTACTGCAGTAGTAGCAGAAGATGCGTCCACACAGCCTGAAACAAGAAGAGTGTAGCATCGTATCACCCAAAACATGAAACCTCTCAGATTGTCTCAATTCTGGAAACTATTGTATCACAGTCCAAACAAGGTTAGCGATAGAGCAGATCACCTTTTCACTCAACATCAATTCAGAAGTTAAATTCAAATACTGAATTACCAGTCAGACTGTAGTGTATGGAAGCCACGATACGGAAAACATTGAAGAGTCAACAAAGCCACTGACTCTCTCTGACATGACCAGGCTGAACAGTCAGCTCTAGAAACAATAAAAGCATTCCCATTACAGCTTCCTGTGAGTCCAGCCAGTACTTCCTTTTTCCACTACACCTACCCTGATCACTACACCAAATCCTGGCCAGGACTGGCAGTCTATTGTGTGTGAAAACAGTTGAAATCTCAATCAATGCCTACTCTTCCTCTGCTATCTGGTTGTGTTGCTAATAGCTAATAGTGCTTAACATGTTGTCCATTGTTCCCGTAACAAGACATAACAAGGCCATCTAGTGAGTCAGCGCCCTCTCAGTGCCCACCTGCAGTGGTGTCGGCGTAGCCACCAGGTGAAATGGGCCTGGCAGCCCAGGCAGTGGGTGGTCTCCTTGTCCTGTAACAAACGCTCCTCTGTCCACAGCTTCTGCTCAAACTCCAGAGCGTCCGACTTCTGCCACAGAACATCCTTATCCCTGCCGGAGCACATACACACTGTGAATACATTTGGAATGTTTGGATCCAGCATCGAAGTACAAAGGACCCAAAAGATCACATGAAGACATACAAAGACACACACAGGTGGGGGGTTAAGGCGTCAGCATGCTTCAGTTCGGCTGGTGGCTAGCCGAAGTCGGCTAGGCGAACCGAACGAGTGTGCTCGCATACTCCCTTAAAAGACATTCGCTTGAAAAACGTGAAAAAAGCGGCTATAGTACTGTTTGTCCATTTAGAGACGCTGTAGCCAGTATACACAGAATTAATCTAAAATAACTCAAGAAATCTGTCATTAATTTTGACTTTTTGCTGAGGAGATCTTAGTCGCCAAGTTTACATCTAACTAAGATGTTTGGTGCAGTATTTCTCAATGAAAAAATGTGCATGAAAACGAGTTGTCTCTCGTTGAATGACAACAAAGACTTTGCTGAAGAATCCCTACTGTTGACCAATCACAGACGAAGGGGCGTAGACTTCGGCTACCGACATCGGCTTGCCTCAAGAAAAAAATGTGTGTGCCCGAACAACTGAAAAAAACATTAACGCAGTCCAAAACGAACAAAAACATCACAAAATGTCATCATAATATATGCACAAACTCTTCCAGCTGGGAAGCATGCGGATGCCTTTAGAGTGCAGGACCTGCTGCCAAAAAGAACATGGTTATATCAGTCTGGTTGTTCCACTCTGATCATCAGGCAATTATCTGCTCAGTTAGGTTTGTTCAGGCATGGTTTCTTGTCCTAATTAATTAATTAATTAATTGTCCTAATCTAACTTAACATGCACTTCCAACGACCCCGTTCTGATGTATGTCTCTCTGCCAATGAGCAGTTGGAATATAAAAAAATGAAGGAGTAAATGAAGATAAACAAAAGAGATTGAAGGGAATTAAGGACACCCCAGGGAGCGGGCATTGTGTTTTATTCCCTACTGGGATGAGAGCTATGCAAATGGAGGATTCACACACAGAGAGAGACACACACACACACACAGAGAGAGACACACAAACACAGAGAGACACACACACACACACACAGAGACACACACACAGAGAGACACACACACACTCACAGAGAGAGACACACACAGAAACACAGACACAGACAAAGAGAGAGAGAGAGAGAGAGAGAGAGAGAGCTGTCGCTTTCTGTTCTTTCCTCTCCTCCTTCATATCCCCCTCTCGCTCTCTTCCTCCTTCATATCCCCCTCTCGCTGTCTTCCTCCTTCATATCCCCCTCTCACTGTCTTCCTCCTTCATATCCCTCTCACTGTCTTCCTCCTTGATATCCCCCTCTCACTGTCTTCCTCCTTCATATCCCCCTCTCACTGTCTTCCTCCTTCATATCCCCCTCTCGCTGTCTTCCTCCTTCATATCCCCCTCTCACTGTCTTCCTCCTTGATATCCCCCTCTCACTGTCTTCCTCCTTCATATCCCTCTCACTGTCTTCCTCCTTCATATCCCCCCTCTCACTGTCTTCCTCCTTCATATCCCCCTCTCACTGTCTTCCTCCTTCATATCCCCCTCTCACTGTCTTCCTCCTTCATATCCCCCTCTCACTGTCTTCCTCCTTGATATCCCCCTCTCACTGTCTTCCTCCTTCATATCCCTCTCACTGTCTTCCTCCTTCATATCCCCCTCTCACTGTCTTCCTCCTTGATATCCCCCTCTCACTGTCTTCCTCCTTGATATCCCCCCCTCACAGTCTTCCTCCTTCATATCCCCCTCTCACTGTCTTCCTCCTTCATATCCCCCTCTCACTGTCTTCCTCCTTCATATCCCCCTCTCACTGTCTTTCTCCTTGATATCCCCCTCTCACTGTCTTCCTCCTTCATATCCCTCTCACTGTCTTCCTCCTTCATATCCCCCTCTCACTGTCTTCCTCCTTGATATCCCCCTCTCACTGTCTTCCTCCTTCATATCCCCCTCTCACAGTCTTCCTCCTTCATATCCCCCTCTCACTGTCTTCCTCCTTCATATCCCCCTCTCACTGTCTTCCTCCTTCATATCCCCCTCTCACTGTCTTCCTCCTTGATATCCCCCTCTCGCTGTCTTCCTCTTTGATATCTTGGACTACTCCTAGGCAAAGATCTGAAAGAATCGGATATGTATAAGATATATAGCAATTCTTTCATCTTGCCCTCTGGTAGTCTAGATGCCCATTTTGCCATATTGGATACACCTAACCAATCCTTTCACACCTACAGAAGTGCCTAGGGGTTGATTTGAAATTCAGAAGCGGTCTCTCTTAGTCTCCAAACAACTTCTTTATTTTTCACCCACCTCTGTGTCATTCACCTACATCCTTTTCCACAATCCACCTCTTTTCCTTTCCCTCCTTCCCTCCTTTTCATCAGATGAGATTGTCAGTGGTGAGATGGCATTACAAAGACCGACACTGTGCTCGCTATGGGAGAGCATCCTCAGAGGACACACTCCCCACAGGACTCAGCCAAGAGGGTAGAACCAGAAATACCTTGCTATCTGATCACCCAAACGAAGGTAGAAAACAACATCAACACCCTTTCCAGTTTCTAAACAAAAGCCCGTCCCAGATCTACTGATCAAAGGTTCAGCTGTCGCTTTGTGTTTTTCTACCCGCGCTCAGGACAGTGCAGAGGAGGGACTAGATCGTACTTTATAAGTTCGATGAGGCGCTCCTCCAGGGTGCTCTTGGTTCGGTAGAGGTCGTCGATCTCTGCGGTCGTCCTGAGGTAATAACTACGTTTGTCCACCTCGGCCTGCTCCAGTTTCTGCTTTAGCTCCTCACACACCGCCTGGACCGTGGAGAGAGCCTCCTCAGCACTAAATGACAGAGAGATAAGGGAGAGAGAAATATGAAAGTAAAAGGCTCTGCATGGTCAATCCATCATCTGCAGCGTTTACTGCGATGCGGACTCCACAGAAGGCAGAGCATCCATACTTCTTGCGCTTCGCGGAGCAGAGCCGAGCTGTTGTCAAGGAAGCTAGTTTGTATTTATACAGGACCTCCCGCCCCCACCTACCGTCTTCCCAATCATGTCAATGTGGAGCTATACGGAGCCCTCCGCATTGTTACAAAATTTGAGAGGCACACGGCGATGCGGTACGGAGCTCGATTTGGCCTTTGCAAGCCTCCGGAGGCTCCACAGTGCATTACACTCTCTGTACGGAGCCTCCGGATAGCATTTCTGGAATAAGCATAAATTGGCTTTAACTGTCCACTGAACATTTGTAAAAGGTAATATTCTGTTAACTCATCCCAAATAATGTTGTTGACTCGTCCTAAACTTGTATTTGTGGCCAAAACATAAATTGGAGAAAAAACACTTCAAAAACCCCACCTCAAATTTGTATCTCAAAAAGACTGTTTAAAAAATGCTTGCTATTTCCTCATAGAACATGATATCATGTTGGCTCATTGGCAGAGCTGGCCAATCAGCGGTCTACTCGCATTAATATTTTGAATGACCGGTATACGCCCACACAATTCCAACACATAAAAGCTGTTTTTTAACATACTTAATAAAAACGATTTGGAAGAAAAACGATTTCACTCATATTGTAATTAATTATAGTTCATAATTCATAGAAAACTGGAAATACTGGACAGTTAATTTAAGAGAATGGAAGAGGGAGTGTGTACGATTACATGGTTTTGACTGCATCATCTCTGACTTGTCCACTCACATAAGAGAATAGTAGACAGAATTGTCTTGTCCATTCTGTATGATGCGTTTAAAAATATATATCTTAAAGACAGGGGCTACTTAGTTCATCTAAATGGAGAGGTTGTTTTCTGTTTGGGGTATAATAGGTAAACGGCGGGGTTATAGCCTTACCTGGTGACAGAGTCTCTCAGGTGCTGAATCTCTCCCTCACTCTGACGAATGGCGGCTTCCGACTTTGTGATGTGAGCATCCTTCTCTCCAATCAGCCGTGAGTACTCCTCATTCACCCCCTTCATCACATATAATCATAACATTCAGTAGTAAAAAAAAAAAGAACAAACAACCTTTCAGAAACAGGTGAACTTTTTACCCTTTTATTCGACCATCTCCATTCTTTATAGTGTTTGATCGGTTGATAAATGAATATAGACCAAGGATTAAGAAGTCTACAGAGGAGCGATGCTTTGTAAATGAACGGCCTATCTCTCTCCTTCTTCACTCAATTATCATAGCAAAGTATTACAGTACAGGCAGATGAATTACAACGTGTCACATCCTCTCTAGGAGAGGAAGGAGATTAAGACCTCTGTTTTATCAAACTCGGTTGATGAACACTGGGCTCTAATCTGTGTCGTATGAATTAACCCGGTCAAGTGTGTACAGGCCTGCTCTTCTCGCCCTCTCTCTCATATTCATTTATTTGCCCCTTTGGCCTCCCTCATATTTATTCCTAGGTATCTCTAATGAAAACGTAAAAAGGTACGCCAGAGCAGACAGGCTGGATGTGACACATCTCACTTTGGCATCTCCCCATTTATTTCATCATCTTACAGATTCTTATCACTGCTTCTTTACTTTCAGCTATTTAAATGGCAGCTATTTCAATGGCAGCTATTTCAATGGCAGCTATTTCAATTGGGTCTAGAGACAGTGCTGAACAGACATGCCATTTAGCCAATTATTTTTTCCGGTGCCAGTGTATCCCAAAGTGTTCTACTGTATGTATCTTGATTTTGATTTCTTAGGATCCCCATTAGCCGACGCCAATGGCGACAGCTAGTCTTACTGGGGTCCGACACATAACGAAAAATACATAACAGACAAAAGACATTACAGACAAGGGATTGAAGACTGTGTCTATTATATTGTACTCTTGTCATACAGTGCATTCGGAAAGTATCCTTTGACTTTTTCCATATTTTGTTACGTTACAGCCTTATTCTAAAATTGATTAAATTATAAAAATTCCTCATCAATCTACACACAATACCCCGTAATGACAAGTGAAAACAGGTTCTAAGAAATTTTTGCAAATGTATTACCAATGAAATACCTTATATACAGAACCTTTGCTATGAGACTCGAAATTGAGCTCAGGTGCATCCTGTTTCCATTGATCATACTTGAGAAGTTTCTACAACTTGATTGGAGTCCACCTGTGGTAAATTCAATTGATTGGACATGATTTGGAAAGGCACACACCTGTCTATATAAGGTCCCACAGTTGACAGTGCATGTCAGAGCAAAAACCAAGCCATGAGGTCAAAGGATTGTGTCAAGGCACAGATCTGGGGTAGGGTACCAAAAAATGTCTGCAGCATTGAAGGTCCCCAAGAACACAGTGGCCTCCATCATTTTTAAATGGAAGAAGTTTGGAACCACCAAGACTCTTCCTAGAGCTGGCTGCCCGGCCAAACTGAACAATCAGGGGAGAAGGGCCTTCGTCAGGGAGGTGACCAAGAACCTGATGGTCACTCTGGCAGAGCTCAGACTGGGGCGAAGGTTCACCTTCCAACAGGACAACGACCCTAAGCACACAGCCAAGACAACACAGGAGTGCCTTCGGGACAAGTCTCTGAATGTCCTTGAGTGGCCCAGCCAGAGCCCGGACTTGAACCCGGTCGAACATCACTGGAGTGACCTGAAAATAGCTGTGCAGCGACGCCTTCCATCCAACCTGACAGAGCTTGAGAGAATCTGCAGAGAAGAATGGGAGAAACTCCCCAAATACAGATGTGCCAAGCTTGTAGCGTCATACCCAAGAAGACTCGAGGCTGTAATCGCTGCCAAAGGTGCTTCAACAAAGTACTGAGTAAAGGGTCTGAATACTTATGTAAATGTGATATTTCTGTTTTTTATTTGTAATACATTTGAAAAAAATTGTTAACCTGTTTTTGCTTTGTCATTATGGAGTATTGTGTGTAGATTGATGAAGGGAAAACAAACAATTTAATACATTTTAGAATAAGGCTGTAACGTAACAAAATGTGGAAAAAGTCAAGGGGTCTGAATACTTTCCGAATGCACTGTATGTGAATAATGTGAAGATACAGACCTCTAACTCTGAGACTTTGGCCTCCAGACCGGACACCTTCTCCTGCTCTTTTGGCAGCTGGACTCTCAGTTTCCCCAGCTCATCATTCACACTCTGGACAGAGAGCAAAACACACGTGTTCAAATGGTGCCAAGTGGTCTGTCTGATTATCACATTGCTCTTAATGCTGCTTTTCGACTGTAACACCAGTGTTACACTAGTGTATACACCATTATGTTATACTAAGGACATTGTGTTTCCATAGCTAGGGCTGACAGTGAGGACTTGTGAAGAGCAATCAAAACAGTTGCTTTGTGACGAGGTGTTAAAGTCCACAGTTAGCCATTGTTATTTAAATGTCAGCTGAAAAGTACCAGTGGCATGGCTTTGGCCCCAAGTGAGAGCAGGTCCGCCTGAGCCATGGCCCAGTGAGACACTGGTGCCGGCCCGCACAGATGGAAACAGAAGTCTGAGACTTTTGGGTAAAACACTGGGGTAAATCCTGTATGGAAATACGGCATAAACTGCCCTTTCATGTGGTGCCGTAATGATATGATTTTGCTACGGTCCGTGTTTCCCCCACGGCCAGGCTTTTCACAGAACTCCAGTCAAACTCACCTTGATCTGGTTCTGATGATTCATGCTCTCGGAGCTCATCTGGAACTTGACCGCCTCCATTTCCTCCTGACTGGAGTCTTTGAGGCTCCTCACCTGGCCCTCCGCCTTCTCCAGCTTCTCTTGGAGCTCCAGCATGGCTGCCGGAAGGTTCTCCATCATCCTCAGCTCCTCTCTCAGGCTGGCATTCTCCTGGCGAAGGGTGGCCATGCTGGCCTCCAGCCGCTCCACCTCCCTGGACGTCCGCTCCTCTAGCTCCCCTATCCTGCCTGCTTCCCCCGCCCAGCCTTCCTTGGCCTCCTCCCTTTCTGCTGTCAGTCTACAGATGGTCATCCCAAGCTCTGCCATCTCTGTATTGGCCCGGTGGAGGCCCTCGCGTGTCTCAACATTCTCCATGGCCAGCCTCTCGTTCTGGGCCTTGAGTGTGGCCAGCTCTCCCCTGGCGGAGGCCTCAGCGGCAGCCAATTCTGTCCGGGTGGCTGCCTCCACCCGGTCACGCTCCCTGCTCAGAGCCTCTTCCCTCTCATTACACTGCAGGAGCTCGGCTACGTGCCTCTGGTTGAGTGCCTCGGTCTGGGCTTTAAGCTGCTCTGTTAGGGTCCTGAGTTCGTCTCTCTGGGCCTCCGTCACCTCCAGCTGGGCCTGGCTCCTCATCCTGTCCTCCGCAGAGGTGTTCAGCTGCACCCTCAGATCCAGCACTTCCGCCTGGAGCCTGATCACTTCCTTCATGTTCACCTCCAGCTGGCCCTCCACCATGGTCAGTTTGGCGGCTATCTCCTGGCTCTCCTTGGCCTGGGCAGAGCTCCTCTCTAGCTGGGTTCTCTCCACCGTCTGCTTCTCGGTGGTGAACCTCTCTATCAGCTTTGTCTTTTTGGCACAGGCCTTTTCTGCATCTGCCTTAGCCTTCTCCAGTGCCCTTCCCCTGGCCTCTAGGGCCTCCACCCTGGCCTGGAGCTCTACACAGCCCTTTTCCTGGTTCTCTAGCTGGCCCTCCCGGTCTTTGAGCTGCTCCTTCAGGCTGGCCTCACTCCTGCGGGACCGACCCAAGCTCTTCTCCAGCTCTCCGATCTGCCCGTGGATGGCCTTCAGCTCCTCCTGCATTGAGCTCAGGGCCGCCCTTACTGTGGCCTGCTCCTCCCTCAGGCCTTGGTTCTCCTGCTCCAGCCGTTTGCCGGCAGCGTCAGAAACCTCTGCAGCCATGGCTGCCCTCTGCAGACTCTCATCCAAGGCCCGGTTCTCTTCACGCAGCCTCCAGTCTTTCTCATCCACAGTCACTTTGGCGTCGTCCAGCTGGCCCCTCAGCTGCTTGTCAGAGGCCCTCAGTGCAGCCACCTCGCCCTCAAGGGCTGCCCGGCTCTCCGCCAGCTCCTTCTTCAGCTCCTCATTCCTCTTCACTGTGCCCAGCAACTTCCCATTCAGCTCCATCAGGTTGGTGCACTGGGTCTTGTACTCCTCGATCCTATTGGCCTGCTCCCTGACGCTGGCCTCCAGTTCGGAGAGGTTGGCACTCAGGCCGTCCCGCTCTGTGGTCAGGCTACGGCTCTGGACCTCCAGGTGCTGGAGCCTCTGGGTGCTGGAGAGCAGCTCCACCTCTCTGGTCTTCAACTGCTCCTTCAGGTAGAGGAGTTCCACCTCCAAGGCTTCTTTCAGATTGCCCATGCTTCCCTGGATCTCCTCTTTCTCCTCCTGCGCCCTGTCCCTGGCCTCCTCGGCCTGTATCCCCTTCTCTTCCAGAGCACTCTGGAGGTCATGCAGCTGCCTCTGCAGGTTGATGGCCTCCTTCTCCCTCAAAGTTAACGCCCCCTGCAGCTTGTCAATGGCGTTACACTGCTCCTCTGCACACTCTGTGAACTTAGACTTCTCCTCTGCAGCAGACTTTGACAGCGCCTCCAGCTTGGCCTCATCCTCCTTTGCTGCCACCTCCTTGACCCTTAGCTCATTTGCCAGCTTTTCGGCCTGCCTCCTCCTGTCCTCTCCCTCTGCCAGAGCCACTATCTTCCCACCCTCTGCCTCCTTCACTCTGTCCAGCAGCTCGTGGATCTTCTGTGCTGAGTCAAAATAGCTGGTCGCCTGCTGGCCCTTCTCATCCAACACACCATCCAGCTTGGCCATTAGTTCTACGTTCCTCCCCTCTGCGGCCATCAGCTTCTCCTGGAGGTGGCGCTGTTCTGCTTCCCTGGCCCTCTCCCCAGCCCTCAGGGTCTCCAGCTCGCAGGACAAGGCCTCCTCCCGCCTCTCCAGGGCTTTCAGGGTGCCTTGCATACCCTGCTGTTCCTCCTGTGCGGTCAGCGACACGTCCAGCTGCCTCTGGAGCTCCACCACCATGCCCTTGAGCTCGGCACCCTCCTCTCCCATCTGCCGCACCCTGTCCTGGAGCTCCCGCTGCTTCAGCTCTGACTGGTCCAGCTCCAGGCGGAGCTCTTCCAACATGCTCACCTCCACGCCAGAAGGCAGCGACTCGTTCAGCTCGCTCAGCATGCCCGGGCCGTACTCAGGACTGCCGGGGAACTCATGAGCCTGCTGGGAACAGGGTATTACAGTGAGTACTGCAGACTTGACACATTGTTAAGACTTGACTAGAAATACTGTATGATCTGACAAGATATGACTAGATCATAATAGAACCATATTAGTCCCAGTAGAGTAAACGCTCAGAGGAGGAAGGCGGGCTGTGTCAGTACCTGTGAGTAGGTGCTGGCCAGGCTGTTAATGCTGGAGCTGCGACTGGGTGGTTTCCACATGTGGCCAGGTGAGTTGGGCATGCCCAGTGTCCTCCTGGAGATCAGAAAACACACATGTGATGTGACATCACCAAGTGTCTACAATTGATCAATTCCTCAATCCAACACACAGCATCTTGAGTATGGGGTGCATTTATAAACAGAATGCCTTTGCGATTGGTTACCTTGCAAAGGTGGGCCAGGACGAGTCAAGGTCATGACCCCTGGAAGCCACATCAAACTGGACATCATTGAGCTCATACAGGTGACTTATGATGTCAACACTGAGGTGGGATTTCAGCAAGGGGCTGCGAGCATAGTACCAGTCACTGCAGGGAGATGGAGAGAAGCATATAGACAGGGGAAGGAGAAGAGAGATAGGTATAACACATTCACATAGAAATACCTTCACTAACATACTTAGATTGTTCGTTATATTAAATCACCTCGACACTTACAAAAAGTACAAATATGGACTAATGGACATGCCTTTTACAAACACACAGATACATTTCACAAGTGTTTATTTAATTTTTATTTAATTTATTTATTTCACCTTTATTTAACCAGGTAAGCCAGTTGAGAACAAGTTCTCATTTACAACTGCGACCTGGCCAAGATAAAGCAAAGCAGTGCGATAAAAACAACAACACAGAGTTACATATGGGGTAAACAAAACATAAAGTCAAAAATACAAAGAGAAAATATATATACAGTGTGTGCAAATGTAGTAAGTTATGGAGGTAAGGCAATAAATAGGCCATAGTGCAAAATAGTTAAAATTTCGTATTAACACTGGAATGATAGAGGTGCAAAAGATGATGTGCAAATAGAGATACTGCGGTGCAAAATAAATGATATAGGGATGAGGTAGTTGGGTGGGCTAATTTCAGATTGGCTGTGTACAGGTGCAGTGATCGGTAAGCTGCTCTGACAACTGACGCTTAAAGTTAGTGAGGGAGATAAGAGTCTCCAGCTTCAGAGATTTTTGCAGTTCGTTCCAGTCATTGGCAGCAGAGAACTGGAAGGAATGGCGGCCAAAGGAGGTGTTGGCTTTGGGGATGACCAGTGAGATATACCTGCTGGAGCGCAGACTATGGGTGGGTGCTGCTATGGTGACCAGTGAGCTAAGGTAAGACGGGGATTTGCCTAGCAGTGATTTATAGATGACCTGGAGTCAGTGGGCTTGGCGACGAATATGTAGTGAGGGCCAGCCAACAAGAGCGTACAGGTCACAATGGTGGGTAGTATAGGGGGCTTTGGTGACAAAACGGATGGCACTGTGATAGACTACATCCAATTTGCTGAGTAGAGTGTTGGAGGCTATTTTGTAAATGACATCGCCGAAGTCAAGGATCGGTAGGATAGTCAGTTTTACGAGGGCATGTTTGGCAGCATGAGTGAAGGAGGCTTTGTTGCGAAATAGGAAGCCGATTCTAGATCTAACTTTTGATTGGAGATGCTTAATGTGAGCCTGGAAGGAGAGTTTACAGTCTAACCAGACACCTAGGTATTTGTAGTTGTCCACATACTCTAGGTCAGACCCGTCGAGAGTAGTGATTCTAGTCGGGTGGGCGGGTGCAAGCAGCGTTCGGTTGAAGAGCATGCATTTAGTTTTACTAGTGTTTAAGAGCAGTTGGAGGCTACGGAAGGAATGTTGTATGGCGTTGAAGCTCGTTTGGAGGTTTGTTAACACAGTGTCCAATGAAGGGCCAGATGTATACAAAATGGTGTCGTCCGCATAAGAGGTGGATCCGAGCGTCACCAGCAGCAAGAGCGACATCATTGATGTACACAGAGAATAGAGTCGGCCCGAGAATTGAACCCTGTGGCACCCCCATAGAGAAGGCCAGAGGTCCAGACAACAGGCCCTCCGAATTGACACATTGAACTCTATCTGAGAAGTAGTTGGTGAACCAGGCGAGGCAGTCATTAGAGAAACCAAGGCTATTTAGACTGCCAATAAGAATGCGGTGGTTGACAGAGTCCAAAGCCTTGGCCAGGTCGATGAAGACGGCTGCGCAGTACTGTCTTTTATCGATCGTGGTTATAATATCGTTTAGGACCTTGAGCGTGGCTGAGGTGCACCCATGACCAGCTCGGAAACCAGATTGCATAGCGGAGAAGGTACGGTGGGATTCGAAATGGTTGGTGATCTGTTTGTTAACTTGGCTTTCAAATACTTTCGAAAGGCAGGGCAGGATGGATATAGGTCTGTAACAGTTTGGATCTAGAGTGTCACCCCCTTTGAAGAGGTGGATGACCGCGGCAGCTTTCCAATCTCTGGGGATCTCAGACGTTACGAAAGAGAGGTTGAACAGGCTAGTAATAGGGGTTGCGACAATTTCGGGCTAATTTTAGAAAGAAAGGGTCCAGATTGTCTAGCCCAGCTGATTTGTAGGGGTCCAGATTTTTCAGCTCTTTCAGAACATCAGCTGTCTGAATTTGTGTAAAGGAGAAGCGGGGGGGCATGGGCAAGTTGCAGCAGAGGGTGCAGAGCTGGTGGCCGGGGTAGTGGTAGCCAGGTGGAAAGCATGGCCAGCCGTAGCAAAATGCTTGTTGAAATTCTCGATTATTGTAGATGTACAGTGGGGAAAAAAAGTATTTAGTCAGCCACCAATTGTGCAAGTTCTCCCACTTAAAAAGATAAGAGAGGCCTGTAATTTTCATCATAGGTACACGTCAACTATGACAGACAAAATGAGAAAAAAAAATCCAGAAAATCACATTGTAGGATTTTTAATGAATTTATTTGCAAATTATGGTGGAAAATAAGTATTTGGTCAATAACAAAAGTTTCTCAATACTTTGTTATATACCCTTTGTTGGCAATGACACAGGTCAAACGCTTTTCTGTATGTCTTCACAAGGTTTTCACACACTGTTGCTGGTATTTTGGCCCATTCCTCCATGCAGATCTCCTCTAGAGCAGTGATGTTTTGGGGCTGTCGCTGGGCAACACAGACTTTCAACTCCCTCCAAATATTTTCTATGGGGTTGAGATCTGGAGACTGGCTAGGCCACTCCAGGACCTTGAAATGCTTCTTACGAAGCCACTCCTTCGTTGCCCGGGCGGTGTGTTTGGGATCATTGTCATGCTGAAAGACCCAGCCACGTTTCATCTTCAATGCCCTTGCTGATGGAAGGAGGTTTTCACTCAAAATCTCACGATACATGGCCCCATTCATTCTTTCCTTTACACGGATCAGTCGTCCTGGTCCCTTTGCAGAAAAACAGCCCCAAAGCATGATGTTTCCACCCCCATGCTTCACAGTAGGTATGGTGTTTGGATGCAACTCAGCATTCTTTGTCCTCCAAACACGACGAGTTGAGTTTTTACCAAAAAGTTATATTTTGGTTTCATCTGACCATATGACATTCTCCCAATCCTCTTCTGGATCATCCAAATGCACTCTAGCAAACTTCAGATGGACCTGGACATGTACTGGCTTAAGCAGGGGGGACACGTCTGCCACTGCAGGATTTGAGTCCCTGGCAGCGTAGTGTGTTACTGATGGTAGGCTTTGTTACTTTGGTCCCAGCTCTCTGCAGGTCATTCACTAGGTCCCCCCCGTGTGGTTCTGGGATTTTTGCTCACCGTTCTTGTGATCATTTTGACCCCAGGGGTGAGATCTTGCGTGGAGCCCCAGATCGAGGAGATTATCAGTGGTCTTGTATGTCTTCCATTTCCTAATAATTGCTCCCTACAGTTGATTTCTTCAAACCAAGCTGCTTACCTATTGCAGATTCAGTCTTCCCAGCCTGGTGCAGGTCTACAATTTTGTTTCTGGTGTCCGTTAACAGCTCTTTGGACTTGGCAATAGTGGAGTTTGGAGTGTGACTGTTTGAGGTTGTGGACAGGTGTCTTTAATACTGATAACAAGTTCAAACAGGTGCCATTAATACAGGCAATGAGTGGAGGACAGAGGAGCCTCTTAAAGAAGAAGTTACAGGTCTGTGAGAGCCAGAAATCTTGCTTGTTTGTAGGTGACCAAATACTTATTTTCCACCATCATTTGCAAATAAATTCATTAAAAATCCTACAATGTGATTTTCTGGATTTTGTTTTCTCAATTTGTCTGTCATAGTTGATGTGTACCTATGATGGAAATTACAGGCCTCTCTCATCTTTTTAAGTGGGAGAACTTGCACAATTGGTGGCTGACTAAATACTTTTTTTCCCCACTGTATCTGTGGTGACAGTGTCTCCTAGCCTCAGTGCACTGGGCAGTTGGGAGGAGGTGCTCTTATTTTCCATGGACTTTACAGTGTCCCAAAACGTTTTGGAGTTAGTGCTACAGGATGCAAATTTCTGTTTGAAAAAGCTAGCCTTTGAAAAGTTGCATATCGCGGGGGTTGTTCGATGCTAATGCAGTACGCCACAGGATGTTTTTGTGCTGGTCAAGGGCAGTCAAGTCTGAGGGGAACCAGGGGCTATATCTGTTCTTAGATCTGAATTTTTTGAATGGGGCATGCTTATTTAAGATTGAAAGGAAAGCACTTTTAAAGAACAACCAGGCATCCTCTACTGAGGGAATGAGGTCAATATCCATCCAGGATACCCGGGCCAGGTCAATTAGAAAGGCCTGCTCGCTAAAGTGTTTTAAGGAGCGTTTGACAGTGATGAGGGGTGGTCGTTTGACCGCGGACCCATTACAGACGCAGGCAATAAGGCAGTGATCGCTGAGATCCTGGTTGAAGACAGCGGAGGTGTATTTAGATTTAGTTTACAGATTTAGGGTTGTACCTGGTAGGTTCGTTGATAATTTGTGTGAGATTGAGGGCATCTAGTTTAGATTGTTGGTTGGCCGGGGTGTTAAGCATATCCCAGTTTAGGTCACCAAGCAGTACGAACTCTGAGGATAGATGGGGGACATGATTCTGTACAACGGGAGACTTTTCGAGTAGCGGATCGGCACAATATACTGTATCTCTACTCAGTCAGACAATGTCTAATCCCCTCCCACTGGACACTGCTTCCAGTAACCTTTGGTAACATAAGAACCGGCACACTGTGTTTACTCACCTGAGGAACTGGGAAACATGTTTACAGAAGTAAAACACCACAAGGGAAAAGAGAAATGAAAGGCGCTAACAAGAATCAGGGAGGAAACGTTGTTTACTTGAAACAATCGATTTCAGAATAGTAGTCTATAACATAAACAAGTGTCTTAATTTAGCCAAACACTATCCCAAATTTGAACCTATGACCTACGCATCCATGTTTAATACCTAAAACTGTTGCCGAAGTGGGGTCAGGTTTGAGATGTGAAACAAAAAGTGTCTTCTCACTTTGCAGGTCCAAAGTGTGATATTTATTTGAGACATGAACCCCTCTATCCCTCAGGGATTTCAACAACTGATCATCTGTGAATCCTGTTCTGGGTAGAGTTTTACCTGGTCACCCTTTGGTTCATCAGGCACTGCTGCAGCGTGTCGGCCAGTCTCTGGTGCACCAGGGAGTAACGAATGAAAGCCCTGCCTTTCCCCAGAGAAGTCTTCAGCTGGAAGGGGAAATTAAAGGACATATTCACAGTACCGTACAGCAAATATATGTGATAGCTGTTCATCTGCAGCACCAATGAGGCCTTAAATTAGCGTACAGTGCTTTCGGAAAGTATTCAGATCCCTTGACTTTTTCAACATTTTGTTACGTTACAGCCTTATTCTAAAATTGATTAAATTGTTTTTTTCACCTCATCAATCTACACACAATACCCCATAATGACAAAGCAAAAACAGATTTTTAGACATTTTTGCTAATTTATTAAACATAGAAAACTAAAATATGACATTTACATAAGTATTTAGACCCTTTACTCAGTACTTTATTGAAGCACCTTTGGCAGCGATTACAGCCTCAAGTCTTCTTGAGTTTCTCCCATTCTTCTCTGCAGATCCTCTCAAACTCTGTCAGGTTGGATGGGGAGAATGCTGCACAGCTATTTTCAGGTCTCTCCAGAGATGTTCGATCAGGTTCAAGTCCGGGCTCTGGCTGGGCCACACAAGGACATTCAGAGGCTTGCACAGAAGCCACTCCTGCATTGTCTTGGCAGTGTGCTTAGGGTCGTTGTCCTGTTGGAAGGTGAATCTTCGCCCCAGTCTGAGGTCCTGAGCGCTCTGGAGCAGGTTTTCATCAAGGATCTCTCTGTACTTTGCACTGTTCATATTTCCCTCGATCCTGACTAGTCTCACAGTCCCTGCCGCTGAAAAACATCCCCACAGCTTGATGCTGCCACCACCATGCTTCACCGTAGGGATGGTGCAAGGTTTCCTCCAGACGTGACGCTTGGCATCAGGCCAAAGAGTTTAATCTTGGTTTCATCAGACCAGAGAATCTTGTTTATCATGGTCTGAGAGTCTTTAGGTGCCTTTTGGCAAACTCCAAGTGGTCTGTCATGTGCATTTTACTGAGGAGTGGCTTCCGTCTGGCCACTCTACCATAAAGGCCTGATTGGTGGAGTGCTGCAGAGATGGTTGTCCTTCTGGAAGGTTGTCCCATCTCCACAGAGGAACTCTAGAGCTCTGTCAGAGTGAAAATCTGGTTCTTGGTCACCTCCCTGACCAAGGCCCTTCTCCCCCAATTTCTCAGTTTGGCCAGGCGGCAAGTTCTAGGAAGTCTCTTGGTGGTTCCAAACTTATTCAATTTAAGAATGATGGAGACCACTGTGTTCTTCGGGACCTTCAATGCTGCGGAAATCTTTTGGTACCCTTCCCCAGATCTGTGCCTCGACACCATCCTGTCTCGGAGCTCTAAGGACAATTCCTTCGACCTCATGGCTTGGTTTTTGCTCTGACATGCACTGTCAACTGTGGGACCTTATATAGACAGGTGTGCGCCTTTCCAAATCATGTCCAATCAATTGAATTTACCACAGGTGGACTCCAATAAAGTTGTAGAAACATCTCAAGGATGATCAATGGAAACAGGATGCACCTGAGCTCATTTTCGAGTCTCATAGCAAAGGGTGTGAATACTTATGTAAATAAGGTATTTATTGTATTTTATTTTATTTGTTTTTATCGCAAAAATGTCTAAGAACCTGTTTTCGCTTTGTCATTATGGGGTAAAGTGAGTAGATTGCTGAGGAAATGTTTTTATGTAATCCATTTTAGAATAAGGCTATAACAAAATGTAGAAAAAGTCAAGGTGTCTGAATACTTTCTGAAGGCACTGTATGTGCTTCCTGAATGTGTCCATTAAAAGGATAGTTAAAATCAACATTTTCATTCCTATAATCAATCATCCATATTCAACGACATCTGTTGTGTAGATCCTGTTAACAAAGATTATTTGTTTTTCATGGCTAGTATCCACTACCCAGCAGAATGCCAAATTCCTCCATGCCATTATAACGACTTATCAGTGAGACAGACAATCTACGTTAATAATGCAATCCATAACAGCTGCAATGTCAGGAGTATTATCCCTTTAAATCACAACAGGGATCACCGTTGTGAAATATGCGTCAAAGCAGATTTGGTAGATCATTTGTAGATGAAGTTAATTTGTTCCTTCGTTATTTCACATTTGGTGACACAATAAGACCCAAAACTGCAATGGTATCCATAACTTGAGATAGAGGGTGCACAGAAATGGTGACAGTAGTGTTTAAAAAGGTGGTAAAAAGCTCTAAAGATAGAATGTCATTACATATGAATTACTACTATACATTGTGTAATAACAGTTAATGATCCTTATAATTGACTTTTAAAAAGTGCTGAACTCTATATACCTCTGGGATGGATTTGACAAAGCGGATACCATCGTTGGCTCCTTTGATCTTGGCCAGACAGTCGCTGAAATAATCCCAGTAGTCTTTTCTGGTGCCAAGAAATGTCGTCTTCTCCTTCTGGTCAAACTGAATAGCGTAGATGACGTGTTAGCGACAAATTGTATATGACCTACTTTATAGAGATGTGAACAATGCCATATTGGTGAGCATGCCAGATTGGCCTTGATTTGACTTGGACTCTGTAAGGTGGTTTCCTGAACACATATTAAACCTAATCCTGGACTAAAAAGCAGATTGTTCTATAGAAGATTGTTCTATACATTGTATTGATTCATTAACCAGTCCTGGATGTTGCTTTGGGGCCTTTGACCCGACTGAAGAACGGGAAAACACTGTTCGTACTATCTCACTGTCTATGAACATTGAGGGACTCACCTGTAGAAGGTACTCCAGTTTGTAGGAGAATTTCTGCAGATTGGGACTATCATCTGTGATTGGCTCCCCGTTCTCCCTGTACTCTTTAGTGAGCTCAGCAACAGCATCTGTGGTTCGAGAGAGAGAGAGAGAGAGAGAGAGAGAGAGAGAGAGAGAGAGAGAGAGGACGAGAGAGAGAACGAGAGAGAGAGGATGAGAGAGAGAACGAGAGAGAGAGAGAGAGAGAGAGAGAGAGAGAGAGAGAGAGAGAGAGAGAGAGAGAGAGAGAGAGAGAGAGAGAGAGAGAGAGAGAGAGAGAGAGAGAGAGAGAGACGAGAGAGAGAGAGAGAGAGAGAGAGAGAGAGAGAGAGAGAGAGAGAGAGAGAGAGAGAGAGAGAGAGAGAGAGAGAGAGAGAGAGGACGAGAGAGAGAGAGAGAGAGAGAGAGAGGACGAGAGAGAGAGAGGGACGAGAGAGAGAGAGAGAAAGAGGACGAGAGAGCGAGAGAGAGGACGAGAGAGAGAGAGGACGAGAGAGAGAGAGAGAGAGGACGAGAGAGAGAGGACGAGAGAGAGAGAGGGGGAGAGAGAGGACGAGAGAGAGAACGAGAGAGAGAGGATGAGAGAGAGAACGAAAGAGAGAGAGAGAGAGGTCGAGAGAGAGAGAGGACGAGAGAGAGAGAGAGAGGGATAGAGAGAGAGAGAGAGGTCGAGAGAGAGAGAGAGAACGAGAGAGAGAGAGAGGACGAGAGAGAGAGGACGAGAGAGAGAGAGAGGACGAGAGAGAGAGAGGACGAGAGAGAGAGAGAGAGAGAGAGAGCGAGAGAGCGAGAGAGAGAGAGAGAGAGAGAGAGAACGAGAGAGAGAGAGAGGACGAGAGAGAGAGAGAACGAGAGAGAGAGAGAGGACGAGAGAGAGAGAGAGAGAGAGAGCGAGAGAGAGAGGACGAGAGAGAGAGAGGACGAGAGAGAGAGAACGAGAGAGAGCGAGAGAGAGAGCGAGAGAGAGAGCGAGAGAGAGAGAGAGAGAGAGAGAGGACGAGAGAGAGAGAGAGGACGAGAGAGAGAGAGAGAGGACGAGAGAGCGAGAGAGGACGAGAGAGAGAGAGAGAGAGAGAGAGAGAGAGAGAGAGAGAGAGAGAGAGAGAGAGAGAGAGAGAGAGAGAGAGAGAGAGAGAGAGAGAGAGAGAGAGAGAGAACACACTTCAGAAAGGCATACAAATACATGTACTTCACACAAGCATTCCCCTCACTCAGACACAGCTGACAGGAACTGAGAGTTTCTACGACACTAGCTACATGCCCTTTACCTGTTGAGAGAAACACATTGCTGTGATTTGTCCCTGACCTGGTAGCCTCTTTCTCTTGAACTAAATGGGAAAACAACTCAAATCGATCTAGGCCAATAGGCACGGTATCTGTGGAACGTTTTGAGTGGGCACAGAAACCCTGGAACTTCTAGAAACCATTACAATGCACCAAACATACACACAGTCATATGTAATATCCTCACAGAGCCCTGGATACATTTAAATATCCAGGTCAAAACAGAGTTGAAAGCCCAGTATATCCACCCAGGCATGTCTCCCCAATCCCTACCCACAACCTCTTCCTCCAAACAGACATCCCCCAGTCCCCTTTCACCTTCCTCACATGTCCCAGCTCAGTACAATTACCCACTTGCCTCTCATCCAGCGTAAAAACAGGAAAGACACCTGCGACGGGTGCACCCTGAGGCTAATCACCCCCTCTATCTCTCGCTGCATGCTGACAGGGCCTCTCTGTCGCCCCAGCCACACCCTGGGGGGCACACCCCGGGGGCTGGGGGAGAGGGTCGGCTCCATGATGTCCTTCCAATGAGGAGACGGGACAACCAATGTGTGGAAAGAAATGCTGTTGGGCTTGTAACCAAGACCAAGCCAGTCACATCTAGGCCACTGCAACCCCTCTGTCACTTTCTCTACCTCTGTGATCCTACTCTCTTTCTATCTTTCTTTTACAGTGGCGGTCTACCCCTGTAACATTCACACAGGCCCGGACACACTCGTTGTTACAAAGGGACTGACACGCGAGAAGTCACACGCAGTCACGCACACAAACACACAATGGCAGTGTACCATGCAGATCTCTGATAATCCTCTGAAGCTGGCTCTCCCCCACAGCCACACCGGCAGCCATGGTCCGACAGGCTCTATGGCAACCAGGTCACTGGGTGATACACAGTCTGCTGAATCAGAGAATCAGATGGACAGTCAGGAACAAAAGACAATTATGTACTGACACACACACACGGGTGGGGGGGACTGGGACCAAAAATCTGCCCCCCATTATTAGCCACATAATGATAATTTTGCGGGGGAAAAAACAAGTTAGATAGTCCCACTGGGCTAAAAATGGACCAGCCCTACATCACAGTACTACATCCCTTTCACATTCTGTCTGTCTGTCATTCATTCACTATATCACACCCACCCACTCACACACACACACACACACACATGCATGCAAACACACACATACAGTCAAACACACACACACACACACACACACACACACACACACACACACACACACACACACATACATACAGTCAAACACACACACACACACACACACATACAGTCAAACACACACACACACGTTCATTACACATTTCTAAGCACCACTGGAGACCATGCAGTGTTTCCCAACTTGTGGTTTGAACTCCACCTAGGTTGTGGCTAAAAATGAGAAATATGTATGCTGGTGCATAAGCCTGTCAGCTCAGTGTTGGCTCAACACAAGACAAGTCTGAGAAAGAAAGAATTAGATGTACTTTTAGGTTGTGAGTTTTTCTATGAGCTCCACATGGAACTCACTTTTAGAATATGGTGTTATTGGCTGTCTGGTTGCATAGAGATCACCCTCTGCGAGGCCAGAACAACTGGATGCATCTGCTTTTCATGGGAAATGGAAAGAGAGCCTGTGACGCGCCTACCGCTTTTGGACGTTAACAACAAAGACAGTACAGTCTAAAAGATAGGCAGAAACTGCTTCTCCAATAGAAATCCCTGATTACACTTGTAGGCGATGTCATGGCGACGTTGGCTAGCTTAGCTCATGCGTAGAAATATGTCAGCGGGTCTAATGGTCATCTCGCACCGAACTGAGCATGTGGAGGCCATCAAATCAAAGACACTTCTTCGATATAAAGTTGTTTTGAACAAAAATGAAGTTTTTCACTTTCACAAGGTTGGAGTATTAACATGTTCAACTAGTTAAGACATTGGCTCGAATCTAGGTTGTGCCTTTACATTTCGAGAAAATGTACTAAGATTTTTCACTTCTCCCTTTGACTTCTCAAACCCCGGCCTGGTCTGCTTGGTCTGTTTCGCAAGTCAGTTTCGCAAGTCTCGCCTCTGGTTTTAGAAACTCTGTATTAACAAGGCGACACTAGGCAACACTCCACCTTAACATGCTGACCACACCAGCCGCGTTGCGTGTGTGAGCGTTGCTAAATAAATGTACACATACGCTATACGGCATGTACACATACACCACATACAAAAGTATGTCGACACCTGCTCGTCGAACATCTCATTCCAAAATCATGGGCGTTAATATGGAGTAGGGCCCCCCTTTGCTGCTATAACAGCCTCCACTTTTCTGGGAAGGCTTTCCACTAGATGTTGGAACATTCCTGCGGGGACTTGCTTCCATTCAGCCACAAGAGCATTAGTGAGGTAGGGCACTGATGTTGGGCGATTAGGCCTGGCTCGCAGTCGGCGTACCAATTCATCCCAAAGGTGTTCGATGGGGTTGAGGTCAGGGCTATGTGCAGGCCAGTCAAGTTCTTCCACACTAATCTCGACAAACCATTTCTGTATAGACCTCGCTTAGTGCACGGGGGCATTGTCATGCTGAAACAGGAAAGGGCCTTCCCCAAACTGAGTGGCGCAGTGGTCTAAGGCACTGCATCGCAGTGCTAACTGTGCCACTAGAGATCCTGGTTCGAATCCAGGCTCTGTCGCAGCCGGCCGCGACCGGGAGACTCATGGGCGGCGCACAATTGGCCCAGCGTCGTCCAGGGTAGGGGAGGGAATGGCCGGCAGGGATGTAGCTCAGTTGATAGAGCATGGCGTTTGCAACGCCAGGGTTGTGGGTTCGATTCCCACGGGGGGCCAGTATAAAAAAATATGTATTCACTAACTGTAAGTCGCTCTGGATAAGAGCGTCTGCTAAATGACTAAAATGTAAAGTTGGAAGCACAGAATCGTCTAGAATGCCATTGTATGCTGTAGCGTTAAGATTCCCCTTTACTGGAACTAAGGGTCTAGCCCGAACCATGAAAAACAGCCCCAGACCATTATTCCTCCTCTACCAAACTTTACAGTTGGCACTATGCATTGGGGCAGGTAAAATAACAACCCAATGTTTACATCCCAGGACAAATTAGCTAGCAACAGCAAGCTAGCTAGCTAAATGTCCATGAATGTTTCATGTGTTTTGACCTGTCCCCAAATTAATATAGTTGGTTCAGAGTTCTTTTTGATATTTCAACCTGCATGTCATGATCTCATCTGGTGTGGATGGACAAAATCAATATGTACGCATGCGGACGCATGTGCGTGCCCAGTGTAGTCAGCATGTAACTCCTCCTCCTCCACATTTACTGGATTGATTCACCAGTGCAGAAGAGAACCTTCCCCAACTGTTTTTTTCTCTTGTCAGGGCCATAAAAAATGAAACGCTGCTCAGGCTTTTCTTTTATGCCAGCTACATTACATGCTGACTAGACTGGGCACGCGCATCGCGCGCATGTTGATTTTGTCCATCCACACCAGACGCAATCTGGACACGCAGGTTGAAATATCAAAAAGAACTCTGAACCAACTATATTAATTTGGGGACAGGTCAAAACGCATGAAACATTCATGGACATTTAGCTAGCTAGCTTGATGTTGCTAGCTAATTTGTCCTGGGATATAAACATTGCGTTGTTATTTTACCTGAAATGCACAATGTCCTTTTTTTCTGGATCTTTGTAGAATTCTGACACTTTGAGTCACACAAAATCGTGTGTTCTCTACTCCGACGATTAATCCACAGATAAAAGGGGAAACCTAGTTTGTTTCTAGTAATCTCTCCTTCTTCAGTCTTTTTCTTCTTCTGTGGACTTTATATGGTGGTTGGCAACCAACTTTAAGGTGCATTACCACCACCAACTGGACTGGAGTGTGGACCTCAGTTCATCTTTCAATTACCCACATGGTTATATGCTCCTAATGAGGAGATGGGAGAGGAGGGACCCTTTAACATGTCAAGCATCAAAAATATAATCAAATTCTATTTTAGCGCCTGGCTATACAGACGCTTGTTGACACGCGCGAGCAGTTTGGATTCAATGATTGAATAACATGTATGTGTACATTTATTTTGCAATGCTATAGCACGCAACACGGACGGTGTGGTCAGCATGTTAGGTTACATAGAGATCATATTTAACACAGCAGCCATGGCCTCACCTCCACACCTATCATTTACTGCACTGAGAGTTTTGCTTAGTCTTATCTATGATAAGTGAAGTGGATATTATTAGGTTGGCACTCAGGCTCCAAAGGCAAATATGTCTATAAAATATGCAGGCAGACAGTTAGGCATACAGCAAATTCTAAAATACTGTATCACACTTCTTAATTCAGCTGTGACTGTCTTTTTCTTTGGTTCTTCCTTTCTTATTTATTAACGTTATTTCTCTCTCTCTATCTTAGCCTAGTAAAGCAGTTTAACGTGATGGGTGCAAATGTGCACAGTATTATATATTGTGTATGTCTGTGTTTAAATTGCATAACGTTAGTTGTATCTTCTGAGTGGAACAGATTTTGTTGTGGCTGAAACAAGATTGCGGTCATTGCAAACTGTTGCGTAAGGACAGGGTAATGTCTGACTATCAATCCCCGGAAGGCGAAAACATTGTGCACTTGTCCTTTAAACATTTTACTTGTCGCTGAAAGTAGATTATGTTCGCACACAACAAGGTTTCAAACATGAGAAAGTCCATCGATCGATTGCAATACGTGAGAGACTAACAAAGCTCCACTCAGACCCCGATATTGCCGAAAGAGGAAGTGGGGAAGTGTAAACAAAGTGAAACTATTAATACATTGTATCGTTTCCTAATTGTTGGATAAGGGAAACCGATTACATCTGGGCGCGGACTTATTGTGGCTTTTATTTAAAAAGGACAAGCTGTCCAAACGTAAAAACAATATAGACTGTACTTAATTCGTAATAGCTGATCAAATTAAAACATGAATTGCCAAAACATTTGACTCTAGACTACATTATGTTGCCGACACATTTGACTAAATCCCTAAATCAAATGGGGAGTAAATGGGCTGGTAGCTATGAAAATGTAAATGTAAATGTCAACATTGCTAATAATGTTGTTATTATCTGACTATATCCAGCCTGTCCTTGGCATGCATATAGCACTAAATCAGTTACTTCATTAGAAGTGAATGTACATAAAACACATTTAAATTAATTTAAACAAATAGACATAGATCATTTAACAAAGAAAACAACTTAAACGTACGTTAAACTGCGTGATCCATGAAAATCCTGATACTTTACAGCCACATACAATCATGCGATGTATGGGGCGGCAACAATAACTGGATTGACAAGTAGGTCAACCACTTACAATGCGAGAATGAGGACAAGGCAGGGTTTACCCTAGTTACCACAGCCGCAAAGTCGAAATTGGCTATAGGCCTATCGATAATTTTGTTTGCTTTTTGCGCTTAATTTAAGGTTACAGTTAGGCATAAATTTAGCAGTGTGGTTAAGGTTAGGTTTGAGGTTAGGGATAGGTTTAAAATCAGATTTTAAGAAGATACATTGTAGAAATGGGCGGGGTTTATGACTTTGTGGCTGGGGTAACTAGGGTTGACCCATAGGCAGAGGACTCGGTATGTATAGTTTGGTTGTAGAGTATTACGAGGTAAACTGTAAAATCGTGTGACTAATGTACGACTGGTTTATTTCTCAGGACTACCACACCCCACGCAGGCATGATTTGTAAGAAAATAGGCTTTAAGCCAGAGCGGCACAGGCAAAGCGAAAGGGTTTATTCCACCCAACATCTGTCCACGAAAATAGGACCACGAAGTGGGTTGCAACCTGGTCTCAGAGCATTTCGTATTATTCTATACGTAAATCCGTGACACTCCATTTATACTGAACAAAAATATAAAGCAACATGTAAAGTGTTGGTCCCATGTTTCATGAGCTGAAATAAAAGATCCCAGAAATGTTCCATATGCACAAAAAGCTTATTTCTCTCATTTTACATTCACATTTACCTCATTTAGCAGACGCTCTTATCCAGAGCGACTTACAAATTGGTGCATTCAACTTCTCATAGCAAGTGGGACAACCACTTTTTTCTTCTTTTTTTTATGGGGGGAAGGATTACTTTATACTATTCCAGGTATTCTTTAAAGAGGTAGGGTTTCAAGTGTCTCCGGAAGGTGGTCAGTGACTCCGCTGTCCTGGCGTCGTGGGGGAGCTTGTTCCACCATTGGGGTGCCAGAGCAGCAAATAGCTTTGACTGGGCTGAGCGGGAACTGTGTGTCTGTAGAGGTAGGGGAGCTAGCAGGCCAGAGGTGGATGAACGTAGTGCCCTCATTTGGGTGTAGGGTCTGACCAGAGCCTGAAGGTAAGGAGGTGCCGTTCCCCTCACAGCTCCGTAGGCAAGCACCATGGTCTTGTAGTAGATGCGAGCCTCAACTGGAAGCCAGTGGAGTGTGTGGAGGAGCGGGGTGACATGAGAGAACTTGGGAAGGTCGAACACCAGACGGGCTGCAGCGTTCTGGATAAGTTGTAGAGGTTTAATGGCACAGGCAGGGAGCCCAGCCAACAGCGAGTTGCAGTAATCCAGACGGGAGATGACAAGTGCCTGGATTAGGACCTGTGCCGCTTTCTGTGTAAGGTAGGGTCGTACTCTGCGAATGTTGTAGAGCATGAACCTGCAGGATCGGGTCACCGCTTTGATGTTAGCGGAGAACGACAGGGTGTTGTCCAGGGTCACGCCAAGGCTCTTTGCACTCTGGACACAATGGAGTTGTCAACCGTGAGGGCGAGATCATGGAGCGGGCAGTCCTTCCCCAGGAGGAAGAGCAGCTCCGTCTTGCCGAGGTTCAGCTTGAGGTGGTGATCCGACATCCACACTGATATGTCTGCCAGACATGCAGAGATGCAATTCGCCACCTGGTTATCAGAAGGGGGAAAGGATCAAATGAATTGTGTGTCATCTGCGTAGCAATGATAGGAGAGACCATGTGAGGATATGACAGAGCCCAGTGACTTGGTGTATAGAGAGAATAGGAGAGGGCCTAGAACTGAGCCCTGGGGGACACCAGTGGTGAGAGCACGTGGTGCGGAGACAGATTCTCACCACGCCACCTGGTAGGAGTGACCTGTCAGGTAGGACGCAATCCAAGAATGAGCAGCGCCGGAGATGCCCAACTCGGAGAGGGTGTAGAGGAGGATCTGATGGTTCACAGTATCAAAGGCAGCGGATAGGTCTAGAAGGATAAGAGCAGAGGAGAGAGAGTTAGCTTTAGCAGTGCGGAGAGCCTCCGTGACACAGAGAAGAGCAGTCTCAGTTGAATGACCAGTCTTGAAACCTGACTGGTTTGGATCAAGAAGGTCATTCTGAGAGAGGTGGCAGGAGAGTTGGCTAGAGAAGGCACGCTCAAGAGTTTTGGAGAGAAAAGAAAGAAGGGATACTGGTCTGTAGTTGTTGACATCGGAGGGATCGAGTGTAGGTTTTTTGAGGAGGGGTGCAACTCTCGCTCTCTTGAAGACGGAAGGGACATGACCAGCGGTCAAGGATGAGTTGATGAGCGAGGTGAGGTAAGGGAGAAGGTCTCCGGAAATGGTCTGGAGAAGAGAGGAGGGGATAGGGTCAAGCGGGCAGGTTGTTTGGCGGCCGGCCGTCACAAGTCGCAAGATTTCATTTGGAGAGAGAGGGGAGAAAGAAGTCAAAGCATAGGGTAGGGCAGTGTGAGCAGGACCAGCGGTGTCATTTGACTTAATAAATGAGGATCGGATGTCGTCAACCTTCTTTTCAAAATGGTTGACGAAGTCATCCACAGAGAGGGAGGAGGGAGGGGGAGGAGGAGGAGGATTCAGCAGGGAGGAGAAGGTGGCAAAGAGCTTCCTAGGGTTAGAGGCAGAGGCTTGAAATTTAGAGTGGTAGAAAGTGGCTTTAGCAGCGGAACAGAGGAAGAGAATGTAGAGAGGAGGGAGTGAAAAGATGACAGGTCCGCAGGGAGTTTAGTTTTCCTCCATTTCCGCTCGGCTGCCCGGAGCCCTGTTCTGTGAGCTCGCAATGAGTCGTCAAGCCACGGAGCAGGAGGGGAGGACCGAGCCGGCCGGGAGGATAGGGGACATAGAGTCAAAAGATGCAGAAAGGGAGGAGAGGAGGGTTGAGGAGGCAGAATCAGGAGATCGGAGGGAGAAGGATTTAGCAGAGGGAATAGATGATAGGATGGAAGAGGAGAGAGTAGCGGGAGAGAGAGAGCGAAGGTTGCGACGGCACATTACCATCTGAATAGGGGCAGAGTGAGTAGTGTTGGAGGAGAGCGAGAGAGAAAAGGATACAAAGTAGTGGTCGGAGACTTGGAGGGGAGTTGCAGTGAGATTAGTAGAAGAACAGCATCTAGTAAAGATGAGGTCAAGCGTATTGCCTGCCTTGTGAGTAGGGGGAGACGGTGAGAGGGTGAGGTCAAAAGAGGAAAGGAGTGGAAAGAAGGAGGCAGAGAGAAATGAGTCAAAGGCAGACGTAGGGAGGTTAAAGTCACCCAGAAAGTCACACAACACAATTCAACAGTCTCAAGTTTTGAGGGAGCGTGTAATTGGCATGTTGACTGCAGGAATGTCCACCAGAGCGGATGCCAGATAATTTAATGTTAATTTCTCTACAATAAGCCGCCTCCAACGTTGTTTTAGAAAATTTGGCTTTACGTCCAACCGGCCTCACAACCGCAGACCACGTGTAACCATGGCAGCCCAGGACCTCCACATCCAGCTTCTTCAGCTGTGGGATCATATGAGACCAACCACCTGGACAGCTGATGAAACTGAGGAGTATTTCTGTCTGAATAAAGCCTTTTTGTGGGGAAAAACTAATTCTGATTGGCTAGGCCTGGCTCCACAGTGGGTGTGAAATCCATAACTTAGGGCCTAATGAATTTATTTCAATTGACTGATTTCCTTACATGAACTGTAACTCAGTACAATCGTTGAAATTGTTGCATGTTGCGTTTATATTTTTGTTCAGTGTAGTATGATATGTTCGTTTTCGTGTGGTTATATAAGACAGATGGTTACACGAGGCACAAAAATGAAAGTAGGGTGGTTGGTTGGGTGAGCGTATAACGTAAATGTCTAACAACCCAAAGGTTGCGAGTTTGAATCTCATCATGGACAACTTTAGCATTTTAGCTAATTAGCAACTTTTCAACTACTTACTATTTTTTAGCTACTTTGCAACTACTTAGGATGTTAGCTCAGTCTGAGAGCTGTTGAGGGACTGGTACATTCAGTGAGGTGAGAGGTCACACATGGTTTAGATGGTAAATATTTGTCAACATAGCGGTTCATCTCGTAAGCAAAAGTGAATATGTTCCATCATCTATGTTAATTTACATTAGTGCAAATTGTCCATGTATTTTCTCGCCCCTTTTGGCTGTATGAAAGTTTATTTCCCCTCAGGCACACACATTTGTTCTTTGTTATTAAGAAAGTAATTTGTGTAGAATGTACCTTTCCCCACATCTCTTTACATTGCTTATGCAGTTGTCAGAGCAGCTTACCAATCACTGCACCTGTACACAGCCCATCTGTAATTAGCCCACACAACTACCTCATCCCCATATTGTTATTTATTTTGCTCATTTGCACCCCAGTATCTCTATTTGCACATCATCTTCTGCACATCTATCACTCCAGTGTTAATACTAAATTGTAATTATTTTGCACTATGGCCTATTTATTGCCTTACCTCCATAACTTACTACATTTGCACACACTGTATATAGATTTACTATTGTGTTATTGACTGTATGTTTTGTTTATCCCATGTGTAACTCTGTGTTGTTGTTGTTTTTATCGCACTGCTTTGCTTTATCTTGGCCAGGTCGCAGTTGTAAATGAGAACTTGTTCTCAACTAGCCTACCTGGTTAAATAAAGGTTAAATAAAAATATTCGGTGGCCTGATTGCGTCCAGACTGTCAAATACCGAACACAACACCATCCGGGGAGATCTGAACCTAATGCGAGCACAATGTGACTTTCGTGTATCCAGACATAATGCAGCTTGGAGTGATCGGATGACAGAAGTCACATTTAAGCACCGGGTGTAACCGAGGCCATAGACACTACATATCCATTACTTTTAGTGTTTTATATAATATAACTACATGTTTCTTTCTGTGTTGTAGGGGCAGTCAAGAAATGGAACGGCAAGGACACAGAACATGACATACGCAGAGCTGTGGGAGACCGGGGGTGGTGTTTACCACTGTAGCCTACCATGGGTGGTGTTTACCACTGTAGCCTACCATGGGTGGTGTTTACCACTGTAGCCTACCATGGGTGGTGTTTACCACTGTAGCCTACCATGGGTGGTGTTTACCACTGTAGCCTACCATGGGGGGTGTTTACCACTGTAGCCTACCATGGGTGGTGTTTACCACTGTAGCCTACCATGGGTGGTGTTTACCACTGTAGCCTACCATGGGGGGTGTTTACCACTGTAGCCTACCAAGGGGTGGTGTTTACCACTGTAGCCTACCATGGGTGGTGTTTACCACTGTAGCCTACCATGGGTGGTGTTTACCACTGTAGCCTACCATGGGGGGGTGTTTACCACTGTAGCCTACCATGGGTGGTGTTTACCACTGTAGCCTACCATGGGTGGTGTTTACCACTGTAGCCTACCATGGGTGGTGTTTACCACTGTAGCCTACCATGGGTGGTGTTTACCACTGTAGCCTACCATGGGTGGTGTTTACCACTGTAGCCTACCATGGTTGGTGTTTACCACTGTAGCCTACCAAGGGGTGGTGTTTACCACTGTAGCCTACCATGGGGGGTGTTTACCACTGTAGCCTACCATGGGTGGTGTTTACCACTGTAGCCTACCATGGGGGGGTGTTTACCACTGTAGCCTACCATGGGTGGTGTTTACCACTGTAGCCTACCATGGGGGGTGTTTACCACTGTAGCCTACCATGGGGGGGTGTTTACCACTGTAGCCTACCATGGGTGGTGTTTACCACTGTAGCCTACCATGGGTGGTGTTTACCACTGTAGCCTACCATGGTTGGTGTTTACCACTGTAGCCTACCAAGGGGTGGTGTTTACCACTGTAGCCTACCATGGGGTGGTGTTTACCACTGTAGCCTACCATGGGGTGGTGTTTACCACTGTAGCCTACCATGGGGGGTGTTTACCACTGTAGCCTACCATGGGGGGTGTTTACCACTGTAGCCTACCATGGGGGGGTGTTTACCACTGTAGCCTACCATGGGGGGTGTTTACCACTGTAGCCTACCATGGGGTGGTGTTTACCACTGTAGCCCACCATGGGGTGGTGTTTACCACTGTAGCCTACCATGGGGGGGTGTTTACCACTGTAGCCTACCATGGGGGGTGTTTACCACTGTAGCCTACCATGGGGTGGTGTTTACCACTGTAGCCTACCCATGGGGGGTGTTTACCACTGTAGCCTACCATGGGTGGTGTTTACCACTGTAGCCTACCATGGGGGTGTTTACCACTGTAGCCTACCATGGGGGTGTTTACCACTGTAGCCTACCATGGGTGGTATTTACCACTGTAGCCTACCATGGGGTGGTGTTTACCACTGTAGCCTACCATGGGGGGTGTTTACCACTGTAGCCTACCATGGGGTGGTGTTTACCACTGTAGCCTACCATGGGGTGGTGTTTACCACTGTAGCCTACCATGGGGGGTGTTTACCACTGTAGCCTACCATGGGGGGTGTTTACCACTGTAGCCTACCATGGGGGGGTGTTTACCACTGTAGCCTACCATGGGGGGTGTTTACCACTGTAGCCTACCATGGGGTGGTGTTTACCACTGTAGCCTACCATGGGGTGGTGTTTACCACTGTAGCCTACCATGGGGGGTGTTTACCACTGTAGCCTACCATGGGGGGTGTTTACCACTGTAGCCTACCATGGGGGGTGTTTACCACTGTAGCCTACCATGGGTGATGTTTACCACTGTAGCCTACCATGGGGGGTGTTTACCACTGTAGCCTACCATGGGTGGTGTTTACCACTGTAGCCTACCATGGGGGGGGTGTTTACCACTGTAGCCTACCATGGGGGGGTGTTTACCACTGTAGCCTACCATGGGTGGTGTTTACCACTGTAGCCTACCATGGGTGATGTTTACCACTGTAGCCTACCATGGGTGGTTGTTTACCACTGTAGCCTACCATGGGTGGTGTTTACCACTGTAGCCTACCATGGGGGGGTGTTTACCACTGTAGCCTACCATGGGGGGTGTTTACCACTGTAGCCTACCATGGGGGGTGTTTACCACTGTAGCCTACCATGGGGGGTGTTTACCACTGTAGCCTACCATGGGTGATGTTTACCACTGTAGCCTACCATGGGGGGGTGTTTACCACTGTAGCCTACCATGGGTGGTGTTTACCACTGTAGCCTACCATGGGTGGTGTTTACCACTGTAGCCTACCATGGGGGGGGGTGTTTACCACTGTAGCCTACCATGGGGGGGTGTTTACCACTGTAGCCTACCATGGGGGGTGTTTACCACTGTAGCCTACCATGGGGGTGTTTACCACTGTAGCCTACCATGGGTGATGTTTACCACTGTAGCCTACCATGGGGGGGTGTTTACCACTGTAGCCTACCATGGGTGGTGTTTACCACTGTAGCCTACCATGGGGGGGGGTGTTTACCACTGTAGCCTACCATGGGGGGGGGTGTTTACCGTGCCACTATGCCTTCAGCAGGCTTGAAAAGTGGGATTGATCTGTTTGTCTTTGTCTGATCCAATTGTCTGTTTCAGTTTTCAGTAGTTAAATCCTTTGACATACGGTTAATTTCAACATTTTACATTTTTAACACAAATGCACTGGATTGGGCCTCCCGAGTGGCGCAGCCCGGTTCGATTCCGGGCTGTATCACAACCGGCCGTGATCGGGAGTCCCATGCGCACAATTGGCCCAGCGTCATCCGGGTTAGGGGAGGGTTTGGCCGGGGTAGGCCATCAAAATATTTGCTCATGGACAAACAAGATGGTTAAAAAACATTTATCTAAGACAGGTCTCAATAATTGTGCTATTTTTACAAATAGTGAGATGTAGATGTAAACAAATCAAATCAAATTGTATTTGTCACATGCGCCGAATACAACAGGTAGTTCACCTTACAGTGAAATGCTTACCTACAAGCCCTTAACCAACAATGCAGTTTCAAGAAAAATAAGTGTTAAGTAAAAAATATATTTATTTTTGTGTGAAAAATAACAAATAATGAAAGAGCAGCAGTAAAATAACAGTAGCGAGGCTATATATGTCACGTTGCTGTGGATTGGTGTGGTGTAGAATCAGGCGCAGGAAGCAGAGGATAAGTCCAACAAGACTTTACTAGAGCACACAAAAAATAATCCAAACAGCCCGGAGGCAAAAAGACGCACACAGGCGTAAAATAGCGAGCGCACACACAGGTGCGAAAATACTCTCCTAACACAAGGAGGAAGCTATGAAAATAGCGTACCGACACGGGTAGCGCAACAACACGACACGAACAATTACACACAACACTAAACTAACAACAAGGAAACTAAATAGGGTGCTAAATGAGACATAACACAAAACAGGTGTGACTAACAGACAAAACCAATCAAACAAGAAACATAGAGCGGTGGCAGCTAGTACTCCGGAGACGACGACCGGCGAAACCTGCCCGAACAAGGAGGAGGAGCCGCCTCGGCCGAAACCGTGACAGTACCCCCCCCTTGACGCGCGGCTCCAGCCGCGCCCGCCTCCGGCCTCGGGGACGACCAGGAGGACGCGGAGCAGGGCGCGTAGGATGACCACGATGGAATTCGGTCATCAGGGACGGATCCAGAATGTCCCTCCCTCGGCACCCAGCACCGCTCCTCCGGACCGTACCCCTCCCACTCCACGAGATATTGGAGACCCCCATCCGGCGTCTCGAATCCAGGATGGTCCGAACAGTGTACGCCGGAGCCCCCTCGATGTCCAACGGGGCGGAGGAGTCTCCTCAATCTCAAAGTCCTGGAGTGGACCAGCTACCACCGGCCTGAGGAGAGACACATGGAACGAGGGGTTAATATTCTTGTAATCAATAGGTAGTTCTAACCTGTAACACACCTCGTTCAATCTCCTCAGGACTTTAAAAGGCCCCACAAACCGCCCGACCCAGCTTCCCGGCAGGGCAGGCGGAGGGGCAGGTTTCTGGTTGAGAGCCAGACTCGATCTCCAGGTGCGTACACTGGCCCCTCACTGCGGTGTAGGTCGGCGCTCGTCTTCTGTCGACGTATGGCACGCTGCAGATGGACGTGTGCAGCGTTCCACGTCTCCTCCGAGCGTCGCACCCACTCATCCACAGCGGGGGCCTCGATCTGGCTCTCATGCCACGGTGCCAGAACCGGCTGGTACCCTAACACACTGGAAAGGGGTTAGTCTCGTGGAGGAGTGGCGGAGAGAGTTCTGTGCCATCTCGGCCCAGGGCACATATCTCGCCCACTCCTCCGGCCGGCCCTGACAATATGACCTCAGAAACCTACCCACATCCTGGTTGACTCGTTCAACCTGCCCATTACTCTCCGGGTGGTAACCCGGTAAGGCTCACCGAGACCCCCAAACGTTCCATAAATGCTCTCCGGACTCTGGAGGTAAACTGGGGGCCTCGATCGGACACTATATCCTCGGGCACCCCGTAATGCCGGAAGACGTGAGTAAATAGAGCCTCAGCGGTCTGTAGGGCAGTAGGAAGACCCGGCATGGGAAGGAGACGACAGGCCTTCGAGAACCGATCCACAACGACCAGGATGGTGGTATTCCCCTGTGAGGAGGGAAGATCGGTAACAAAATCCACCGAGAGGTGAGACCAGGGTCGTTGTGGAACGGGCAGGGGCTGTAATTTACCCCTGGGCAAGTGTCTGGGCGCCTTACACTGGGCACACACTGAGCAGGAGGAGACATAAACCCTCACATCCCTGGCTAACGTTGGCCACCAGTACTTCGTACTAAGGCAGTGCACTGTCCGGCCAATACCTGGATGTCCAGAGGAGGGGGACGTGTGAGCCCAATAAATCAGCCGATCCCCGGACCTCGAGCGGGACGTACGCCCGACCCACCGGACACTGTGGAGGACTAGGGTCGGTGCGTAACGCCCGCTCGATCTCCGCATCGACCTCCCACACCACCGGTGCCACCAGACAAGACTCCGGTAGTATGGGGGATGGACTCCACGCACCTCTCCTCCGTGTCATACCGACGGGACAGAGCATCTGCCTTCCCGTTCTGGGACCCAGGGATGTAAGTGATCTTGAACACAAACCGGGCGAAACATAGTCCATCGAGCCTGGCGAGGATTCAGTCTCCTAGCTGCCCGAATGTATTCCAGGTTACGATGGTCGGTCAGAATGAGGAAAGGGTGCTGAGCCCCCCTCAAGCCAATGCCTCCACACCTTTAGGGCCTGTACTACGGCTAACAGCTCCCTGTCCCCTACGTCTAATTCCGCTCCGCCGGACTGAGCTTCTTAGAATAAAAAGCACAGGGGCGGAGCTTAGGTGGTGTACCGGATCGTTGAGAAAGAACTGCCCCGATACCGGCCTCAGACGCGTCCACCTCAACTTGGAAGGGTAAAGTGGGATCCGGGTGCGCCAACACCGGAGCCGAGGTAAACAGGTCCTTCAGTCTCCCAAAGGCCCTGTCCGCCTCAGCCGACCACTGCAAGCGCACCGGACCCCCTTCAGAAGAGACGTTATGGGAGCTGCCACCTGTCCAAAACCCCGGATAAACCTCCGGTAGTAATTTGCAAAACCCAAGAACCGCTGCACCTCTTTAACCGTAGTTGGGGTTTGCCAATTACGCACGGCTGCCACTCGGTCCACCTCCATTCTCACCCCTGACGCAGACAACTGGTAACCCAAAAAAGGAAACTGACTCCTGAAAGAACAGACATTTCTCAGCTTTGACATACAGGTCATGCTCCAACAGTCTCCCTCAATACCCTGCGCACCAGGGCTACATGCTCGGCCCGAGCAGAACTGTACACAAGAATATCATCTATGTACACCACTACTCCCTGCGCCTGCATGTCCCGGAAAATTTCATCTACAAACGATTGGAAGACTGATGGAGCATTCATTAACCCATATGGCATGACGAGATACTCGTAATGGCCGGAGGTAGTACTAAATGCTGTCTTCCACTCATCGCCCTCCCTAATGCGCACCAAGTTATATGCGCTCCTGAGGTCCAATTTTGTGAAGAACCGTGCCCCGTGTAATGACTCCGTCATGGTCCCAATCAGCGGGAGTGGATAACTATATTTCACAGTTACCTGATTGAGACCGCGGTAATCAATACACGGACGCAAACCTCCATCCTTTTTCTTCACAAAAAGAAGCTCGAGGACGCGGGAGAAGTGGAGGGACCGTATGTATCCCTGTCTCAGAGACTCGGCAATGTAAGTCTCCATTGCCCTTTTCTCCTCCTGTGACAAAGGATACACATGGCTCCGCGGAAGCGCGGCTCCTGTCTGGGAGGTCTATCGCACAATCCCCCCTGTCTATGAGGTGGCAACCGTGCCGCTCTGGTCTTACTAAACACGAGCGCCAAATCCTCATACTCAGGAGGAATGTGCAGTGCTGGCATCTGGTTCGGACTCTCCACCGAGGTCGCCCCTCACGGAAACACCCAGACATAACCCCTCACACTGAGCAGACCACCCTTTAAGAGCCTTCTCTCGCCCACGAAATAGTAGGATCATGGGTAATCAACCAGGGAAGCCCCAGTACCACCGGATACGCAGGAGAGTCGATCAGATAGAGTTGAATCGTCTCCTCATGACCCCCTGCGTCATCATCCTAAGTGGCGCTGTGACCTCCCCAATCAACCCAGATCCTAACGGACGACTATCTAAGGCATGTACAGGAAAGGGCTTTTCGACTGGAAGGAGGGGGAATCCCCTAACTTAACACAGAATCTCCGATCTACAAAATTCCCAGCTGCGCCTGAATCGACTAGCGCCTTATACTGGGAACGAGGTGCAACCTGTGGGAAACAAACAGGTAATGTAATGTGTACGACAGAAAGCTCTGGGTAAGTAGGGCGCCTACTCACCTGGGAGGACTCCCCACTGTATGACCTGCCATCTCCCTCACCAGGGGACCCTCCCCAGCACCTAGCCGCGGTGTGCCCTCCGCGGCCACACTTGGTGCAGGAGACTGCCCCCCTCGGGCTCCTACCTCTTCTCCCTCTAGCGCCAGCACCTCCAAGCTCCATCGGACTCTGCTCGGAGGCGCTGGAGGGTGGAATGGGAGGCCCCCACCGGGGATGACCGCGGGTCGCAAGCAGGGTGTCCAGTCGAATGGCCATGTCCACCAGCTGGTCAAATGTTAGTGTAGTGTCCCTGCATGCTAACTCCCTGCGGACGTCCTCCCGAAGGCTACATCTAAAGTGGTCTATGAGGGCCCTCTCATTCCACCCAGCATCAGCCGCTAGAGTCCGGAACTCCAGCGCAAACTCTTGAGCGCTCCTCATCCCCTGTCGGAGGTGGAATAGACGCTCCCCCGCCGCCTTCCCCTCTGGTGGATGGTCGAAGACTGCACGGAAGCGGCGGGAGAACTCCGCATAGGTGACTGTGGCGGCGTCTATTCCCCTCCATTCGGCGTTGGCCCACTCCAACGCCTTGCCGGTGAGACAGGAGATGAGGGCGGAAACGCTCTCGTATCCCGAGGGCGCCGGGTGTATGGTGGCAAGGTAGAGCTCCACTTGTAAGAGGAACCCCTGACACACGGCAGCGGTGCCGTCGTACGCCCTCGGGAGCGAGAGCCGAATCCCACTGGGTTCGGTCGATGGACGGGCTGGCTGTCCGGTGGTGATGGTGCGATAGGTGGGGCTGTGGGAACCCCGCTGGTTTCCCATCGACGAAGGGTGTCCATGACGCCCTCCAAGGCGTGCCCGATCTGGTTGATCCGGTGCTCTTGACCAAGGAGACGCTCCTCCATGATGTCGACGGGTGCTCCTGCTGATTCCATGTATGGTGTGTAATTCTGTCACGTTGCTGTGGATTGGTGTGGTGTAGAATCAGGCGCAGGAAGCAGAGGATAAGTCCAACAAGACTTTACTAGAGCACACAAAAAATAATCCAAACAGCCCGGAGGCAAAAGACGCACACAGGCGTAAAATAGCGAGCGCACACACAGGTGCGAAAATACTCTCCTAACACAAGGAGGAAGCTATGAAAATAGCGTACCGACACGGGTAAGCGCAACAACACGGCACGAACAATTACACACAACACTAAACTAACAACAAGGAAACTAAATAGGGTGCTAAATGAGACATAACACAAAACAGGTGTGACTAACAGACAAAACCAATCAAACAAGAAACATAGAGCGGTGGCAGCTAGTACTCCGGAGACGACGACCGGCGAAACCTGCCCGAACAAGGAGGAGGAGCCGCCTCGGCCGAAACCGTGACAATATACAGGGAGTAACGGAACAGAGTCAATGTGCAGGGGCACAGTTTAGTTGAGGTAATTGAGGTAATATGTACAGTTAAATTCGGAAGTTTACATACACCTTAGCACAATACATTTAAACTCAGTTTTTCACAATTCCTGACATTTAATCCTAATAAAAATTCCCTGTCTTAGGTCAGTTAGGATCACCACTTTATTTTAAGAATGTGAAATGTCAGAATTGTAGAAGAGAGAATGATTTATTTCAGCTTTTATTTCTTTCATCACATTCCCAGTGGGTCAGAAGTTGCCTTTAAATTGTTTAACTTGGGTCAAACGTTTCGGGTAGCCTTCCACAAGCTTCCCACAATAAGTTGGGTGAATTTTGGCCCATTCCTCCTGACAGAGCTGGTGTAACTGAGTCAGGTTTGTAGACCTCCTTGCTCGCACACGCGTTTTCAGTTCTGCCCACACATTTTCTGTAGGCTTGAGGTCAGGGCTTTGTGATGGCCACCAATACCTTGACTTTGTTGTCCTTAAGCCATTTTGCCACAATTTTGGAAGTATGCTTGGGGTCATTGTCCATTTGGAAGACCCATTTGCGACCAAGCTTTAGATTCCTGACTGATGTCTTGAGATGTTGCTTCAATATATCCACATAATTTTCCTTCCTCATGATGCCATCTATTTTGTGAAGTGCACCAGTCCCTCCTGCAGCAAAGCATCCCCACAGCATGATGCTGCCACCCCCGTGCTTCACGGTTGGGATGGTGTTGTTCAGCTTGCAAGCATCCCTCTTTTTCCTTCAAACATAACGATGGTCATTATGGCCAAACAGTTCTATTTTTGTTTCATCAGACCAGAGGAAATTTCTCCAAAAAGTACGATCTTTGTCCCCATGTGCAGTTGCAAACCGTAGTCTGGCTTTTTTATGGCGGTTTTGGAGCAGTGGCTTCTTCCTTGCTGAGCAGCCTTTCAGGTTATGTCGATATAGGACTCGTTTTACTGTGGATATAGATACTTTTGTACCTGTTTCCTCCAGCATCTTCACAAGGTCCTTTGCTGTTGTTCTGGGATTGATTTGCACTTTTCGCACCAAAGTACGTTCATCTCTAGGAGACAGAACACTTCTCCTTTCTGAGTAGTTTGACGGCTGCGTGGTCCCATGGTGTTTATACTTGCGTACTATTGTTTGTACAGATGAAAGTTGTACCTTCAGGCATTTGAAAATTGCTCCCAAGGATGAACCAGACTTGTGGAGGTCTACAATTTTTTTCTGAGGTCTTGGCTGATTTCTTTTGATTTCACCATGATGTCAAGCAAAGAGGCACTGAGTTTGAAGGTAGGCCTTGAAATACATCCACAGGTACACCTCCAATTGACTCAAATGATGTCAGAAGCTTCTAAAGCCATGACATAATTTTCTGGAATTTTCCAAGCTGTTTAAAGGCACAGTCAACTTAGTGTATGTAAACTTCTGACCCACTGGAATTGTGATACAGTGAATTATAAGTGAAATAATCTGTCTGTAAACAATTGTTGGAAAAATTACTTGTGTCATACACAAAGTAGATGTCCTAACCGACTTGCCAAAACTATAGTGGTTGAAAAACGAGTTTTAATGAATCCAACCTAAGGGTATGTAAACTTCCGACTTCAACTGTACATGTAGGTAGAGGTAAAGTGACTACGCATAATTGTTACCTACCCTTACCACATGGGGGCAGCCCGTTTGGAAGTACAGAATCCAGTTGCAGAGGGAGGTGTTTAGTCCCAGGGTCCTTAGCTTAGTGATGAGCTTTGAGGGCACTATGGTGTTGAACGCTGAGCTGTAGTCAATGAATAGCATTCTCACGTAGGTTTTCCTTTTGTCCAGGTGGGAAAGGGCAGTGTGGAGTGCAATAGAGATTGCATCATCTGTGTATCTATTGGGGCAGTATGCGGTCTAGGGTTTCTGGGATAATGGTGTTGATGTGAGCCATGACCAGCCTTTCAAAGCACTTCATGGCTACAGATGTGAGTGCTACGGGTCGGTAGTCATTTAGGCAGGTTACCTTAGTGTTCTTGGGCACATGGACTATGGTGGTCTGCTTGAAACATTTTTACATTTTAGTAATTTAGCAGACGCTCTCATCCAGAGCGACTTACAGTTAGTGAGTGCATACATTTTCATACTGGCCCCCTCCGTGGGAAACGAACCCACAACCCTGGCGTTGCAAGCGCCATGCTCTACCAACTGAGCTACAGGGATAGGTTGAAAATGTAACCACTTGCCAGTTGGTCAGCGCATGCTCGGAGTACACATCCTGCTAATCCGTCTGGCCCTGTGGCCTTGTGAATGTTGACCTGTTTAAATGTCTTACTCATGTAGTGTATTGAGATTATGATGGTGTTAAAAGTTTTTTAAGTGGAACTGAAAGAATGTTGATTTTAGTATCAAGAGGGAATGTTTTAGTGTAATGTCACATACAACAGACAGGAAGAGTGTTGTAGACAGGGGAGACTGGTGATTGGCCAGAAGAGGGAGCCACCCATCTTTTTGCATTGTTTATAAATAGGGGTTAAACGAAGAAGAAAGTCAGAACGGCCATGGCAATCTGGGACGCCGTTCTCCGGACACCGCGGGTCTGTAACTTATGCTGTAACCTCATGATTTTAATAAAAGCCTCTAACACAGTGCAGCTTGAGCGGACTCTTTGTTGACAGCAATAATTGCCACCATTCACCCGATACGACAAATGGCGCCCAACGTGGGGCTGGTCTGCACCTCTCCTGTGTTTCAGTCAGCCGCCAGGCTAACTCGCTTTGAAGCATGGCCAGACAAGGGTGAGTTTTTCTTACCGCTTCGGAGCTTGTTAGATTGGATACGACTTGTGTACACTGGAGAGATGTACCATATGACCGTGCCTCGGGTGGCGTTGTTGCTGTCGACTAGGAGGCTGCCTAAAATGTTATTCCATTGTAAACGGCAGGTAATTGGAAGTTTAGAGCATAAAACGGTAGGAATTAAGTATTGGCAGGTGTACAATTAAGGCAGATATGCGCATTCATTAGGGCACTGTACCGCTTAAGACCCCGGGGGGGCCATTTAGAAAATGATGGGCCGGCAAATCCGCGTGCACGATAGAATGTGCATTCGGTGGGTTTTAAAGAAAACTCGGTTTGATGGGATTTATCTGATTGTGATTATGACTCGACTCTCGTCCGACGGGGGGTTTGATTGGGTTTGATTTCTCGGTGTAATGGTCATTAATCCACGGTAGCAAAAACGGTAGGATAAATATGTTAAAATAAATAGGGCAGTGCAGGATGTTTGTTTGTGTGGTAGGCCGCAGTTAGCTAAAGGCTAATGTTAATGCTAAATGGGATTGGGTTTCATGCTACATGGTACATGGCGGCTAATGCTAAATGCTAATTGTGTTGCGTGCTACATGCTAACGGATATCCTTAGAGGGCCATTGCGATGGATTAAAGCCTCTTAAATTTGTTTGTATGTGGGTGGAATTCAGAGTTCTATGCAAATGTGAGTTCTGTTATGTGTAATTGTCTGAGTATAAGGTATAAAATAGTGAAGCTGTAGCGTAATGCTATCGGTCTAGTGTTTGGGAATCGTATCATTGAATGCATTTGCGCATGCGTTTAATTTTGCGACACTACACTACAGAAAGAGGGAGTTTATGGCACGAGATTAGGACACGTTGGTTAAAGATGAAACTTGTTTTGTGACCTATTGAATTTATAAATTAAATATATGTTGGCGAAGTATAATGAATTAAATTAAATGACGGATTAAAATTAAATAAAAATGTTTTTGAGCGATCTATTTAGTCCTGAGTTAAATGACGGATTAAAATAAAATACGTAATGAATTAAATTAAGTCTTGAAGCGAATATGAACGAAGGAATATTGAATATGCTTGAAATAACTCAGTGATTGCATTAACTACTAAAATCTTTTCCTGTGTCTCTGTTCTTTTGTCATCTGAGAGGAACCAGAGGAGAGAGGAGATACAGGAAGTGCTGACGTGCGTCACGTGACAAGGTGTGACACAGGCAGAGGATCAGATATCAGGCTAGTTCACAAACTCATCCCTTACAAAATATGTGATGTTATGACAATTTTGCATAGGCTTGGCAAATGATTCATTAAAAATTGCATTTTGGAGGCTATGTGCATCACTTGGGTTAATTACAGATGGGTTGGGAATCAAGGACTGACATTATTCTGTAAATTTAAGATAATTAGGTGCCTATAGAGCAAGGGGGTTTATGGGAATTGTAGTAATGGTAGGGTTACAGGCTTTGTTTTGGGATTGCTTTGAAGTTGACTAACTTACATTTGCATTTGATGGGTTGTGGTAAGATAGCCACCACTAATTGATAAATTGGTGACATAGGATATAGGAATAAAAATTGGTTTTAATTATTCATGATTTTTAATTGATTTATTTAAAAAAATATATATATATTTAAGGGGGGAAGCCATAGGCTATATAGTCTAAAATAAAATAATTCACGATAAAGGAATATAAAAGGGTTGATATAGGGGGAAAAATAGTAATCCTTTAACTAAAGTAGTGTTAGAAAAACTAATGGCAGAAGTTAGTACACCTTTCTCACATACGGATTCAGCAAAATGACACCCACCTTATGAGAAGAGAAGGAGAGCTTAGGGATGTTTATCCTCAGCTTCCAGGGATCATCCAGGAGGGTGATTGTTGCATCAGAGATGGAGATGAACGAATAATAGATAGAGGACAAGCAGAAACGACGATAAAGATGAATCCAAAACTCCAGAAGGAAGGAAATGAGATGTCTGGAAGAGAAGAGTGAGGTTAAAAAAGACGAGGATGATGAAGATGAGAGTGATTGAGAAGAGGTCATGCATGGGTGGATATGACTCTGTGATCAGAAGGAAGTTGGCAAGAGAGGAAAGAAGAAGGATACTAGAGATTTGATCTCTGATGGAAGTTGAAGGAAGAAGGATACACAAGATTTGATCTCTGATGAAAGCAAAGATGAAGAAAGCGATGAAGATTTGGAGATTAAAGGTGCTTTATGTTCAAGAGGATTTTATCCTACAAGGACTGGCACAGAAGAAATAGAAGGAGATATAGACCGAGGCTTATCAGGCCTGGAGGAAGCGAGGACTTTGGGAGAGGTAAAGAGAGCTAGAGGAACAGCTCGAGACGTTGAAGAGACAAGGAGAAAACCTGCTGAGAACATTTTTAATCCCAAGAATTGGAGGAGAAGAAGAATACATTGAGGCAAAGATGCTGAAGAAGATGATGGAAGATGATATTTTGAGGACAGAACTTAGAATATAAGCTTTTGAAGAATCCTGATATGTCAACAGCAAGAAAGAACAGGACGAAGAAACTCTGAGAAAACTCAATCATACAACTGGTGGAGAAGAGAAGCTTTGGTTATGAAGAATCAGAGTGAACCAAATCAACAATCACTGTGACAGCTTCAACTGAACAATATCAAATGTAATTGTACCAGCCAAGGGGGGTACCAAATGTTCCATATCCACAGCCAGTTTCTGGACAGACACAGAATTGGAGAGGAAGAGGACGAGAAGAAATAGAAGGAGGAGGAAGATTTCAGCTACACTTCCAGCAACTTTCAGAAGACTGTTATAATTGTGGACAGATTGGGTACTTTACCTGTGAGTGCAACAAGTCAGGAGGAAAAAACTGAGAACATTTTTAAGGAAGATACAGGAGCAAGTGAAGATTCTAGAGTGCCTAGAAGATCCGGAAGGGGGGTGTCAGCTGATAGCATCGATTAGAGAAGAAGAGAAAATAGCTAACAATTGAAGTAAAACCAGAGGACTATGAGAAATAATGGTGAATAGTGGAAAAACTTATCTGTGTTCAGCCTAAAGAGGTTAAACATCTCACTATGTAAAATTGACTAATTAGGATAGGGATTTGAGGTAGTAAACAGCTAATTACTCTTAGGGAACCAATTGAGCTATGTTATAAAAAATCAAGGAGAAATTAAAATAGACATACTAATATTAGAAGATACTGTTATGGCAGTGTTGGGAAGAGATGCATTGTTTAAATTGAATTGTACAATAAGATGTACACTAGACGACTGTCTGGTAGAGGATTTGAAAAAGTACGGTTTTTGGGAATCATATTTGCTTAAAAAGATAATATCATAGGAAGGATGATAATCTATTAGACTGCCTATTAGACAATCTGTCTGGAAAATAAAGTTAAAAGGGGTGACTGTTATTCTGGGTTACATTCTTACACCAAGAGATTTCAGGCTAGGCTAAAAGGTGTGTAGTCGTTTGCCAAGTCTGTGTGTAAAAAAAGTCAGAAGCAGGTGGGGACCTTCCCAATCACATATTCTAAAAATTTGGTGGTAAAGGGATTTTGTGAATAAATCAGTGGAAAAGGTTTTAAAGGTTATGAGAGAAAAGATTAGATTAAAATAAGTTAGGAGAACTAGGGTTGAAGGAACTCTAAGACAGTAAGCTAAGTTTCAAAGTTAGTAGTAAGACAGAGAGAGAACAGTGATGAAGGACATTTTAAAGTTTAGTGGGAAGATATGGTAGGAGTTTAGATCTGTTAGGAGCAGATGCATTGAGAAAGTATGTGTTGCTGAATGATAAGAGAAGATTGAGGGTGATTGAGTATCTATATTTACAGTTCCAGCAGGGAGATCAAGGTAATTATAGGTGTATTTTTTATAATCAAAAGTTTGAAAGTCAGGGATTAGAGATAGGACTGAGAGTTGGGAAAAAGTGACACTAGTGGTGATAGATGGAAGTACAAGCAAAGACTTCAAATCTTTGGAAAATGGATTAAGTAACAATAAGGACATTAACACTTCAGTCTATTATAACAACAGTGAGAAGCAAGTTAACTCTTTCAACATTGATAGTTATTAAAGCCATAAATATATCGCATTTGATTATAAGGGAACCAATAGCTCCAGCGCCAATTTTAGGGGAAAAAATACTTATTAGGGTTAGGATGGGGACGTTCCTCCCACATGGAGAGATAATTATGGAGAAGAAGTATTGTTATCAGGACCAAGAGTAGAAGCTGTGGCACCTAATCAAAGGAGGTATAGTTTGGAAGAGGGTTAGGAGTGACTGTTCACTTATGTTGCGTAATGTTACAGAGAAAGGTCAGGGAGAATATATGTGTACTTATCTAGTGCAAGCATTAGAATTTGTTCCGGTTAAGAATTATTGGTTAAAAGGCTATGTAATTCATAAAGTAACGCTTATAATGGAAGAGTTGAGGTCTGTTGTAGCCTCCACAGTCATTGAGGGAGTTCAGGAGGAGTAGATTACAGTAGTCACTCCAACAGTAGATAATACACAGAGGATATTGGTAACTGTGCCACTAGAAATAATTAAGGTTAATACATACTTTAATGGTAACTTTGGAAGGGATTAATGATACGATGGCAATAGCAAATGTAGGAAGTATGACACCGACAACAACTTTTCTGAAATTAAATGGGGAATTTTAGACTCAGGGGTTTATGTTACGGATGGAGAGTGCTGTCAATGATAGTACGAATAGGGTTAAAATAGGAGAGCAGATAGTGGTAGAGAGAATATAGATTCATCATGGAGGTACAGGATGAGGTCTTTGATTTTAATGACAGACAAGGAGAGGTATCTGATCAGTACCGCTCGTTAGGGGAGAGAGAAACTAAAGGGAGTGGTTTGATTCTTCTGTTGTGAAAATTAGAGATAGATGGGCAGGTTCCAGCAGCTCATTCTGTAAGATCAGTGAGGAATCTTGAGGGTCCATGTCTGTTGAGAATTCCAGCAACAAACATGTTAGAGACGGTCGTTCGACCTCTATCAAGTATGTGTCAATTTTATGCGTTGTCATGACTGTGGTATCAGCAACAATAATCAGTAACAGATAAAATAATGTTGTTGTCAAAACATTTGTTTAAGCCTAGGTTTAGGTGTTATTGGGTTAAGTGAATTAACTTGTGTGAATTTGTTAGATGGGAAGGAAACTCAGGTAACAGCAAACCCTGAAGCATTTGAGGTGTAACCATTGAGGGCTAAAAGTTGTTTTTGTTCTAATAAAACATATGAGGTAAGGGGTATGTTTATGGGAATATCAGATTGTGATGTTATATGATAACTTTGGGTAGGCATTACCTTAAGGGTAGTAATGAGAAATATGTTACTTTTTATGTACCAGGTAGTAAGAAGAGCAGGACTTTGATGGTTAAAAGATTAGCTTTTGCCTGACAATGTGACTATGGGGAATTTTAGAGATATTTGGAGGGTTTGTGGTGATAAAGCATATATATTCTTACCTTATGGATAGACAGGATGTTGTTACATGTCAACGTTGAAGCTTCCATATGAGGTTTCTACCATTATAAGAGGGGTAGCACCGGACACAGAAATCTGAAGCTATATTTGAAATTGGATGAAAAGAGACATGGTTACATGTCATAGTCTTCAAGCCTATCATTGAAGGATAAATCTAAGGGAGAAGGGGGGACTTTTTCCATGGTATGGTGTAACATAAGGTTAGTTATACTTTGAGTCCAGATAGTTCAGATAGTTATATATGCATTGAAGAATATAAGGGATGCATTTGGGAGATCTGAGAAGACTTGGTTGCAAGATCAGGTAGGCCAGTAGGGGCAGTGATGGGTTACATTTAATGGCAGCTTTGATAACACTGTGTGATGTTTGTAATTTGTTACTGACCTTTGAGAAAGCTATGATATTGAGATAGGTTGGAGAGTGATGCCTGGAGACAACACTCAGATGCCGGTGTTGACTGTTCCTGATCTGGATGAAGATGGACCAGTGGAACTGAATGGATAAATATCATTTTTGATTATTTGATGATTTTTCTTTTTTTTTTTTTTTTTTCAATATTAGGGTGATGTTGGTATGATTTTATGAATCAAGGGGGGAAGAGGTTAATGTGATTCATACATCATTTATATATCATTTTTATATTCTTAGTTGATATTGATGTTTAATTTGAAAGTGTTGTTTTGCAAAAGATACTGTTTGGTTTTTCCTTTTCTTCCAGAAGCATTTGGGGAACATATGGAGATTGAAATACTCAAACAACGACAATATGAAGGGACAATATGACTGGAGGAGATGAAACAAGGAGGGTGTGGCCGATTCCATCATCAACAGTCCATTGGAAGAGGAGACTACGGGGAGATGAAGTGTAGTGGACTACATTCCAGTGTCTGCAATGAAATATAGACATGTGTAATACATAATTGTGTCATATTCTTAGGGATTAATTTTTGTAGAAGGATATTTGATGTTATTGAATACATGTGAGGATCTTAGATGTTTTTGTTTATTTCGGTGATGTTTAGGGACAGGGAATTTAGGCAGGGAGAGGTTCACTGTAGGGTCCAATGGGTTGACCAGCCTTACAAGTGGATGTTTTTGGATAGGATTTTGTTTGCAGGGGCTTACATGTGTATTTAATTGCATCATAGTTTCAAATGCATTTACATTGTTTATGAGGTTATCTGGAGTACCGAGGTGGTTGCCTGGGGCAGAGGGACCGTGAGAGAATTTTACTGTCTTGATTGATATGGATGGAAGGTTGCCAGACAGTTTTTCGCTCTTACACTCCATAGAGATTTGTTCATATTTCATAGTAATGTATTCACACTTCATAAACAGTTGTTCATATTTCATAGAAAGGTATTTACACTCTAGAGGAGAATGTTTTTGGTTTAATGTTAAAGATACTCAATAAGATAAATTGTTACTTGTCATAATCCTATTCTGTTTGTTTTCGAGACTTTTAGTTTGTCTCGAAAGGGGGGAATGTAGTGTATTGAGATTATGATGGTGTTAAATGTTTTTTAAGTGGAACTGAAAGAATGTTGATTTTAGTATCAAGAGGGAATGTTTTAGTGTAATGTCACATACAACAGACAGGAAGAGTGTTGTAGACAGGGGAGACTGGTGATTGGCCAGAAGAGGGAGCCACCCATCTTTTTGCATTGTTTATAAATAGGGGTTAAACGAAGAAGAAAGTCAGAACGGCCATGGCAATCTGGGACGCCGTTCTCCGGACACCGCGGGTCTGTAACTTATGCTGTAACCTCATGATTTTAATAAAAGCCTCTAACACGGTGCAGCTTGAGCGGACTCTTTGTTGACAGCAATAATTGCCACCATTCACCCGATACGACACTCACATCGGCTACGGAGAGCGTGATCACACAGTCGTCCGGAACAGCTGATGCTCTCATGCATGCTTCAGTGTTGCTTGCCTCGAAGCGAGCATAGCAGTAATTTAGCTTGTCTGATAGGCTCGTGTCACTGGGCAGCTCGTGGCTGTACTTCCCTTTTTAGTCCATAATAGTTTGCACGCCCTGCGTCGGAGCCGGTGTAGTACGATTCAATCTTAGTCCTGTATTGACGCTTTGCCTGTTTGATGGTTCGTCGGAGGGCATAGCGGGATTTCTTATAAGTGTCCGGGTTAGAGTCCCGCTCCTTGAAAGAGGCAGCTCTACCCTTTAGCTCAGTGCGGATGTTGCCTGTAATCCATGGCTTCTGGTTGGGGTATGTACGTACGGTCACTGTGGGGACGACGTCATCGATGCACTTATTGATGAAGCCAGTGACTAATGTGGTGTACTCCTCAATGCCATTGGAAGAATCCCGGAACATATTCCAGTTTGTGCTAGCAAAACCGTCCTGTAGCTTAGCATCTGCATCATCTGACCACTTTTGTATTAAGCGAGTCACTGGTACTTCCTGCTTTAGTTTTTGCTTGTAAGCAGGAATCAGGAGGACAGAATTATGGTCAGATTTGCCAAATGGATGGCGAGGGAGAGCTTTGTACGAGTCTCTGTGTGTCGAGTAAAGGTGGTCTAGAGTTTTTTTCCTCTGGTCGCACATTTAACATGCTGGTAGAAATGAGTTAAAACTGATTTAAGTTTCCCTGCATTAAAGTACCTGGCCACTATTAGCGCCGCCTCTGGATGAGCATTTTCTTGTTTGCTTATGGTCTTATACAGCTCGAGCTTGAGTACGGTCTTAGTGGTGGTTTGTGGTGGTAAATAGACAGCTACGAAAAATATAGATGAAAACTCTCTTGGTAAATAGTGTGGTCTACAGCTTATTTACATTTGAGTCATTTTAGCAGATGCTCTTATCCAGAGCGACTTACAGTTAGTGAGTGCATACATGTTTTTAATTTTTAATTTTTTCATACTGGCCCCCCATGGGAATCGAACCCACAACCCTGGCGTTGCAAGCTCCATGCTCTACCAACTGAGCTACACAGGGCTTATCATGAGATACTCTACCTCAGGCGAGCAAAACCTTGAGATTTCCTTAATATTAGATGTCGTGCACCAGCTGTTATTTACAAATATACACAGACCGCCACCCCTTGTCTTACCGGAGGCAGCTGTTCTATCTTGCCGATGCACCGAAAACCCAGCCAGCTGTATGTTATCCATGTCGTCGTTCAGCCATGACTCGGTGAAACATAAGATATCACCGTTTTTAATGTCTCGTTGGTAGGATATTCTTGATTGGAGCTCATCCATTTTATTATCCAATGATTGTATGTTGGCTAATAGTACTGATGGTAGAGGCAGATTACCCACTTGCCATCGGATCCTTACAAGGCACCCCGACCTACGTCCCTGATATTCTTCATGCGAATGACGGGGATTTGGGCCTTGTCGGGTGTCTGAAGTAAATCCTTCACGTCCGACTCGTTAAAGAAAACATCTTTGTCCAGTATGAGGTGAGTAATCGTTGTGCTGATGTCCAGAAGCTCTTTTCGGTCATAAGAGACGGTGGCAGAAACATTATGTACAAAATAATTTACAAATAACGCAAAAAACACACACAATAGCACAATTGGTTAGGAGCCCGTAAAACGGCAGCCATCTCCTCCGGCGCCGTTATCTTCAGAGCCATGTATTTAGTTAATATATGGCTCTGCATGTAATTACTGAATTATGAATTCTTATAGATATATTAGATATGGCTGTACATATGATTTGTGTGTATTTCTGGTACTTCACTATTTTTAAAGGTTTAACAGGAACTGTAGGAGGAAGAGAAACGTTATGGGGGATGTTTATAACAGAGATGCAGTACCTTAGCTACATCACAACTCCCCTGTCCTCATATCATTGTGTAGCCTACCAGGGACAGTGAAGCCATCACGCTAAACCGTAATGACAGGCACAATAGGTACGTTTGTTTTGGTTAATAATATAGTCAGCCAAATTCTTCAAACTTGATTCTAGATTTAAACCCAAACCAAGATATAGAGCAAAACCAATATACAGTTTTTACATTTTAATTGTTGCAGTTTTCATGACTTCTTACTTTTTCTCTTTTTTTATGCCTTTTTATATTTCTGTAATTGTAATTGTAGGTGTGTTGCTAAATCATCTAAATAATTTGAATTGCTGCTTTAAAAACAGTGTATTGTGAATGAAGATGTGATGTAACTAATTTAATCTGCAAAATTCACTTTTCAAGATTCCAGCCTTTCCATAAACGATTATGAAACTAACAGCACCAATGACGAATATGATGAGAATTACACAGACGAGGTCTGTAACAAGGCCGCCGTTGTCAAGTTTGGTTCCATCGCCACCCCTGCCTTCTTCTCTGTGGTGACCATCCTGAGTCTAGCGGGCAACATCCTGGTCCTCGTCATCCTGGCCAAGTACGAGAACCTCAAGTCTCTCACCAACATCTTCATCCTCAACTTGGCCCTATCTGATCTGGTTTTCACCTTCGGCCTGCCCTTCTGGGCCGCCTACCACATCTGGGGCTGGACCTTTGGCTGGATCCTCTGCAAGACTGTCACCTTTGTCTTCTACGCTGGCTTCTACAGCAGCGTTTTGTTCCTGGCCATCATGACTATCCACCGCTACCTGGCCGTGGTGCATCCTCTGTCCGACCATGGTTCCCAGAGGGGCTGCTACGGGGTCACAGTCTCTCTCGTCATCTGGGTTGTTAGTTTTGGGGCGGCCGTCCCTGCTTTGATTTTTAGCTCTGTCCAAGAGAACCCCCATGAAGGAGACAACCATTTGTACTGTGAATACTGGGATCGGCTGTGGAAGAGAGTGGGCAGCTACCAACAGAACATCTTCTTCTTGGCTGCTTTTGTAGTGATGGGGTTCTGCTACGTGAGGATATTAGGGACAATTTCCAAGTCAAGGTCACACATGAGGAATCGAACCGTGAAGCTGATCTTCAGTATAGTGGCAGTATTTTTCCTCGGCTGGGCACCTTACAATGTGGTGATATTTCTAAGGTTGTTGCATGACGACTCCATAGCACCTTTCAATACTTGTGAGGTCAGCACGAGGCTTGACTATGGGTTCTATGTGTGTCGACTGATTGCTTTCTCCCACTGCTGTCTCAACCCTGTCTTCTACGCCTTTGTTGGGATTAAGTTCAGAAATCACTTGAAGGTGATTCTGCTGAAATTTCGCCATCGCCAAAGCACCATGGATTCACAACAGATTAGATCAGCTAACATTTACTCGATGGGATCTATGTACTAGCGCAGGGGTCTTCAACCTTTTCATGCCTAGGAACCAGGCAAACCGGCGACGCAGGGACCCATCATATGTTAGCAAAAAAAATATGTAACATCTTGTCATATCATCAGGTTAATGTACGGGCGCAACTTTGGTTTTAGAAGTGGGGGGGGGACATAACCCACCCCCCCCACCCCCAAAAAATAAAAAATAAAAATAAACATTGTAAAGTGGTTATCCCACTGGCTATAAGGTGAATGCACCTATTTGTAAGTCGCTCTGGATAAGAGCGTCTGTTAAATGACGTAAATGTAAATGTAAATGTAAATAACCTGGTGGAGGGTCTGGGGGCCTCCAACATAATTTTTTGGGCATCTGAAGCTAATTTTGTGCATTTCTACACAATCTAATATGACTGTTTTGGGGTCGTTTTGGGGTCACTTTTATTGTAAATAAGAATAGAATATGTTCAGGGCCTAAAATGAACACCCGCCACCTGCCAAATGCGGGTAGATTGCGCACAGACATAAAGGTTGGTCTAATTTACTTTGAATGTGGATGCTACCATGATTATGGATAATCCTGAATGAATTGTGAATAATGATGAGTGAGAAAGTTATAGACGCACAAATATCATACCCCCCAAAAAAATGCTTCCCTCCCCTCTTATTGTTATTGTAATGGTGAGAGGTTAGCATGTCTAGTGGTATGATATTTGTGCATCTGTAACTTTCTCACTCATCATTATTCACGATTCATTCAGGATTATCCATAATCATGGTAGCATCCACATTAATGTAGAAGTGCTTAGAAACATATTATATTCTTATTTTCAATAAAAGTGACTCCAAAATGACACAATATGTTATTTACCATTCATTTCTATTGCGCACAAAATAATCTGAAACACAACCAAAACAAACAGCAAATGCATCCAACAAGCTTGATGTAGTCATTTCATGCTATGACTGTGGGACCAAATACTTAACTTTTTACTACTTTAATACACATACAAGTGAATTTCTCCCAATACTTTTGCCCCCTAAAATGGAGGGACTATGTACAAAAAGTGCTGTCATTTCTAAACGGTTCCCCCGATATGAATGAAAATACCTTCAAATGAAAGCCGACAAGGTCATTGTTAGATTTTAAGTATAAAACGCTAGATTTTAAGTAAAAAACGCTTCACTGTCCCAATAATTACGGAGTGCACTGTAATTTATATTATAGGCCTAATAGTACTGTAGAGCTCTTTTTACTTTCACACAATATAGCTGGACTGCCCCGTCCTGCCCCTAGGCCCTGCAGCGCTCCAACCCAACACATCCCACTCAGCTTCAGGATCTTAGTGAAACATTCATGATTGGTTTCAGGTGTGTTAGGCCAAGGCCAGAGTGACAACCAACAGTACAGCAGATCCCCAGTAATTTACTTCTGTTGGAACGGGACAAAACAAAGGCTACAAAAAATGTCAATACACACAACAGCTGTTAGACACTGCCATCTGACAGATAGCTAGAGGCTATAGCTGAACTGGCTGTGGTAGCTACTAATTAGCTAGCTAGCTAGTTAATTCACTTCAGACAGAACATCAATCGAGAGGGGATGAAACTCTACCTAACATTACATGTCAGTTACACTACTAGTTCAGCACTGAGAATAAATAGTTTTTTTTCTGTTAAGTCAAAGAGCAGTTACATTGCCAGCTACATCAGTCAAATAAAGAGTAGATAGTTTCTGCTCTGCATCCTTTTACAACTCATTGAAAGACTGCAACGCGTACAGACTGAACTATGCTCAACTCTCCTGTGCTGGTCCAGCCAGCCTTCCAGAAGCTTTGCCTTCACATAGCCTGTCAGCCCGCTGTTTCGTGCCTGCACGGTCTTAAATCCAGTTGGATAAACACTCCAAACAGCCTACCTGAACGCACACTGTTGCGCGTTTTGTACCACATTCCAATGATAAAACTGGGGGGGACAAAAATGCAAATTCAGAATGTAGGGGGGACATGTCGTCGCCCCCGTCTGTCGTCCACCCCCACCAGCCCCCGTCCGTCCGTCCGTCCGTCCCCAGTGAAAGTTGCGTCCCTGAGTTTCATTCATCATCAGTAAGCCCATGTCTTGTTTTGAATTGTCAAATGACAGACTAAGCAAGGAATTAATAGTTTTGGGCGGCAGGTAGCTTAGTGGGTATGAGCGTTGTGCCAGTAACCGAAAGATGGCTGGTTCTAATCCCCGAGCCGACTAGGTGAAAAATCTGTCGATGTACCCTTAAGCAAGGCACTTAACCCTAATTGCTCCTGTAAGTCGCTCTGGGTAAGAGCGTCTGCTAAATGATGTAAATGTAAATGTACAGTGAGGTGTGCTATATTTGGGTTATAGATTGTGATCATGTGCAAATATAATGACAATCCATGATTGAATGAATGTGATTATTTTTATTGTTAATTTATGAAGTGGAGAGACTGCTTTTCATTCATGTGTTCATTTGAAATATACAGTATTGCAGAAGATTTGAAATAAGTATGATTAAGATAAGTAGGCTTAAGATAAAAATGACAACTTGCCTTGACCTTGCCTTGATTGACCTTTGACCATTGAACTATATTCTGAACTCTGATTATATATCGTTGAAGTGCTACTTTGGCTTTACCTGGTACCTTACGGGAGCAGAGTATGTTCAAGAGAAAGAAAATGCTGTGTTTTGTTTTTCAGGGAAGTAAATAAGTAAAGGAAACACATTTTGTAAACAATGTCTTCCACAAATCTAATTTCCAGTAAAAATAAATAAATAAAGAATTTGTATTTGAATTTGCCTGCAATTCTAATACACCACTCTTACAATATAAAAATCATGATATATCAGCTTTATGCTGGAATTCTCTCCACACCCTACTACCATAAACCTATTTCCTCAGTTTGAGTACAAAATATTTTAGACAGGTTTGACAAACAATGTAAATCACCTTCATCAACCAGTTCATGCAGGGCCTAGTCCTACACAAAGCACAAGGAATTAATATAAATCGTATTTACTTGATTCCTCACATCCTCGTCTCCTTCTCAAGGCACATTGGAGCAAAAGATCTGAGGTTCCCCCCCTCGGATCTTCTCCTCCAATGTATTTTGAGAAGGAGGCAAGGAGAGAGAACACAAGGAATCAACAAAATACAATAGAGAGTCACCCAAGGTGTCTTATCGAGGCAGGGCACAGATTTTGAAGGGCTTTGGTCCACTGATGATGCCCACCTGGCCCTCCAGGCCAAGCTCCCAGCCCTGTGGAGGTGTGAAGGTGAACCTCTGGAGCAGACAGGTGAAGAACAGAAACAGCTCCATCCTGGCCAGCTGCTCCCCTGGACACATCCTCTTACCTGAGAGAGAGGAGAGCACACACACACACACCACACCACACACACACACACACACACACACACACACACACACACACACACACACACACACACACACACACACACACACACACACACACACACACACACACACACACACACACACACATCTTTAACATGAGGATGGAGTGTGTGTGTGTGTGTGTGTGTGTGTGTGTGTGTGTGTGTGTTCTCCACCCTTCCAACCTCTATGTGTCTTGGCAGACTCTATGGAAAATGAAAACCATAACAGTTCTGTCTAATGTCTCCTCAAGAATCTGCAGTAGCACATTCCATTTTGAACAACCGTTTCTCTGGTAGGGCGGATTGAAGCAAGATAGGATAGTGATACATGTTTGGGAGACAAATTAAGGGTTTTTGTTATGGATTAACAGTATACATAAACAATTTACATTTTAAGTGCATTTTAATAATACATTACCTATAGAAAATGGGATAAAATTGTCTTTTTTGACAAATCTTCCATTTTTATCCAGGAAATGTCCAGGATTGAACTGATCAGGGGTTGCATACTCATTTCTGTCCTGTAGGATTGGTTTTAACATGGGAAGAACCATAGTTCCCTGTGCAAAACAGAAGAGTCCATTTGTCAAATGGCATTGCCAGTAAAACCTTCAGTGTGACGTCAACATGCACCATTGCACCAACACGCATCAACTCAAACATTCAGTTGATCATGTACTCCAGCAGTAGAATCACAACATCTCCACCACCATCCATCGACCCTACACCCACCTTGGGCACTAGATACCCCGCCACGGTGGTGTCCTTACTGGCCACTCTGGGAGGCGTGAAGGGGACGATGTTCCCAAACCTCTGGATCTCATGAATCACAGCGTAGGTATACGGCATTTCGGCTCGGTCGTCCATTGAGGGCTGGCGAGCCGAACCTATGACCTCATCGATCTCCACCTGCACCTTCTCTACGGAGGAAGTCAGAATGAGGAAGTTAATGATTGTCTAGAGCAGATGGCTGCATAGCGCATGCAGTATAATTGATTAATAAAGCCATAAAACAAGTCATTCTTCTGGTAAGCACTAGGCTATTATAACAGAGTACTGTTAGGGCCTGTTTACTCTTAGGGCCTGTTTCCTCTTAGGGCCTGTTTCCTCTTAGGGCCTGTTTCCTCTTAGGGCCTGTTTACTCTTAGGGCCTGTTTACTCTTAGGGCCTGTTTACTCTTAGGGCCTGTTTACTCTTAAGGCCTGTTTCCTCTTAGGGCCTGTTTCCTCTTAGGGCCTGTTTCCTCTTAGGGCCTGTTTACTCTTAGGGCCTGTTTACTCTTAGGGCCTGTTTACTCTTAGGGCCTGTTTACTCTTAGGGCCTGTTTCCTCTTAGGGCCTGATTCCTCTTAGGGCCTGTTTCCTATTAGGGCCTGTTTCCTCTTAGGGCCTGTTTCCTATTAGGGCCTGTTTACTCTTAGGGCCTGTTTCCTCTTAAGGCCTGTTTACTCTTAGGGCCTGTTTCCTCTTAGGGCCTGTTTCCTCTTAGGGCCTGTTTCCTCTTAGGGCCTGTTTCCTCTTAGGGCCTGTTTCCTATTAGGGCCTGTTTCCTCTTAGGGCCTGTTTCCTCTTAGGGCCTGTTTACTCTTAGGGCCTGTTTACTCTTAGGGCCTGTTTCCTCTTAGGGCCTGTTTACTCTTAGGGCCTGTTTACTCTTAGGGCCTGTTTCCTCTTAGGGCCTGTTTCCTCTTAGGGCCTGTTTACTCTTAGGGCCTGTTTCCTCTTAGGGCCGGTTTCCTCTTAGGGCCACAGAGGGTTGTCATCAGTGCCAGAATTCATTCATTCAGAGTGCGCAGCTGAACACTGTATGCTGGAAACACTCGGTTTGCAATTTTTGACTAAAACATAACCAATATTAGTTAAATATAAATACCGAACTTGTTTTTGCATGGATTGCGCTATCGTAGTCCATGTGGGTTTTAATGACATTATGAAGAGCAACTCTGAACAGTTGAAACTGGATTTTAAAGAGCTGATTGACTCTCTGCTATCTGGCCCTGTGCCCTCTCTGAATCGTGGCATTGAACACTTTAGCAGGATTATATTCTCTTCACAACTGGCTATGTGATTATTGCAGTTTAATGGGTGTAACTTTTGTTGACAATTTTGATACCTTTTGGAAACAAAACACATTTTATAAGGAGGATGGGATCCACCCAAAATATGTGGGTTCCTGGATCCTTTCACAGCATTATAAGGCTGCGTTGAGACAATGACTTATCAATGACCCAAGCCCAGCTCAGTTAATCCCTACCATTGTGAAGCGGAGTTGTCATTATGCTTCTGCAAATATACATTATACCAGTGACGTTGGTAAACACAATGTAAGTAACCTAATTTATGTCCCTCTAACTGCCCTGAATGCCTCTGCTGATCCTATAGCTATTGTATGCAGTAATCATGTGCCTAGGAACCAGATTGACAGTGCATTCGGAAAGTATTCAGTCGTCTTGACGTTTTCTACATTTTGTTACATTACAGCCTTATTCTAAATAGATTAAATTGTTTTTTTTTCTCTCACAATACCCCATAATGACAAAGGAAAATCAGGATTGTAGAAATTTCTGCTAATTTATAAAAGATAAATAACTGAAATATCACATTTAAGTTTTCAGACCCTTTACTCAGTACTTTGTTGAAGCACCTTTGGCAGCAATATACAGCCTCGAGTCTTCTTGGGTATGACACTACAAGCACGGCACACCTGTATTTGGGGAGTTTCTCCCATTCTTCTCTGCATGATCCTCTTAGGCTCTGTGAGGTTGGATGGGGAGCGTTGCTGCACAGTAATTTTCAGGTCTCTCCAGAGATGTTCGATCAGGTTCAATTCCAGGCTCTGGCTGGGCCACTCAAGGACATTCAGAAACTTGTCCCGAAGCCACTCCTGCGTTGTCTTGGCTGTGTGCTTAGGGTTGTTGTCCTGTTGGAAGGTGAACCTTCACACCAGTCTGTGGCCCTGAGCGCTCTGGGGCAGGTTTTCATCAAGGATCTATCTGTACTTGCTCTGTTCATTGTTGCCTTGATCCTGATAAGTCTCCCAGTCCCTGCTGCTGAAAAACACCCCCACATCATGATGCTGCCACCACCATGCTTTACCCTAGGGATGGTGCCAGGTTTCCTCGAGACGTGACGTTTGGCATTCAGGCCAAAGAGTTCAATTTTGGTTTCATCAGACCGGAGAATGTTGTTTCGCATGGTCTGAGAGTCTTAGGTGCCTTTTGGCAAACTCCAAGCAAGCAGGCTGTCATGTAACTTTTACTGAGGAGTGGCTTCCGTCTGGCCACCCTACCATAAAGGTCTGATTGGTGGAGTGCTGCAGAACTGGTTGTCCTTCTGGAAGGTTCTCCATCTCCACAGAGGAACTCTAGAGCTCTGTCAGAGTGACCATCAGGTTCTTGATCACCTCCCTTACCAAGGCCCTTCTCCCCCGATTGCTCAGTTTGGCCGGGCGGCCAGCTCTAGGAAGAGTCTTGGTGCTTACATACTTATTCCATTTAAGAATGATGGAGGCCACTGTGTTCTTGGGGACTGTCAATACTGCAGACATTTTTTGTTACCCGTCCCCAGATCTGTGCCTCGACACAATCCTGTCTCGGAGCTCTACGGACAATTCCTTCGACCTCATGGCTTGGTTTTTGCTCTGACATGCACGGTCAACTGTGGGACCTTATATAGACAGGTGTGTGCCTTTCCAAATTATGTCCAATCAATTCAATTTACCACAGGTGGACTCCAATCAAGTTGTAGAAACATCTCAAGGATGATCAATGGAAAGAGGATGCACCTGAGCTCAATTTCGAGTCTCATAGCAAAGGGTCTGAATACTTATGTAAATAAGTCATTATGGGGTATTGTGTGTAGATTGCTGAGGATAAAAAATATATATATATGGAAAAAGTCAAGGGGTCTGAATACTTTCCGAAGGCACTGTATACTGTTAGCACTGAGGCTGTGTGCCCTGGTAGGAAGTCCACTGTGTGCAGCTCACCTTGCACTAACATAAATAACATGAGCATATCTACTACTGCTAAGCTTCCCAGTAAAGCAATGAAAACAAGTAAGCATCCCAGAAGAAAAGTGCTCAAAATAGTCCACGTTAACATGTGTAGCTTAAGAAACAGGGTTCATGAAATCAATAATTTGCTAGTAACAGATGACATTCATATTCTGATCTCTGAAACTCACTTAGATAATACCTTTGATGATACAGTGGTAGCAATACAAGGTTATAACATTTACAGAAATGACAGAAATTTCAATGGTGGAGGTGTTGCTGTTTATATTCAGAACCACATTCCTGTAAAGCTTAGAGAGGATTTCATGTTAAATACTGTTGAAGTAATATGGCTACAGGTTAATCTGCCTCGCCTAAAGCCCATTCTTGAAGCTGCTATAGACCACCAAGTGCTAACAGTCAGTATATGGATAATACTCGTGAAATACTTGATAATGTATGTGATATCAACAGAGAGGTATATTTTCAAGGTAATTCAGATATTGACTGGCTTTCATCAAGCTGCCCACTCAAGAAAAAGCTTCAAACTGTAACCAGTGCCTGCAACCTGGTTCAGGTTATCAGTCAACCTACCAGGGTAGTTACAAACAGCACAGGAATGAAATCATCAACATGTATTGATCACATCTTTACTAATGCTGCATAAATCTGCATGAAAGCAGAATCCAGATACATCAGATGTAGTGATCCCAATATAGTAGCCATTTCTAGGAAAACCAAAGTTCCAAAGGATGGGCCTAATATTGTGTATACAAGGTTAAAACGGTTAAATCCCTGTGGATTGACGAGGAATTTAAAAATGGTATGGTTGAGAGGGATGAGGCAAAAGGAATGGCAAATAAGTCTGCCTGCACATCCGATTGACAAACGTATTGCAAGTTGAGAAATCATGTGACTAAACTGAATAAAAAGAAGAAGAAACTACACTATGAAACAAAGATAAATGACAAAGAATGATAGTAAAAAGCTTTGGAGCACCTTAAATGAAATTTTGGGAAAGAAAAGCTAACTCAGCTCCATCATTCATTGAATCAGATGGCTCATTCATCACAAAACCGACTGATATTGTCAACTACTTTAAAGATTTTTTCATTGACAAGATTAGCAAACTTAGGCATGACATGCCAGCAACAAACTCTGACACTACACATCCAAGTATATCTGACCAAATTATGAAAGACAAGCACTGTCATTTTGAATTCCGTCAAGTGAGTGTGGAAGAGGTGAAAAGATTATTGTTGTCTATCAACAATGACAAGCCACCGGGGTCTGACAACTTGGATGGAAACTTACTGAGGATAATAGTGGACGGTATTGCCACTCCTATTTGCCATATTTAAGCCTACTAGAATGTGTGTGCCCCCAGGCCTGTAGGGAAGCAAAAGTAATTCCGCTACCTAAGAATAGTAAAGCCCCCTTTACTGGCTCAAATAGCCGACCAATCAGCCTGTTACCAACCCTCAATAAACATTTGGAAGAAATGGTGTTTGACCAGATACAATGCTATTTTATATTAAACATATTAAAAACAGACTTTAAGCACGCTTATAGGGAAAGACATTCAACAAGCACAGTACTTACACAAATTACTGATGATTGGCTGAGAAATTGATGATAAAAAGATTGTGGGGGCTGTTTTGTTAGACTTCAGTGCGGCTTTTGACATTATTGATCATAGGCTGCTGATGGAAAAACGTATGTGTTATGGCTTTACACCCCCTGCTATATTGTGGATAAAGAGTTACCTGTCTAACAGAACATAGAGGATGTTCTTTAATGGAAGCCTCTCCAACATAATCCAGGTAGATACAGAATAGGCCCTTTTCACGATGACGTCATCTAACTTCCGCCTTTCCGCGTAGCAGGTTAACTTCACTTCCGTTCGCCCGTAACCTGAGACTTCTCTTCTGAGGTACGTTTAAGTTAAATTAGTAAAGTTAAGAGTAATAATGTTTACGTATATGCAATGGTTTGTAACTTGCTAACGTTATTGTTAATTCATAATTGTTCACTGCCTTAGTTACTTAAAAGTGGGCTAACGTTAGCTAACAACAACTTAGTACCAGATACCGATAACGTTAAAAGGTAGCGTTACATTGCTGCCTGGCTGTAATGTAACAGGTTTACTTAGCTAGCTATCTAACCCTTTGTTAGGCAGTTAGTTTATTCATGAATGTATAGTAACTCACCTATTCAAATACTGTTGTGCATGATAGCTAGATAAATATTGATTCCTGGTCAAAGCTGAATGTTAATTTAGCTGTTTCTTTTCTCCCGGTGTCTGTATCGCAACAGTATCCCATCCAACACCGAAGCATGGCACAATCTTCGAGAAGATGCTATTGCAGTGTACCATTTTGTTCAAACAACAAACAGAAATTCCCGTATCTTCCCGTAAAAATCTCCTCAGCTCAGCAGGAGGACACTCTTAAGACCCAGGCCATCGCCCGGCTGAGGATTTTAGTCGAGAGGGCCATACGGAGGGTGAAGGAGTACCATATCTGGGATGGGCTTGTTCCTCTTTCCACAGTGGGTTCAGTGAATCAGCTGTGGGCCATCTGCTGCCTCATGTCGAACTATCAGGGACCTCTTGACATTAAAGGAGACAAACCAGTCTGATGTTTTTGTCAACTGGAAGTTGTATATTTCCTGAGTAAGCTAGATGGGCTGTAAATAGAAGTACTTTTATATTACTGTATTGTATGTACAAAAAATGTAAATATGAATTAACTTTGTTGGTAATTTAATTGATCTAATGTTATACTGTATGTTTTTGTTAAGGGTAATAACTTTTTCATAGCTATTAATGAACCTAATGTGATATATTGTAAAAATATCCAACTATTAACCATGTTATGTGCTTATGTGTCATGGCACTGATGGAACTATTAAATATATGTTTGCAAGCAACTGCTTCCAATCCTTTTGATTTTGGTAAGAGCATTTACAACATCGCAATCCTTTTCAAAATTTGTATTTCAATACATAGATATACAGTATATAACACAATTAAGTTCATTTGCAGTTAAAGAAAAACATGTCGACATTTACATCACAATCCTTTTCAAAATGTGTGTTTCAGTACATAGGAGATATACAGTATATGACAAGTTAATTTGCAGTTAAAGAAAAAAAATGTCAAAGGTTCACCTTCCACATTTACCTTAACACTATTTACACATAAAATTCTGCCTTATGTTTTATAACTTAAGAAGACATCCATGTAGATGTTATAATAGAAATGATCAAGCTTCTGTCGCATTGAGTGGATAATCTCCTCATCCCTAAAGATTCTCTCAACTGTGAAGTCAGTGCGGGTATCTGTAATGAAGTCACACCACTGAAGTCCGCTTAAGGCGAGTTGGCCTTGAACCTGATAGTAGTATTTGTGGCTCTTCTTAAGGCAGGCCTGGCCTTTAACTGTGATCAGGTGTTTAACTTGGGTAACATTTTCAACATCGCAACTCTTAACCTCAGCAAGACCAAATGGTGGTGCTTCTGTTGGGCAGAAGACTTTAGCATCCGGGCTGGCTGCAAGGTGAGGTGAATCAGGGTGGATGATGACCCCGCATTGTTTCAGAGAGACATCACAAAAATCAGAATATTGCCTCAGTATCTCAGGTTCCAGATCCAACCCTCTTCTCATAGCAGCTGTCTGAGGAGTTCCTCTCAGAATGCGGGTTGCCAAAGCCTTGGCAGACAACTCCCCACCGAACATGGCATATTTCCACGGAATCTGCTGGCTGTCAGTCGGGGTTTGCGTACCTGGCTCCACAGCTGGCATTCTGACTGCATTCTTGTTTCTGCTTCAATAGCAGCAGACATCTCCTCTGACACAATCAGGCTGTCCAAATGACATTGTTGTATGTAGTTGGGCTCAAAATCAATGGGAAATTTAAAGTTGTAACCTTCAATAGGCAACTGAGGAAACTCACTGGCACCAGGGTGTTTAATAATATCTCTACTTAATTCTAGAGGGCACTGGTAAGAAAGCACAGACCCAAATGGCACAGGGCCAAATTTAGAGTCCACCAAATTAAGGCCCTCAAGCCCGTGCAGCAATTTGCAAATCCCTGGTTGTGGACGGATGTCTTTCAGTTTCTCAGCACTGGCCATGACGTGAGGATCCGGAATAGGCCCTGGCATGAAAGTGAGATATGTCAAGTTTAGATTTCATTAAATGCCACCTTATCTTTTTCACTAAAAAAGACAACCACACTCATCCAGTCTCGTACATGCTTCTAATACAAATAAAAAAATATCCACTGAAAGTCTATATAAAAAGTAACAAATAATAATCACTTTTATGTTTGTATTATTTTAGAAATGCACTAAAGTCTTTGTGCTCTAGTACAGGTGGGGGCTCATTCAGACTCACCATCATAGGCTCGGTACAGTGTGCACTTCACACCAGCTCTGACACTTGTTTTTTTCTTAGCCGCTGGTTTACACACCGCCATATCATTGGTGGCCTCTGGTACAATTCCCTGTGATATAATAATGATGAACAATACATTGTCAAAAGTCAATACAAACTGCAAAGTTCTGCATCAGTGTAACAAATAATGTCTGACCTGTGTCCTAGGCCGGTGCCAGGTCTGCAGTGCGCTGGTGCATGACAGAGGCAATGGCACTGTCTTAAAGCCCATGGTAACATAGTGAGCACTTTGAAAAGAAGTGCTACTATGTGATTACATAGTGCTTTCCCAGCAGAGCAGGAACATGACATGTGATTGAGTACCACAGGAACCTCTGCAGAGTCTAGTGTAACCTGTTCATAGAGACATAACAATTAGTGCTGTACTTACAAAACATTTTTTTCTGCGTTTCATTATAAACTACTGTACACAATTTCAAAACCCAATTTCTTTTTTTAATTAAGAAAAATTGGCTGTTCTGAAACCTTTGACAAGTAGTGCCAACACTTATCGAAAATTTGAACATTTTGAGTTATCACAGAATCTTTCCCAGTCTTTATTGCCGTCAACAACCCACATCGGTTTGTAAGAATTTCGTTGTGTATTAAGTTTAATGATACAAAATCAGAGCTCAGACTGAGAAACAAACTGATCCACAGTGGAACATTGTGGAATCATTCTTATTAAATCTGCAACCGCAGCAAAACACAACAAAAAGAAAACTTATCTATCTTAACCTATCTTATCATAATGTTAGAGAACTGTTTATCTGAGAAACCTGAAGCCGATGAGCCTCCTCATTTTTCTTCATGGACCTGTAACATCGCCCTCTCACTGTCACCTCACCGTTAACTACACTTGAGACTGTTTCAATACAGTGATTGGGAGAAAGGGCGCAGCATTAGCCATTAATACATTACTGACTCTTATCTTACGGTCGATACAAACAGCAGTAATATTAAAAAGAGGCTGCAAAACAGAAACTCGTCAGCTCATAACCTTCGCTAGCATAGGGCTAATTTAAGCTAAATAAAGATAAACACGTACCTTCATAATCAAACAGGTAACCTTCAACGAAGAACTTGTAGCCTTTATCAAGCTTCGATCTTGAAGTAAGGGACCACTTGTCAGCAAGTCGTTCTACGTCGTTAAGTCGTATTGGTGGCAGATGTGAAAGGGACTGGGTGAACTCCATAATGATGTGCTACTAGCTAAGCGTTCCTAAGCGACACCGGATGTAAACATAACCTGCATCGCGGCAGAACGGAAGTTGTCTGACGTCACGTGAAAAGGGCCTATTCCCCAGGGCAGCTGTCTAGGCCACTTACTTTACTAATCTTTACTAAGTAAAGCCAGTGTGTCTATGTATGCGGATGACTCAACAATAAATATGCCAGCTACCACAGCGACTGAAACGACTGCAACACTTAACAAAGAGCTGCAGTTAGTTTCAGAGTGGGTGGCAAGGAATAAGTTAGTCCTAAATATTTCAAAAACTAAAAGCATTGTATTTGGGACAAATCATTCACTAAACCCTAAACCTCAACTAAATCTTGTAATACATAATGTGGAAATTGAGCAAGTTGAGGTGACTAAACTGCTTGGAGTAACCCTGGATTGTAAACTGTCATGGTCAAAACATATTGATACAACAGTAGCTAAGATGGGGAGAAGTCTGTCCATAATAAAGCACTGCTCTACCTTCTTAACAGCACTATCAACAAGGCAGGTCCTACAGGCCCTAGTTTTGTCACACCAGGACTACCAAAAAAGGGACTTAGGAAAATTGCAATTGGCACAGAACAGGGCAGCACGGCTGGCCCTTGGATGTACACAGAGAGCTAACATTAATATGTCAATCTCTCCTGGCTCAAAGTGGAGGAGAGATTGACTTCATCACGACTTGTATTTGTGAGAAGTATTGACATGTTGAATGCACCGAGCTGACTGTTTGAACTACTGGCTCACAGCTCGGACACCCATGCATAACCCACAAGACATGCCACAAGAGGTCTCTTCAGAGTCCCCAAGTCCAGAACAGACTATGGGAGGCGCACAGTACTAAATAGAGCCATAACTACATGGAACTCTATTCCACATCAAGTAACTGATGAAAAAACAGATCAAAATACACCTAATGTTTACTCTTAGGGCCTGTTTCCTCTTAGGGCCTGTTTACTCTTAAGGCCTGTTTCCTCTTAGGGCCTGTTTCCTCTTAGGGCCTGTTTCCTCTTAGGGCCGGTTTCCTCTTAGGGCCTGTTTACTCTTAGGGCCTGTTTCCTCTTAGGGCATGTTTACTCTTAGGGCCTGTTTACTCTTAGGGCCTGTTTCCTCTTAGGGCCTGTTTCCTCTTAGGGCCTGTTTACTCTTAGGGCCTGTTTACTCTTAGGGCCTGTTTCCTCTTAGGGCCTGTTTCCTCTTAGGGCCTGTTTACTCTTAGGGCCTGTTTCCTCTTAAGGCCTGTTTACTCTTAGGGCCTGTTTACTCTTAGGGCCTGTTTACTCTTAGGGCCTGTTTCCTCTTAGGGCCTGTTTCCTCTTAGGGCCTGTTTACTCTTAGGGCCTGTTTACTCTTAGGGCCTGTTTACTCTTAGGGCCTGTTTCCTCTTAGGGCCTGTTTACTCTTAGGGCCTGTTTCCTCTTAGGGCCTGTTTACTCTTAGGGCCTGTTTACTCTTAGGGCCTGTTTCCTCTTAGGGCCTGTTTCCTCTTAGTGCCTGTTTCCTCTTATGGCCTGTTTCCTCTTAGGGCCTGTTTCCTCTTAGGGCCTGTTTCCTCTTAGGGCCTGTTTCCTCTTAGTGCCTGTTTCCTCTTATGGCCTGTTTCCTCTTAGGGCCTGTTTCCTCTTAGGGCCTGTTTCCTGAACACAGATTAAGCCTAGTTCTAGACTAAAAAGCTTGCTCAATGAAGACTTTCTATTGTGTCCGGGAAACCAGCCCTTTGACCCCACATTTTTTTATAGTAATAGATGTGTTCCCCCAGTGTCACACCTTGAATGTCGGGGTACTTGGCCATGTACAGCATTGCCCAGCGAAGGCTTTTGGACGTCGTCTCTGTCCCAGCCCCAAACAGATCCACCACACAGTACAGCAGGTTCTCCTCAGTGAAGCCAGCCGCCCCATCTTGATTCTGCACGGGGAAGTGGTCATCAGGTGGTCAAGTTGAGGTCAAATCATCATGCACTGTTAGGCTGTGGGAGGTTTGCTGACAATTTACATATTCAGTCATATTAAACCACAAATGTAATATTTTCTTGATGAAATTAGCCCAAAATATGACGAACAAACCATCTTAATTCTAAAGACATGAGAGTAGATCACAAGCAATAACTATTAAAAGTTAAAAGTCGTGC